>NC_057800.1:323873544-324210161 GCF_018294505.1 Triticum aestivum
GGCCTAACCCAAGGGAAAAAGAGGCTAGGTGGCGAATGGTAAAACCAAGGTTGGGCCTTGCTGGAGGAGTTTTATTCAAAGCAAACTGTCAAGGGGTTCCCATTATAACCCAACCACGTAAGGAACGCAAAATCCGGGAACATAACACCGATATGACAGAAACTAAGGCGGCAAGAGTGGAACAAAAAACCAGGCATAAGGCCGAGCCTTCCACCCTTTACCAAGTATATAGATGCATCGATTAAATAAGATATATTGTGCTATCCCAACAAATAAACATGTTCCAACAAGGAACAACATCTCCATGTTCCAACAAGGAACAAACTTCAATCTTCACCTGCAACTAACAACGCTATAAGAGGGGCTGAGCAAAGCGGTAACATAGCCAAACAACGGTTTGCTAGGACAAGGTGGGTTAGAGGCTTGGTTTAACAATATGGGAGGCATGATAAGCAAGTGGTCGGTATCTCAACATAGGCATAGCAAAAGAGCGAGCAACTAGCAAGCAAAGATAGAAGTGATTTCGAGGGTATGGTCATCTTTCCTGAAATCCTGCAAGGAAGAAGAACGAGTCCATGAAGAAGACAAACGGACGTAGCCGAACGGTTTCTCACAAACACGACGTTATCGGAACCAACCCGAAGAAGCAACACCGGAAAGGAGCAAACAACATAGTAAACAACCACCACATAACATGGCATGATGCACAACCAAGTATGATGCATGTCCGGTTTAATGAAGCATGGCATGGCAAAGTGCACAAGCAATCCTACAAATTAAGTGGAGCTCAATATGCAACGAGTTGCATATTGACGAAACACCATGACAAGTTATTTAGTTCGATCTCGTTTATGTACCCAACAATATTAAATGTTGTTAAACATGGAAAGAGGGTGAAGCAAAGTAAAACTACCTATCTAGTCAAGGTTAAATGAGGCCGGAAGCAACGAACAACAATTTTGGTAAATCCCCATATGCATATATTAGGTTTGGTACTGTTCTGCCTTAAACACCAATTTAGAGTTGTTAAACATGCAAATTGGTACCACCATGTTAAACTAGGCATTTTTCTACCCCATTTACATATAAAGTTTGTTTAAAACCGAGCTACGGTTAATTTGTTATGAATTAAATCATTTTTACATGGCATAGGAGCAAATTTAACCAAACATCATTTTAAATATTTTAAACATGGATGAAAGAGACATATTATGAAACTAGACAAAATTCTAAGCAAGTTACATATACAAAGTTTTTACATGTGATGCTTAGTTTGTGAGATATTAAATGCATGAAGGCTAGGGGTTTTCTGTAATTCTGCAATTCCCTGGAAATTAGCTAAAAGCAGCAGCAGGAAAAAAATACGCAACGGGCTGAAACTGGTTGGCCCAACAAAGCACAGGGGCTGGAGGGGGGCTTCTCACATCGGGCTTGGACCGGTTGGTGCTGGGCTGGATGAGTCACGCGGCTGGGCCGGTCGCTGCCAGGCTGAGGAGGCTCGCTGGGCCCTGGACGCGTTGGTCGCAGTCCAGGCACGGGTCAACGCGTGGCGGCGCTCGCTGCTGCTGCTCGAACCGGGAAAGCAAAGCACACAGCGGCAAGGCTCGGCCACGGGCGGCGCGATGGAGGGAAGGTGGAGGACGGAGGGGAGCGGGGCTCGACGCTGGCTTGGTGGTCGGAGACGCGGATCTGGGCCAGTTCGAGTCGGCGAGGCGAGGTAGCAGGCCGGCGTGGAAGAACTCAGGCGACCATGGCGTCCGTTGGCGACGAACCCTGCGGGAGTTCTCTGTTTCAAACAAGACAGAGAGAGAGGGTGAATCACAGGAGAGAGATGGGGAAGAAAGGGAAGGAGAGCAGGAGAAAGGGCGAGGGAGTCTGGCCTAGCGACGAACGGTGACGCGGCCGCAGGAGGAGCTTGGCGGCGCAGGGCTGCAGGGAAGGCATGGACCCAGCCGGATCCGGGCGATGCAGAGGGAGCTCAACGCGGCCACGGGAAGGGGGTGACGCGCTAGAGCCGCGGGGCGACGAGGATGCTAGGGCGCCTGGTGCTGCGGGATCGGGGCTTCCCCCGCTCGAGTTCCTGGGCGCGTGCTCGCGCACGAGCGAGAGGAGGCTGGGGCCTTGGTTGACAGGATCGGGGCCAGGGGCGCGGCTACGCAGGGAGGCCACCGGTTGGCTCGGTGATGAAATTGAGGGGTGGAGCTGGTTGGTGGGATTGGATCGGGGGAATGAGGGGATCCCAAGGAACAAAGGTAGGTGGCGGCGCGATGGGACAAGAGGGCTAGAATTTAGGGTTGGACTAGTTTAGGTAGGGTTTCATCTGCTATAAATAGCAGCTAGGAATTGGGTAGGGGCTATCACGTCCCTACGATCGCAATCGGACGGTCGTAAAAAAGTAGTTAGGGAGTCTGAATAGGAAAACGGTGATGTTTTGTAGACGTTTGGGGATGATCCGGATCCAACGGTGACGACTGTCCGGGTCGGGTCCGGGACATATTTCGGACGCGCGCGGGACGAGGTCCGCGGGCTTACGAGAGACGTTAGGCAGGGCCTGGCGGTGAGAGGTAGTGCAGAAGTCAAAAGTCTGAGAAGAGAGAAGAGGAGAGGCCCGACGACTGTTTCCGGAGACCGAAAACGTCCGACGTTAGACCGGCTATAATGCCGCTATAGTTAAACGTTGGGGCGTCAAACGAACTCCAAATGCGATGAAACTTGACAGGCGGTCTATCTACACTATAATAAGACCACATGTCAACTCTCACCCCATTCCGAGAACATTCTCCGGCCACTTATAAAATAATATTTCGGACATGCCGCGGGCGCGTGCAAGTGTGGTTGGACTCAGAACGGACAACGGACGGAACCCGGACGGATGCAGGTTTTGAAAACATGATGATGCAATGCACATGATGACATGACAAGATGCGACACGCAAGCAAATGACAAAGCAATAACAGCGAAAAACTGGAAGACACCTGGCACATCGGTCTCGGGGCGTTACAACAGTCCACCACTACGAGAGGATCTCGTCCCGAGATCTAGAATGGCACCGGAGGGAAAACGGAAGAGAAAGAGAAGAGGTAAAACTAAGTTGCTCCTTTGACAAACGAGTGAGACCAAAGAACCTTGCGAGGTTGAACAATTTCGAGAAAAAAATACAACTGAGATGAACGAAGTTGAAAACACTCCGTTATCAAAGAGGAACAAAGAACAACTTTGAGCAGCACTCCGAATGAAAAGAGATGCAAGAAAAGATAAGTAGAAAGAACTTTAAAAGGGGCACGACACTACGGTTAAACGGATAAACCAAGAAAAGAACACGATCCTGACAAAACAAGAAGATGGGTTGAAGAGAGCAACATCGCAATGCCTCCGGAAAAAAGAAATAGAAGATAAATAATTGAAAGAAATAATGGATAAGAAAATGCTAGTTTCTGCCACAAAAGAGCTTGAAAAAAAGCATCCTTAGGAGAAGGGTCGAACGGAGTTGTTAGAACACCAATAACGAAAAGAATAAGCTTGATATGGTCTTATGGAGTACATCTCAAATTATGAGGTGACAACCTGCCAAATTATTTAAATAGCGAGCGTTCGTCCGTTTTAACGGATGTTCGTCGTTTTTATTTTTCTCGGATTAAATCCGCAATTTTTCTGATCGTGATTTCTGATCCGATTTTCTTTTTAGTCTAACTTTTCGCTCGTTTATCGGAATAAGGCGATTCAAGCCGCTGGAGTTTCGTCTCGAAACCCTTTTTCTGTTTAACCAACTTAAACAAGTTTTTGCCACTGTAAAAATTGCCCTAGATCCAGAATAGTTGAAAGGGCATTTCCCAACTTTACGTTTTGGATGATGATGACAACCCTTGGTGGTCTAAACGTGTGCTTTATGTTTCAGGTTCTCGATGCCTAGGCTTACATCAGATTGCTATTACCCCTCGAAGGAAAAGATCGAAGACGTGTCCTCTACGGTTTTATTTTCTTTGGTCGTAGAGTACCCGTACTATCAAGAGGGAATCCTCATTAGGAAGCTCTGGGGGAATCAGTTCACGTACACTTTTCTCACCCCCTCTTTGCCTTCCTCAGGTGTGTGTGTGAGAGAGAGTTTTCCTTGCCTCTTCCCCTCTTTTCTTTTCTGCTCACTGTTTCTGCCCAGCGGTTGTACTGCTCTCTGGAGCGGTTGTACCACTGGGTCTTGTCGCTCACCAGCTGTGCTCGAGCGGTTGTACCGCTGCCTCCGGGTGGTGGTACCGCCACCATGCTCTGCAACAGCTGGGGCGGTGTTTCCGTCCATGCACCGCTCCAGTACCGCTCTCGCTTCTGGTTTGATGCGGTTCTTGGGCGGTAGTGGCCCGGTTGGTCTGGTCGTTCCACGATGACCGGTACCACCGGTGGTCCGAGCGGTTCTTCCGCTTAGGACTTAGCCACCCAAGAGCTCAAGGCCATACGGTTGTTCCGGCCAGGCACCGCCCAAGTACCGGTCAAGCTCCTGTTTTGATGCGGTGTTTGTGCGGTGGCCAGGCGGTTAGTCTGGTTATTTTTCTTAGCAGGTACTACCGCCCCCCTGGTCCAGTTGTACCGCTTGGTAGGGTTCTGCAGATACACCGTGAGTCCCGGTTGTACCGGGACGAGGACCGGTTGTACCGCTGCAGTGCTAAAATCACAGTAACGATTGGAAATTGAGGGTGACTATATAAGGGAGCTTCTCCCACCTACCACACCTACCTTTGACCTCTCTCACTCCACCATTGATGCCCTTCAAGCTCTCTTGCCCGATCTCTCTCTCTAGCCACTCAAACTTATTGATTTGCTAGGGATTGAAGGAGGAGACCTAGATCTACACTTCCACCAAAGGATATTTGGTTCCCCCATACTTTCTTGTGTGGATTTTGTTACTCTTGGGTGTTTGAGCACCCTAGACGATTGAGGTCACCTCGGAGCCATATTCCATTGTGGTGATGCTTCGTGGTTTCGTTGGGAGCCTCCAATTAAGTTGTGGAGAGAGCCCCAACCTTGTTTGTAAAGGTTCGGTAGCCGCCTTCAAGGGCACCAATAGTGGAATCACGGCATCTCGCATTGTGTGAGGGCGTGAGGAGAATACGGTGGCCCTAGTGGCTTCTTGGGGAGCATTGTGCCTCCACACTACTCCAACGGAGACGTACTTCCTCTCAAAGGGAAGGAACTTCGGCAACACATCCTCGTCTCCACCGTCTCCACTCTTGGTTATCTCGTGCCTTTATTTAAGCAAGCTTACTTGTTTTATATCTCTTGCTTGCTTGTGTACCTATCCTCATTGCATCATATAGGTTGTTCACCTAGTTGCATTTCTAGACAACCTATTTTGATGCAAACTTTAACTTGTTAAAGAAAAGCTAAAAAATTGTTAGTTGCCTATTCACCCCCTCTAGTCAACCATATCGATCCTTTCAATTGGTATCAGAGCATCATCTCTTTATTAAGGACTTTACCGTCCAAAGAGTATGGTTGATACCGTAGACGGTGTGGAGGAACACTCCGGTGTGAATCCGATCTCATCTACGGGAGATGGGGGAACTTCGGTCTCTCGTGAGGAGTTCAATGTGGCCTTGGAGACATTGAAAACCTCCATGACGACCGAAGTCGAAAGCATGTTTACTAAATTTCTTGAGGGGCTTAAACTATCCACCGCACCATTTAAAGTGGGTGATCCCGCCAACAAGGTGACGGATGCTATCCCCGTCAAGGGGGAAGCTAGTAGTGAAAAGGCTCCTTCTTCTAGTGGCAAGAATGGCACCGACATCTTTGCCCATGTGGAACCACCACTTGTTTATGGTTGACCGGTTCCTTCCACTCATTTGAATCATGCCGGTCCTCCCCCTAAGATTGTGAAAAATGAGGATTTTGATTCTTGGATTTACCGCTTTAAACGTCATTTAAATCATGTGAACACTAACCTTTGGAGAATCATTGAAGAAGGTTTCTATCCACATGATCCAAGCAACTTCACTCCTCGAGAAGCCGTGGACAATCAATTCAATGAGAATGCTCTCTTCATCATTCAAGATGCTATTCCACCCGAAGACCTACCTCATCTTCGTCCTTTCGCCTTGGCCAAAGATGCATGGCATTGTGTCGTGTCTCTCTACCGGGGAAGCGCAAGCATTCAACGCTCCAACTATGAAGTGGTACAAGATGAGGCTGATGAGTTTGCAATGAAGGAAGATGAAGAACCTCGTGAGCTCTATCGGAGAGTAACCAAACTCGCGGTCTCACTACGAGATCACGGGAGCAAGGACACGGATGACAATTGGATCAAGCGCAAATTCCTCAAGGCAATGATGCCCTATCACAAGGCCATGTCCTCCGTCATTCGTCAAAGACCGGACTTCCACACTTTGACCTCAAGCGAAGTGTTGGATGAGTTTGTGGCCATGAACATTTTGGACAAGACTACCGACAATGCGGTGCTCCATTCTCAACGGGCAAAGAAGCCTAACCTTGCATTGAAGGCCAAGCTCATAGTGGAAGACAAAGAAGAGGAAGAAGAGGAGAGCAACCCCGAAGATACGAAGTATGCATATCATGAACACATGGCACTTGCTTCAAGGCAATTTTGGAGCAAGAAAAACTCAAGGCCAAACTTTAGCAAAAACAACTCGAGTGGTACAAGGGGCAAGCAACGTGTAAGGACTTGCTACAATTGCGGCAACGTGAGTCATTTCGTTGCGGAATGCCCGTATGAGAGAGGGAAGACAATGGTGGCAAACTCATCCGAAAGGACAAGGCCAAGTCGTTCCCCAACAAGAACAACTTCACCAAGAAGACTCATCCCAAGGCCTTGGTTGTGCAAGAAGAGTACAATGAGGACGATGACGATGATGAAGATGATGAGTCGGTTGCCATGGCCTCCGTTGCCATTGCAACAACGTCACGGGTGTCTCTCTTCGACTCACCCAACGAGAGCATCACCGCCAAGTGCCTCATGGCTAAAGCCACCAACAAGGTAACCTCCAACATCAAAACTACCATCATTAATCATCCTTCCCAAACGGATAGCATTAATGAATTTGAGGGAGCTAATGTGGAGGCTAACGAGTTTGAGGCCTTTATGGGCAAACTCAAGGGAAAATCCAAGAAGCACTTTATTGCTCTCTTGGAACAACTTGGTGAGGCCAATGACATGATCGAGGCTCACGAAGACACCATCTCTAAGATGGAAGGACATAGTCGTGACTATGCCGATGAGATTTCGGATCTCTCCAATGCTCTTGAGGAAGAGCGTGGTCTTCGTTTGGCTCTTGAGGAGTCACACAACGTAGATCATGCTAAGTTAGAGAAAGATTATGATCATGCCCTTGTCGTTTCTCGTGTGCTAAATTCCGAGAAGGCCAAACTCGGGGTTAATCTTGCTAGACTCAAAGAGGAGTTTGATATACTTGACAAGGCCCACAAGGCCTTGAAGGGTATTCACGCTAGTCTCAAGGAGTCTCATGATCAACTCCAAGTGAAGCTAACTAAGGAGAAAGCAACTTTTCCTCATATGGTTTTAATTGATAATGCAAATGCTACTAACCCGTGTTGTGAGCATATACATCTTGTTGAGGAAAATGCTAAGTTGAAGGAGCAACTTGAGAGAGGTCTTGCGACTTGCATACAAGACAAGAAGAACCTCAACGATCTCTTGACCAACCAAAAGGGAGGTGTGGCCAAGGAAGGGGTTGGGTACATCCCCGACTCCAAGAACAAGAAGAAGAATGACAAGACCAAACGGCCTCCTCCTCTCATGCAAACCTTTGTGAGGGAGGGAGAGAGTGCCCCCGAGGAGAAGAAGAAGAATAATGTCAAGAAGGGCAATGTCACCCCTCCCAACAAAGCCGGTGATTTTAATCCTTCTTATGTGTTATGCCGTGCTAGTGATGGGCATGTTTATGCCAAATTTGTTGGTTATCTTCATGAATACATTGAATGGTCTATTTGGGTTCCTAAGACCCTTGTTACTAACATCAAAGGACCCATTACAAAATGGGTACCTAAAACCAAGCATTGATCTCTTGTAGGTGTTTGCTTCCGGTGGTGGATCATGGTTGCTTGATAGCGGAGCTACAAATCATATGATCGGAAGCAAGGACTTGGTGGTGGACGTGCACAAGGTTCCATCTATGCCCACCAATGTCGAGTGGGGTGACGTCTCATCTTCTAAGGTATTGGGACTTGGCAAGGTGGTCATCTCTCATGATCTCACGATCGAGAAGGTCATGCTTGTTGAGTCCCTTGCATACAATTTACTTTCCGTTCGTCAACTTGCAATCATGGGCTTTGCCACTTTCTTTGATATCGATACCGTGGCCCTCTTGTGGAGCAAGACTCTTAAAGTAGCCTTTGTTGGGCATGTCGAGAACGATCTATATGTGATTAACTTTTCGGAGCAACCCATTAAGACCGCGACATGCCTAATGGCTAAAGTTGATGTGGGATGGCTTTGGCATCGCCGTTTAGCCCATGTCAATATGAGATCTTTGCAAAGTCTCCTCAAGGGGGACCATGTCCGCGGACTAACGAATGTTAGTTTTGCTAAAGATCGTGCTTGCAGTGCCTGTATCGAAGGAAAGCTACATGAGAAGGCTCACCCTCTCACGACTATCATTTATTCAAAGAGGCCTTTGGAGCTCCTTCACATGGATATCTTTGGGCCTCCATCCTTCGATAGTCTTGGAAGTAGGAAGTATTGCTTGGTGATTGTGGATGACTACTCAAGGTACACGTGGGTGTATTTCTTCAAGAGGAAGAGCGAGACCCAACAAACCGTCATTGACTTTGCAAATGAAGCACAACGTCAACACAATGCAAAGATCTTGACAATAAGAAGTGACAACGGCATCGAGTTCAAGAACTACACCTTGGATGAATTTCTTAGTGATGAGGGAATCAAGCATCAATATTCCGCACCATACACCCCTCAACAAAACGGTGTTCCGGAAAGGAAGAACCGGACGTTGATGGATGGCGCAAGGACCATGATGGCGGAGTTCAAGTCTCCGTACAACTTTTGGGCCGAAGCCATCAACACCGCGTGTCATGCATCCAATCAGCTCTACCTCCGCAAGGGCTTGAACAAGACTCCGTATGAGATACTCACCGGTAACAAGCCCAACCTCAAGTACTTCCGGGTGTTCGGGTGTAAGTGTTTCATTCTCAAGAAAGGTGTTTAGTTGTCTAAATTTGAGGCTATAGCTCATGAGGGCATATTTGTTGGTTATGCTACAAACTCTCATGCTTACCGTGTCCTCAATAAATCCACGGGACTTATTGAGGAGACGTGTAACGTGGAGTTTGATGAGAATAACGGCTCCCAAGTGGAGCAAAGTGGCACTTGTGATGTAGGTGATGAAATTCCTCCTCAAGCCATAAGAAGAATGGGTGTTGGTTTTATCCTACCCATTGAGGAACCCCTTGTGGCCGAAGGAGAAGGACAATGCTCCACTCAAGTGGAGCCATCACCAACCCAAGGCCCACACACTTCCGAAGAACAAAGTGAAGGCCCTCAACCTCATGAACAAGACCAAGGGCAAGATCATACTCAAGACGGTGTTGACACACCAAGTGATGCCCAAGGTCAAGTTCTCTCCCCGAGCAAGTTCAAGATCAAGAACAAGTTCATGACGGCGCTCAAGATGATCAAGTAACCACTCCTCAACTCACCACTAAGGAGGAATTAGAGCGTCGTGCCGCCAAGATTGCATCCAAGCTCTCCACCAAGGATCATCTCATGACGAATGTGCTTGGAAGCTTAAGAAAGGGGGTAAGCACTCGTAGACAATTAGCAAATTATTGTGAGCATCACGCGTTTGTCTCTTGTGTGGAACCCCACAAGGTCTATGAGGCGCTAGAAGATCCAGATTTGCTCAATGCCATGCACGGCGAACTCAACAACTTCGAGCGCAACAAAGTGTGGAGATTGGTGCCAAGGCCAACGGGGAACCACAATGTCATTGGAACCAAGTGGATATTCAAGAACAAGCAAGATGTCCATGGGATTATCATTCGCAACAAGGCTCGTTTGGTAGCACAAGGCTACTCCCAAGTCGAGGGTATCGACTACGGTGAAACCTTTGCTCCCATTGCTCGTCTTGAATCCATTCGCTTGTTAATTGCATATGCTTCTCATCATAATTTTAAGTTACAACAAATGGATGTGAAGAGTGCTTTTCTTAATGGTCCCATTAATGAATTGGTTTACGTCAAGCAACCCCCCGGGTTCGAGGATCCCTACTTTCCCGATCATGTGTATCAACTCGATAAGGCGCTCTATGGCCTTAAAAAAGCCCCACGTGCGTGGTATGACCACCTTACAGAGTTGTTACAAGACCGTGGTTTTGAAGTTGGGCTAATCGACCCCACTCTTTTTACTAAGAAGGTCAAAGGGGAGTTGTTTGTGTGCCAATTATATGTTGATGATATTATCTTTGGTTCTCCTAACAAAGCTTTCATTGAGGAATTTGCCGCTCTCATGACCTCAAAGTTCAAGATGTCCTCCATGGGAGAGTTGAAGTTCTTTCTAGGGTTCGAAGTGAAGCAAAGAAGAGAAGGAACTTTCATCAATCAATCCAAATACACTCAAGACATGCTCAAGAGATTCAAGCTAAGTGACGTCAAGCCGGCATCCACTCCAATGCCCACCAAGTGCCAACTTGACTTAGATCCCAATGGTAAAGTGGCAGATCAAAAGGTATATCGTTCCATGATTGGATCCTTGCTTTACCTTTGTGCATCTAGACCGGACATCATGTTGAGTGTGGGAATTTGTGCACGGTTTCAAGCCGCACCTAAGGAAAGTCACTATGTGGCGGTCAAACGAATCTTTTGATATTTGGCTCATACCCCAAACTTTGGCCTATGGTACCCCAGAGGATCAAACTTCAAGCTTGTAGGGTACTCGGATTCCGATTGGGCGGGAGACAAAGTGTATAGGAAGTCCACTTCTGGAGGGTGCCAATTCCTTGGTTGCTCTTTGGTAAGTTGGTCTTCCAAAAAGCAAAGTTGTGTGTCTCTCTCGTCCACTGAGGCGGAGTATGTTGCCGCCGGTAGTTGTTGTGCTCAACTCCTATGGATGAGGCAAACTTTAAAGGATTACGGTGTCACTTGTGACAAAGTGCCTCTTTAGTGCGACAATGAAAGTGCCATCAAGATCTCTCTCAATCCGGTGCAACATTTCAAGACGAAGCATATTGAGATCCGGTATCACTTCATCCGGGATCACATTAGACGAGGAGAGATCAAGCTCAGCTATGTCAACACTCATGACAACCTTGCAGATATTTTCACGAAGCCCTTGGATGAAGCAAGATTTCGCGAGTTAAGGCATGAGCTAAATATCATTGATTCGAGCAATGTGGCTTGAACCCTTGCACACCCTACCACGCTCAACTTGTTGTCTAGTTTAGGTGTAGGCATGGACATAGGGGGAGTGTTGTTCTCTCAATGAACTCTCCCTCCCCCCATTATGCATAAATTGATTGTGTCTTTCACATTAGCCATTTTGATGGTACTTGTGCTTCAAAGACGAGTTTTGTTCATGGACCCAAGGATAATTCTTCGCGGTGCCATACCAATTGACTCAAACATAGGTGGCCTCGACCACCATCCTCTCTTCGGGGAGTTGGAGTTAGCCTTGCTGTTCTCGTGTTGTTTTCTCTCTTTCTCTCTTTGCTCTTTGTGTTAGGTTCTCCTAGGGTGTTGTTTCTCTCCTGTTTTTGTGCCCCTTCTTCCTCCCTTCGGATTGCACTCATTTGATCTTGGCTTGGGCTTAGGTGGTCGGGCGGTACAACCGGCACCACGAGCGGTTCTACCGCTGGTACCGGTTGTGCTGTCCCAAGGGTTTCCGTTCGGTGCCTGGGCGGTTCCACCGCACAATCCCATGGTAACCCACGTCCGGTACTACCGGTTGTTGCCGTGCGGTACTACCGCTGCCTTCCAGGCACCGGAAGTACTGCCTCCATCCACCGGTCTGTACCAGACGAGCGGTACAACCGCTCCCCTAAGCGGTTCTACTAGGGCGTGCGTACGGGCCTATATATACTCGACGGGGCTGAAGGGCTGTCTTTTTCCCTTCGTCCTCGTTCCTATTTTTCTTGCCCTAGCTGCCGGCCATCTCTACCCCTGCCCCGGAGTGCGTCTCGTGCTTCGGATCCTTGGCTCTCCGTGGATTCTCTCCGTGGAGGCCTTCCGATCTCTTCCCATGGATGGTGGTAATGCCTCGTGTTCTTTGCCTCTAGATGTTTGTTTAGGGTTATTCCTTGCCTAGGGCTTTACCCATCTTTCCGTGTTTAGTGTTCGTTCTATGGCTTAGAAGAGTTCTTTGTTAGCCTCCTGTCTTGTTTGCAGCACTTAGAATTCGGAATGTTACTTGTGTGATTCGTATGACTCGGTTAGATCTATCTTCCCTGGTAGTGCCACTGTCAGCGGTTCTACCGCCCCTACGGGCGGTACAACCGCCGGAGCAGTACTACCGGCGGAAGATCCGGTACAACCGGAGTATATCAACCACTAAGCACTATTCTATCTTCTCTGTTGTTGCAACTTGTTCCTTTTCTGCTAGTGGGTGCAATCCTCTCATCCTTGTTGGGTTTTTGTGTGTTCTTTTCGTGTGTGTGTTCAGGTGGCTCTAGTTCTCGCTCTGCTCCTCGCAAGACCAAGAAGAGGGCACGAAGGACCTTGCAACCGATTGTGTCAGATGATGAAGAAGTTGTGATTCCCACCAAGCCCACTCGCCGTGAAAAGTCTGCAGCTGCTAAGCAACGTGTTGTCATGCTGTTGCATCGTTGGAAAGCCAAGGATTGGGAAGCCTACCGCTCAAAGAATCCGTATGAGGTTCCCATTGCTCCCCGTTGGACCACTGTTCAGTTCCGGAATGAGATGCAAGTGCGGATTGTTCATGAACTCTTTGAGCACAACAAGAACAGATATGCCAAGCATTGGACAATTGATTTTGATCATTGGAGAAACAACATGGAGTGTTTTGGTGAGGCACTAGCTCTCTGCGAGGAGTTTGATCTTGTCAAGATCATGTTAGTCAACTGTGACTTTGATGTTCAACTTATCCATCAGTTCTATGCCACGGTTCATTTTGGAGATGATGATGCGCGCACTCTCACCTTCATGTGTCGCGATGAATTGTTTCACGTTCCCAGGAGGGCTTTCTGCAATGCTATTGGGTACGAGGATACCGGTCTGCAAGGAAGGGTTGGCATTCGCCCTCATGATTTTCCTGAGTCCATGCCTAAGGAGAAGCTTGCCCCTCTGTACATTAGGGGCCGTGGGATTATTGGAGAATCCAAGGATTTGGAGAAGGTCTATGACATCATGCACCGAGTGTTCCGCAATGTGCTCTTGCCCAAGGTGGGCAATCAAGATGAGATTCATGGCTATCTAGTTGATTTGATGGTTGCTATGAAGACCATGGTGGGGACAGGGGCAACGTTTGATGTGTCCAATTGGCTGTGGCATGAGATGTACAACATGGTCATCTACCATAAAGTCCCAATCTACACTCCGTTTGTCATGTGCTTTCTAAACTCTGTGTGGGCTGTTTGTCGTCCTGGAGAGCTCCTCACTTCTCCAGACAACCTCACTGTTCATGAGGTCAAGCTCCTTAAGAAGAAGAAGCATGCCGAGCCTCGCTTCCCTGAACATGCTCCTGAGGATGTCTATGCTACTTCTGATGATGAGGACTTTGAGCTGGAGCCAGGGGCCAAGCCTTCGTGGGTGGCCAAACTTACTGCCAAAGTGAAGAAGACCTTTTGTCTCTAGGCTGACATCCAGAAGAAGATGTATGAGGCACATGTCAATGAGAAGCTTGCACGGCGTCGCCAAATTGCAATGATGAAGCACCTCAACATGCAGGTTCAGAGTGGCTCTGAGAAGAGCATCACCCCAGAGGAGCGTTGGATCTCTACCCATAGCACCTGGACTGATGATGAAGCCCCTCCCCAGCCATCATCCTCGTTTGCAGCAGCGGACAATGCCATGGAAGAATCTGATCACGGCGATGATGACGACTCTGATGATGAAGATCCAGATGCGACTGAGGAGTCAGAGGAGGACGCCTGAGCTTTGGGTCGCTAGCTTCGCTCTTTTCCTTTTTGGTGTCTTGATGCCAAAGGGGGAGAGGGTTCTATAGGTCTCGGGGATTTGCTTGGGTTGTTTTCTCTTGTTCTCGTGTTTTGTGGACTTGGTTCGTTCCATGCTGTGTGTGAGACTTGCTACTCCGTTTACCTTTCTGTTCGTAGGTCTTTATCGTTATTATTGCCTCTAAGTATTATATTGTCTATCCTTTTGAGCTCAGAGTGATGAGTCTATAAAATCTAGGGGGAGTCTAGTCCTGAAAGTGTGCTCATGCTTTCTAACAGCTAGTACTTGTTGGGGCATACATTCAGGGGGAGTTCCGTCTAGATTTCATTGACTTATCTCTTGCAAATCGTGTTGTTGTCATCATCCACCAAAAAGGGGGAGATTGAAAGGGCATTTCCCAACTTTATGTTTTGGATGATGATGACAACCCTTGGTGGTCTAAACGTGTGCTTTATGTTTCAGGTTCTCGATGCTTAGGCTTACATCGGATTGCTATTACCTCTCGAAGGAAAAGATCGAAGACGTGTCCTCTACGGTTTTATTTTCTTTGGTCATAGAGTACCCGTACTATCAAGAGGGAATCCTCATTAGGAAGCTCTGGGGGAATCGGTTCACGTACACTTTTCTCACCCTCTCTTTGCCTTCCTCAGGTGTGTGAGAGAGAGAGTTTTCCTTGCCTCTTCCCCTCTTTTCTTTTCTGCTCACTGTTTCTGCCCAGCGGTTGTACCGCTCTCTGGAGCGGTTGTACCGCTGGGTCTTGTCGCTCACCAGCTGTGCTCGAGCGGTTGTACCGCTGCCTCCGGGCGGTGGTACCGCCACCATGCTCTGCAACAGCTGGGGCGGTGGTTCCGTCCATGCACTGCTCAGTACCGCTCTCGCTTCTGGTTTGATGCGGTTCTTGGGCGGTAGTGGCCCGGTTGGTCCGGTCGTTCCACGATGACCGGTACCACCGGTGGTCCGAGCGGTTCTTCCGCTTAGGACTTAGCCACCCAAGAGCTTAAGGCCATACGGTTGTTCCGGCCAGGCACCGCCCAAGTACCGGTCAAGCTCCTGTTTTGATGTGGTGTTTGTGCGGTGGCCAGGCGGTTAGTCCGGTTATTTTTCTTAGCCGGTACTACCGCCCCTTGGTCTAGTTGTACTGCTTGGTAGGGTTCTGCAGATACACCGTGAGTCCCGGTTGTACCGGGACGAGGACCGGTTGTACCGCTGCAGTGCTAAAATCACAGTAATGGTTGGAAATTGAGGGTGACTATATAATGGAGCTTCTCCCACCTACCACACCTACCTTTGACCTCTCTCACTCCACCATTGATGCCCTTTAAGCTCTCTAGCCCGATCTCTCTCTCTAGCCACTCAAACTTGTTGATTTGCTAGGGATTGAAGGAGGAGACCTAGATCTACACTTCCACCAAAGGATATTTGGTTCCCCCATACTTTCTTGTGTGGATTTTGTTACTCTTGGGTGTTTGAGCACCCTAGATGGTTGAGGTCACCTCGGAGCCATATTCCATTGTGGTGACGCTTCGTGGTTTCATTGGGAGCCTCCAATTAAGTTGTGGAGAGAGCCCCAACCTTGTTTGTAAAGGTTCGGTAGCCGCCTTCAAGGGCACCAATAGTGGAATCACGGCATCTCGCATTGTGTGAGGGCGTGAGGAGAATACGGTGGCCCTAGTGGCTTCTTGGGGAGCATTGTGCCTCCACACCGCTCCAACGGAGACGTACTTCCTCTCAAAGGGAAGGAACTTCGGCAACACATCCTCATCTCCACCGTCTCCACTCTTGGTTATCTCGTGCCTTTATTTAAGCAAGCTTACTTGTTTTATATCTCTTGCTTGCTTGTGTACCTATCCTCGTTGCATCATATAGGTTGTTCACCTAGTTGCATTTCTAGACAACCTATTTTGATGCAAACTTTAACTTGTTAAAGGAAAGCTAAAAAATTGTTAGTTGCCTATTCACCCCCCTCTAGTCAACCATATTGATCCTTTCAATAATAAACGAAGCCTGTTTCTTTTGCCGTTTGCCTTTCGTTGCTTCATTCGTTTTGATTTTTTTGCCAACCGGAGTTCTTAAGTTGAACTTTCTGGTTAGATCTCTTATTTGAGTTTTACCCATGCATTAGTGAGTACTTATTGTATGCTTGTTTGTTTGCGATAGAGTACCCTGAGTGCGCCGCTTGTTACTTCGAATCGCTAGGTTTCCCGAATCATCAGCAAGGCAAGTAACACTTTGATCATGCTTTCCCACTACCCAGTTTTATTGCATTAGATCAATCCTTACACATTGCATGATTAGGATCAAATTAAATTGTGGGTTTGGGAAATAGTTGAGGTAGTACCTATTACCTGTTTATTATCAAACCTTTGGGAGTTACTTCTATGTTTGCTCATTATGCCATGCTATGCTAGTAGACGTGGATTGGGTGAGAGTATCCATGACAGATGTGAGATTGTTAATTAATGGTTTATTTAAGGTGGCAACTTAAACACACATCTGGGTGGATTGAGGTACCTGGGTATTCCAGGATTGCCTGTTTTCTTTTGGACCGCCACCCAGGCTCAAAGGGATCATGATATTATTCATGCTAGAAACTTCCGTGTGTAGCCACAAGCTATTATGGGCTCTAGCATAGTTGATTAAGTTGTGCGAACTCTTACAGTGGTAGACTAGTAGATGTAGGGGAAAGTAGGTGTAACGGTCTACCCATCGTAAGGTGCTAGCGCTTCTGAAAGACTATGTCTCGATCATCCGTCTTCTCAAACACCATATAGTGCGAGAAACCAAACGGAGGCGATCGAGTCTTGTGGGGAAAAGTGCGCAAACCTCTGCAGAGTGTATAAACTAATCATGGTTAGCCGTGTCCCCGGTTATGGACATCTTGAGTATCTAGTACCTGGATTATCATGTGAATCTCAACATGTTACTCTAAAATTTAATTTTGTTGGGTTTGTTTAATGATGATGCTTAATTGGGATTGAGAATGCTGTCAACCATTCTCAATGTTTAACAACCACCATGATAGTTAAAAAAATTATTCCTTTGCAGTAGGGAAAAATTGGCTTTACGCAAAACTGTAACCATAGAGTTTTGCACCAGCCAAATATGCACATAGAATAGTTGTTTCATTCCATTACTCTCTATGTGTTACATTGCCAGCATATTCCATGTGTTGACCTGTTTCGGGCTGCAATGTTAATGTTGCAGACTTTTCAGACGACGATTAAGGTGTTTTTAGGTCATGGTTCTATACTCAGTGATGCCGTTGGAGTTGATGGACTCACTTATCTTCCAAGCCTTCCGCTATTATCATTATTAGATGGCCTTAAGCCATATTTGTTGTAATAAGTTCTCTTTTGAGACACTCGATGTAATAAGTGTGTGATTGCTACTTTGTTATAAATCCTTGAAGTACTGTGTGGTGTCACCATTACTGATCCAGGGATGACATCGGAGCACAGAGATTGGACCGTTTGAGGTCTGGTTGCTACAAAATAACACAACGGCAATTCTGCTGAAAACAGCGTCAGTCCGAGTTAGTTCCATTCAAATCATGCAAGTTAGAGTCCAAAACAAGGGCAAAAGTGTTTGGAGCTTGCCATTTCCAAACCGTGCATCCGATTCCGGTGATATTTATGTCGATTTCAACCGAAATCACCTCACCTTTCCAGTGGCACTCTTGGATTTCCAAGTTGAGGCCAGGTTCAATCATTCCTTGTCCAATCTTGCATATGCATCACATACCGCATCCCGCATAGCATACCATGTTTGCATCATGTTGTTTGAGCATTTCACGTGGTTGATTGTGTTCCTTTTGCTTGTTTGTCTTGTTTGGGTAGAGCCGGGAGACGAGTTCGCGAACGAGGAGCCCGTTGAGTTTTCTTACGAGGATCAAGTCAACTCTGACAACTTTGCAGGCAAGATGATCATACCCTCGAAATCACTTCTATCTTTGCTTGCTAGATGCTCGCTCTTTTGCTATGCCTATGCTATGATACCTACCACTTGCTTATCATGCCTCCCAAATTGCCATGTCAAACCTCTAACCCACCATGTCCTAGCAAACCGTTGATAGGCTATGTTACCGCTTTGCTCAGCCCCTCTTATAGCGTTGCTAGTTGCAGGTGAAGATTAGAGATCGTTCCTTGATGGAACATTGTTTATTGTTGGGATATCACCATATTATCTTGTTATCTTAATGCACCTATATACTTGGTAAAGGGTGGAAGGCTCGGCCTTTTGCCTAGTGTTTTGTTCCACTCTTGCCTCCCTAGTTTTCGTCATATCGGTGTTATGTTCCCGGAGTTTCCGTTCCTTACGCGGTTGGGTTATAATGGGAACCCCTTGACAGTTCACTTTGAATAAAACTCTTCCAGCAATGCCCAACCTTGGTTTTACCATTTGCCACCTAGCCTCTTTTTCCCTTGGGTTTCCGGAGCCCAAGGGTCATCTTATTTAAACCCCCCCGGGCTAGTGCTCCTCTGAGTGTTGGTCCGACTGAGCTGCCTGCGGGGCCACCTCGGGGAAACTTGAGGGTTGGTTTTACTCGTAGCTAGTCTCATGTGAGTGTGCCCTAAGAATGAGATATGTGAAGCTCCTATTGGGATTTGTTGGCACATTCGGGCGGTGTTGCTGGACTTGTTTTACCATTGTCGAAGATGTCTTGTAGAACCGAGATGCCGAGTCTGATCGGAATGTCTCGGGAGAAGGAATATCCTTCGTTGACCGTGAGAGCTTGTGATGGGCTAAGTTGGGACTCCCCTGCAGGGATTTGAACTTTCGAAAGCCGTGCCCGTGGTTATGGGCAGATGAGAATTTGTTAATGTCCGGTTGTAGATAACATGAAACTTAACTTAATTAAAATGAATCAACCGCGTTTGTAATCGTGATGGTCACTTCTCGGCGGAGTCCGGGAAGTGAACACGGTGTTGGAGTAATGTTTGACGTAGGTTGTTATAGGATCACTTCTTGATCATAGTTCTTCGTTCCTGCTTTGCCTTCTCTTCTCGCTCTCTTTTGCGAACAGGATAGCCACCATATATGCTAGTCGCTTGCTGCAGCTCCACATATTACCTTGCCTTACCTATAAGCTTAAATAGTCTTGATTGCGAGGGTGCGAGATTGCTGAGTCCCCGTGACTCACAGTTTACTTCCAAAACCAGATGCAGGGACCGATGATACCGTTCCAGACGATGCGCTTGAGCTCAAGTGGGAGTTCGATGAAGACTCTCGCCGTTACTATGTGTCTTTCCCAGATGATCAGTAGTGGTGCCCAGTTGGGGCGATCGGGGACCGTGTCACATGTTGAGGTTGATCTTTATTTTGGTACCGTAGTCGGACCATGAGTGTATTGGATGATTGTAATGTTATTCATGTATTTGAGTGATGTGGCGAGTGTAAGCCAACTATGTTATCCTTTCCCCTTTTATATATTTACATGGGTTGTTGTGAAGATTACCTTACTTGCGACATTGCCTTCAATGCGGTTATGCCTCTAAGTCATGCTTCGACATGTAGGAGATATAGCCGCATCGAGGGCGTGACAAGTTGGTAATCAGAGCCTTCCCCGACCTTAGGAGCCCACTACTTGATCGAATCGCTGGCGTTATTGAGTCTAGAAATGTTTTGAGTCATTTAGGAATTATATATATCGGAGAGTTAGGAATTCTTTTTACTCCCCAGTCCCTTTGTCGCTCTGGTGAGGCATCCCGACGTAGAGTTTTGACTCTTCTCTTCTCAAATTTCACTAATTTTTTTAGGATCACGCGGGTATCTTGGAATTGTTCCGATGGTTTTTTGATGAGAACATTGTTCTTGGTGCCTCCTGACATTTAGGGGTTGTGGCAGTGTCCCGGGGAGTTGAGCTCCGAGGTGTTGTCGTCACAATTTTATCGTTGCAGTTCTGGAATACCTGAGTTTAGTTTCGCCGACATCGAAAATCTCTTTTATGCAGTTGTTGGTGAGATAGCCTCGACGCCACCCAGTACTGGGCGGGAGTTCTGGAGTATTGCCATAACTCGTATAACGGATGCTTTTCGAAGGTTGAGGTAAACGATTTCCGAAGGTTTCTTGGTTATGTGTTGAAGGATGGATATAGCTGGATGTAGGATTTGCTAGTTTTGGGTGAGATATTATGCTTCCCCTGTATCCCCAACACCTGATTGCATAACCGGAAAGTTTTGGGAGTTTCATAGGTGGGAATTCAAGTAGCTCTGAGAATATCTTTCCGACAGATGTATGATATGAAATTGGGGTTCGACGTCTAGTGGTCCGCCTATCCACGGTTGGTTTTACAGTGGTCTCGTTGTGTCTTCAAGAGTCCTTGGCTATGCCGACTCGGGGACGCTTCGTATGTCATGTGCACTGCCTTGTACATGATGGTGCTGTACGATGGAGCCCGTGTAGGCCCCACCACGAAAACTTCGGATGAAATCTCTATCATATGTTTGTTCCAGCTTATTCTGCAAGCCAATCCTTTGTTTTTTGTTTTGAGTTGTGGTATTCGAGTTGCTTCAATGTCAAGTGTTGATTCCATACCTGTTCCTAAGCGGTGTTCTCATACTCCGATGTGAAT
Source organism: Triticum aestivum (assembly GCF_018294505.1). Taxonomy (NCBI): domain Eukaryota; kingdom Viridiplantae; phylum Streptophyta; class Magnoliopsida; order Poales; family Poaceae; genus Triticum; species Triticum aestivum. The sequence goes on from NC_057800.1 coordinate 323,894,219, forward strand.
ACTAATCCTTCTTGATCATCGAGATTGTCTTGCCAATCCTTTTTTAACCGGTGTGTTTTCTCTTCAAGTGGATCCGATCATTTCAACTTCCGCAAGATCAATTATCACTTCTTCTCAACGGTGTTTGTTTCATCCGTCTCCAAGTTGCCTTTGTTTTTCCCGCCCACCCACCCTTTTCCTTCAAGGACTCAGATTTCTGAATCAAGTATCCATTTTATTCATGTGAAGTCTCTCCATTCTTTTCCGTCAATATTCTTATCCGGTGATTCTCATGAAGATCCTAACGGAACCTCAAGTTCATCATTATTCATTCTCTTTCTTCTCCGGTGGGACCAAGTCAAGCTTTGTGGATCATATCCTTTTCCCTCGTTTCAAATACCTTCTCATGCCAGTGCAATTCTTAATCATTCACCTCGCGCTATTCAGTTGTTCTGGTGTGCTGAAGATATCTCGAAGATTCGTGTTTCCACTCTGCATTCGTTCAAGCTCTTTCGAGATTGGTATATCATTCAAGTCATTTTAATTTAACCGGTGCATTCTCTCTTTTAAATCGTTCAACGGAGTATCTTTTCAGTGGGCCCTAACCCACAGGTCTTTTCCCAGAATCTTACCTAACTCTTCTAATTTTTCCCGGAGTTACTACCAAATTCATTTCAAAGATTGACGTAAGAATGATTTGTCATCAGTCACATGTATTTCTCCAAGATCTTTCAAACTCTTTTCATCTTTGGCTCAACCTCTCCTCTTTTAATCATTCCGGAGTGTCTCAATGATTCATGGTGGTGTTTCTCGTCATCATTCTCGGATTGTGAAGACCGAGGAAGAGTTTCTCTTAAATCTTGCTCCATTCTCTTCAAGATTCGTGATTATAGCTTGTTACCATCCTCTCATAATTATTTGCGATTGTGGGAATTCTTTTCACCCATCCGGAGCAATTCAAGATTCTGTTCAGTTTGATTATCCGGAGCCCATCATCTAAGACTTATTCATTCTTAGCTTTCAGCTATGGTTCTCCAAATCTTTCCGATGCATCGATCAAATACCCTCTAATCAGTTCATGATCTCTTCGTTCTTTTGTATCAAAACTCTCTAATGTATGTTCGTTCATTTGCTAATTCTTACCGGTGATTCATCCTTTTACTTCATTCGTTGTTCAATTCTTACGGTGGTTCGTTCAAGAGTTCTCGTCATCCATTATCATTTCAATTTATTCGTTGTTTTCAATCCTTCCGGTGGTTCATTGAAGACCTTCTCAAGTTTGCGCTATATCTATATTAATCCTTTCTACGAGAATAAGCAATATGCCAAATCCGTTCATTGTCATCAATTTAATTGGTGAAGGATGAGCATAACATAATTCTTATTCTTCATTCACCCAAGTGATTAATTCCTTATTCCGGAGGTTCATCATATCACATTCTCGGTTCGAGAGGCTTTATCTTTTTTTTCGGAGTTCCAAGATCTCTTAATTATATCATTCCAAAGATCCATCAAATCATTACAAGGTTTCACCTTGTGTTTTCAACGTCGCTTTCTTTTCGCTATCCTTTTGTTACCGGAGTTGGCCATGAAGGTTCTACATGATGGTTCATCAAGGATTTAATTCATTCTTGAAGTTTTCATCAAGATTCTTTTCAAAGGTGCTCAAGTTTTCTTCATCTTGCATCCGGAGTACAATTCTTTCTTATCTCATCATTGGAGGTGGTATTATGTCATTCTTGATAATTTGAGTTCATGCTTCATGATTCACATGTTCTTAAGATTGAGGTATTTTAAATCCATCAACCTCTTCGTTGGAGTTATCTTGGGTTATATTCCACCTAAAGTTTTCCTTAAGGATTGTTGCTAATTATGGTGCTTATAAAGGACCCAAGTTCTTCTTTATCCTCCCGGTGAAATACTTTCTCGTCTCCTTGTTCATATCAATCCAATTTATCATTTACGCCAGTGGCTGGTTGTCACCTCATAATCTTGAGATGTTTTTCCCATAAGCCCACAACTAGCTTACTCTTTGCGTGGTTGGATTTCCGACAACTCCGTTCGACCCTTCTCCTAAGGATACCTTTTCAAATTCTTTTGTGGCAGAAGTTGGCTTTTCTTCTCCATTCTTTTATTTCAATGATCTATATTCTATTTCTCTCTTCCGGAGGCATTGCAACGTTGTTCTTTTCACCCATCATCTCGTTTTGTCAAAGATCATATTCTTTTCATGCCTATCCATTTAACCGGAGAGTTGTGTCCTCGGCTCAAGTTCTTTTCATCTTATCAAGCCTTGCATCCCTTCTCAACCGGAGTGCTGCCCAAAGTTGTTCTTCCTTGTTCCTCTTTGCTAACGGAGTGCTTTCAACTTCATTTATCTCCATTGTATTCTTTTCTCGATATGGCTTAACCTTTTCAAGGTTCTTTGGTTTCACTCGTTTGTCAAAGGAGCAACTTAGTTTTACCTCTTCTCTTTCTTTTCCGTTGTTCCTCCGGTGCCATTCTAGATCTCGGGACGAGATCCTCTCGTAGTGGTGGAGTGTTGTAGCGCCCCGAGACCGATGTGCCAGGTGTCCTCCAGTTATTCGCTGTTGTTGCCTTGTCATTTCTTGCGTGTCATGCATTGCATATCATGTTATCATGTGCATTTCATTTGCATACATGTTCGTCTCATGCATCCGAGCATTTTCCCCGTTGTCCGTTTTGCAATCCGGCGCTCCTATGTCATCTGGTGTCCCTTTTTACCTCTTTTCATGTGCAGGTGTTAAACGTTTTCGGATTGGACCGAGACTTGTCATATGGCCTTGGTTTACTACCGGTAGACTGCCTGTGAAGTTTCGTGCCATTTGGACTTCGTTTGATACTCCAACGGTTAACCGAGGGACCAAAAAGGCCTCGTGAGTGTTGCAGCCCAACACCCTTCCAAAGTGGCCCAAAACCCACCTAAGACCTCTCCATTATCTCGGTCGTTCGATCACGATCGCGTGGCCGAAAACCGCACCTCATTTGGACTCTCCTAGCTCCCTCTGCCTATATATATGTGGCTCTCCCCGATTTTTCGCGCAGTCCAAACCCTAACTTCGTCCTCCTCGTGCCGCCGGACAAAATTCCACCGCGCCGGACAATGTCCGCCGCCACCGCCACCTCGCCCCGCCCTATCCGATGCCGCCACGTCGCCCCGCCGCCGCCACCACCACCTCGCCCCGCCCTATCCGATGCCGCCACGTCGCCCCGCCGCCGCCGCTAACCAATCGCGCGCCGCCACCTCAGCCCGCGCACCGCCCCACTTTGCCGCGGCCCGCGGAGGCCCGCGCGCCGCCGCCGCTCACCCGCTGCGGCCCGGTCACCGCGCCGCCCGGCCGCACCTGCTCCGTCGCCCCGCCGCCACATGCCTCCGTCGCCGGCCGCCGGCTCCGTCATTCCTCGCTGGCGACTGCATCTCCCGCCGGCGAGCCGCCCGCCGGACTTCGTCTCCGCCACCGTGGAGCCGCCCCCACGCCTCCACCCCACAACCGTTGTCGCGCCTCCCGCCTAGCTCGCCGGCGCGCCCTCCATGGGAAGCTCCGCCGCGCAGGAGCAGCCCCTGCAGCAGCTCCGGCCGCTGTCCCGGCCAGATCGGGCCGCGCCGCGCCCAGATCCAGCAGCTCCGACCACCGCGGACCTCGCCGGATCCGCCCCCCATGTCTTCCTCCTCGCCGGATCCAGGCGCCCCCTCACCGGATCCCTCTTCTCCGGTCGTCTCCCCGCTCTCCGGCGACTCTCCGACGAGATCCGGCCCTGCCTCGACTTCCGTGCCAAAGTCAACCCTAGACCCGGAGGGTAAAATTCCACTAAGTCCCTAGTATTTTTGGCATTTTTCCTCGCATCATAACTCATCATCTGTGGCTCCGTTTTGAGCGTGGAGCATATCAAAATATTCGCCTCGACGAGTACATCATTTCGTCTCATTGCATCATTTTCATTTGAGGTCATCTTGATGCCCGAAATGCTGTTGGAAGAGGGCTATGTGAGTAATTTGTCAGATCTGTTTCATCAAATAGCTTTTTGTCATTTTTGCCATGATTAATGTGTGCATGATATGATCCTGAGCTCTACATGTGTTTTGTTATATGCCATGCCATCTTTACAGAAGTGCTTGCCATGTATTTTTGTGGTGTTCGTGGTGACTAGTACAAGGTTGCAAAGTAGCGTAATCGGTAATGCTGATTTCAGGGACTTCGAATTTCACTAAGTCCTTGTCCTGATTTTGTTGTTATGCCATATGTTCATGTTGTTTCCTAGTGATCCGTGCCTCTTTTGAGGATGATCAGTAAGGATGTTTTGTTAACATTGTGGTGCTCTATCCATCCATGTCTTCTTTTGCATTTATGGATCACCCTAGCTTGAGTCAATCAAGCTCTACTTTTGCTATATCGTGAATCCTGGAAGATTGTTGACTTGTTAGCGATTTTGCCGAGGATGTTGCTATTGATCCGTGCATGCTATGTTATTGTTCTTGCCATGTCTAGCTTCTATTCCATGTCTTCTTGATGGGTGTATGCTTATTTTGTCATGCCATGCTCTGTAGTGAGTGCATCGAGCTCGTAAACATGCCTACTTGTTAACTGTTTTGCATGCTCCAGTTTTTCACCAAGTCTGAGATCTGTTTATGTTTTTGCCATGTTCACATGCTTGCAATTGTATTTTCTGACCCCTTTTGGCTCAAGGTCACTAGGGACTTTTGTTAAGTGCTTTGAGTAGCTTCGTGCCATGCCTTTATTTGCCATGTTAAGTTCCTTTAGCATGTAGTTGTCATGCTCTAAAGTGTGCTTCCTGATGATAAATTCCAGACTTGTGTTAATTTCACTTAGTCTGAAACCTGTTATCATTTGCACTTTTGCCATGCTTGTTTAAACCTGTTAATGGATGGACTAGCCGTAGCTCAGTGTTCTTATTTTGTTAAGCTTCATGAGTGTATCCCTGCCATGTATTGTTTTGTCATGTTTGAGTGCTGTAGCATATTTATCTTGTTCCATTTAGATGGCTACTTGCTGTTTATCGCAGACCGGTGCCATATTTGTTTTGCTTGCCATTTCCAAACCGTGCATCCGATTCCGGCGATCTTTATATCAATTTGAACCAAAATCACCTCACCTTTCGAGTGGAACTCTTGGATTTCCAAGTTGAGGCCATGTTCAATCATTCCTTTGCAAATCATGCATATGCATCGCATACCGCATCCCGCATATCATACCATGTTCATGTGTTGGTTGTTTACTATGTTGTGTGCTTCTTTCCGGTGTTGCTTCTTCGGGTTGGTTCCAGTAAGGTCGCGTTTGTGAGGACCCGTTCAACTACGTCCGTTTGTCTTCTTCATGGACTCGTTTTTCTTCCTTGCGAGATCTCACGCAAGATGACCATACCCTCGAAATCACTTCTATCTTTGCTTGCTAGTTGCTCGCTCTTTTGCTATGCCTATGCTGCGATACCTACCACTTGCTTATCATGCCGCCCATATTGTTGAACCAAGCCTCTAACCCACCTTGTCCTAGCAAACCGTTGTTTGGCTATGTTACAGCTTTGCTCAGCCCCTCTTATAGCGTTGTTAGTTGCAGGTGAAGATTGGAGCTTATTCCATCTTTGGAACATGGATATTTTGTTGGGATATCACAATATCTCTTATTTAATTAATACATCTATATACTTGGTAAAGGGTGGAAGGCTCGGCCTTATGCCTGGTGTTTTGTTCCACTCTTGCCGCCCTAGTTTCCGTCATATCGGTGTTATGTTCCCGGATTTTGCGTTCCTTACGCGGTTTGGTTATAATGGGAACCCCTTGACAATTTGCCTTGAATAAAACTCCTCCAGCAAGGCCCAACATTGGTTTTACCATTTGCCACCTAGCCTTTTCTTTCCCTTGGGTCGGCCAGCCCAAGGGTCATCTTTATTAAACACCTCGGGCCAGTGCTTGTCTAAGTGTTGGTCCAACCCAGAGCACCATGTGGGGCCGTCCCTTGGCAACTTGGGTTACGTTGGCTCTTGTACGCTTAGCTTATCCGGTGTGCCCTGAGAACGAGATATGTGCAGCTCCTATCGGGATTGTCGGCACAGCGGGTGGTCTTGCTGGACTTGTTTTACCATTGTCGAGGATGTCTTGTAACCGGGATTCCGAGTCTGATCGGGTGGATTATCCTTCGTTGACCGCGAGAGCTTGTGATGGGCTAAGTTGGGACACCCCTGCAGGGATTTGAACTTTCAAAAGCCGTGCCCGCGGTTCTGGGCAGATGGGAATTTGTTAATGTCCGATTGTAGAAAACCTGAAGTTGACCTTAATTAAAATGCACCAACCGCGTGTGTTACCGTGATGGTCTCTTCTCGGCGGGGTCCGGGAAGTGAACACGGTGTTGGAGTTATGCTTGACGTAGGTTGTTCTAGGATCACTTCTTGATCATAGTTGTCCGACCGTGCTTTTGCCTTCTCTTCTCGCTCTCTTTTGCGAATAAGTTAGCCACCATATATGCTAGTCGCTTGCTGCAGCTCCACATCATACCTTTTACCTTACCCATAAGCTTAAATACTCTTGATCACGAGGGTGTGAGATTGCTGAGTCCCCGTGACTCACAGATACTTCCAAAACCAGTTTGCAGGTGCCGATGTTACAGAGCAGGTGACGCAACCAAGATCAAGGAGGAGCTCGATGAAGACCTTGTCCTTTGTGTTGTTTCGTTCTAGTTGATCAGTAGTGGAGCCCAGTTGGGGTCGATCGGGGATCTGTGTAGCATTTGGGGTAGTCTTCTTTTATTTTGGCTCCATAGTCAGGCCTTGATTGTAACTGGTTGATGTAATGCTTTATTCATGTAATTGTATGAAGTGGCGATTGTAAGCCAACTATGTATCTCTTTCCCTTATGTATTACATGGGTTGTTTGCGAAGATTACCTCACTTGCGACATTGCTTTCAATGCGGTTATGCCTCTAAGTCATGCTTCGACACGTGGGAGATATAGCCGCATCGAGGGTGTTTTAAGTTAACTCACAGTTTAAATAGTCTTGATCGCGAGGGTGCGAGATTGCTGAGTTCCCGTGACTCACAGTTTACTTCCAAAACCAGATGCAGGGACCGATGATACCGTTCCAGACGATGTGCTTGAGCTCAAGTGGGAGTTCGATGAAGACTCTCGCCATTACTATGTGTCTTTCCCAGATAATCAATAGTGGTGCCCAGTTGGGGCGATCAGGGACCGTGTCGCATGTTGGGGTTGATCTTTATTTTGGTATCGTAGTCGGACCATGAGTGTATTGGATGATTGTAATGTTATTCATGTATTTGTGTGACGTGGCGAGTGTAAGCCAACTATGTTATTCTTTCCCCTTTTATATATTTACATGGGTTGTTGTGAAGATTACCTTACTTGCGACATTGCCGTCAATGCGGTTATGCCTCTAAGTCGTGCTTCGACACGTAGGAGATATAGCCGCATCGAGGGCGTTACAAGTTGGTAATCAGAGCCTTCCCCGACCTTAGGAGCCCCCTGCTTGATCGAATCGTTGGCGTTGTTGAGTCTAGAAAAATGTTTTGAGTCATTTAGGATTATATATATCGGAGAGTTTAGGAATTCTTTTTACTCCCCAGTCCCTTCATCACTCTGGTAAGGCATCCTGACGTAGAGTTTTGACTCTTCTCTTCTCAAATTTCACAATTTTTTTAGGATCACGCGGGTATCTTGGAATCGTTCTGATCGATTTGTGACGAGAACATTGTTCTTGGTGCCTCCTATCATTTAGGGGTTGTGGCAGTGTCCCGGGGAGTTGAGCTCCGAGGTGTTGTCGTCACAATTTTATCGTTGAGATTCTGGAATACCTGAGTTTCGCCGACATCGAAAATGTCTTTTATGCAGTTTTTGGTGAGATAACCTCGACGCCACCCAGTACTGGGGTGGTAGTTCGGGAGTATTGCCATAACTTGTATAACGGATGCTTTTCGAAGGTTGAGGTAGACGATTTCCGAAGTTTTTCTCGGTTATGTGTTGAAGGATGGATACAGCTGGATGTAGGATTTGCTAGATTTGGGTGAGATATTATGCTTCCCCTGTATCCCCAACACCTGATTGCATAACCGGAAAGGTTCAGGAGTTTCATAGGTGGGAATTCTTGTAGCTCTAGTTCTTCTTCCACGGATATTTGGTTTGAGATTGGGTGATCCTTACCAAGTATTCGTTCTTGGTCCGTACCTTGTTGTTTTTCTTCTACCTCAATTCTAAGTGGCTTCTCAATTTATGGATATGTGACCATTTCAATTGGAATGCATTCGTTCATTTTGTTCGGATGTGAAGACTATATGTTGCAATTTCAACCCGTTTGATTCAGCTTCAATAATTATCTGTCATTGTGCTAGTGGATGTCAACCTCTTCAGGATGGCTCCTCCAACGCGCATGACTCCGAATCCTAATCCGCCACCACCACCTCCACCTCCGGAGGCATGGCAAGCTGTGATGGACGCTACCAATGCAAACACGCATCTGATCATGCAACTTCTTCAAGAGCGCAATCAAGGGAACCAGGGCCAAGGCAACAATCAGAATCACTTTGCTACACTCAACCAGTTCCTTGCTAACCAGCCAAAGACCTTCAGCAATTGTGTTGAGGCAACAGACGTTGATGATTGGCTCGTGGACATATGCAAGAATTTCGAGTGCAGTAACGTCAGGCCTGAGGACTTTGTCAAGTTCGCTTCCTTCCAACTCAAAGACCAAGCTGCAGAATGGTTTCAACAGTACAAAGATTCCAGAGGAGGCCGTGTGATTACCTGGGATGAATTCCGTCAAGACTTCAAAGCTCATCATATTCCTTAGAGCGTGGTTGAAAGCAAGCGTGAGGAATTCCGCAACCTGAAGCAAGGCTCTATGTCTGTTTACGAGTACAATAAGATGTTTCAGAAGCTCGCCCGTTTTGCTAAGCAAGACGTCCCTGACGAGAAGAGCATGATATACCAGTTCAGGGGTGGTCTCAGAGAAGAAATCTAGCTAGCTCTCATTCTCTTTGAGCCCAAGAGGTACAATGAGTTTTACAACATGGCAGTGAAGCAAGAGACTGCTCAACTGAAGTGTGATGCTTCCAAGAAGCGAGTTAGAGATGCAACTCCTTCTTCCTCAACTCAAGTGGCTAAGAAGCAGAAGTATTGGCTTCCTCCTCCTCCGTTCCATCAGCCTTATCAGGAGAAGAGCAAAGGTGGCAGTGGATCTTCCCACCCACCCAACCCTGGCTTTCCGAACAAGACTTCGTCTCAAGCTCCAAGATCAAGTGCTCTGTATCACCGTCCTCTTTCAGAGGTCACGTGCAACAAGTGCCAACAGAAGGGTCACTATGCCAACAAATGCTTCAATCAGAGGCGTCTCCCTCCTCCTCCTGTGAGATCGGCAAGTATAGCTGTGGTCAAGCATAACCCCAAGCACGCCAAGGTCAACTTGATGAATGCAGCTCAGGCAGAGGACTCGTCAGATGTCATCATGGGTAACCTTCCTGTTAACGATATTCCAGCTAAAGTACTTTTTGGCTCTGGTGCATCGCATTCCTTCATGTCATTCCCATTTGCATCGGAGAACAATTTTGGTACTAAAGCATTACCTAGAGCATTGCAAGTTGTCTCTCCGGCTAAGCGTCTGAGTTCTAGCATGATGGTTCCGGATATTTCTATCATGATGGGTGATTTCAAGTTTCTGGCTTCTCCAATGGTCCTTGGTAACTCGGATATTGATCTTATTCTTGGAATGGACTGGCTTTCTAAGCACAAGGCTCAGCTTGATTGTGGAGCCAGGCAGATTCAATTGACTCATTCGTCTGAGGATGTAATTGTCTTTGCCACTCGAGAAAATACCAACCGTTTGTTCTCTCTCAATGAGAAGGGTGAACTGGATGCCATCTCTCAAATTCCAGTCGTTTGCGAATATCAAGACGTCTTTCCAGAAGAGCTTCCAGGAATGCCTCCGCACCAGCCAGTTGAATTCGTCATCGAGCTTGAGCCTGGCACGGAACCTGTTTGCAAACGTCCTTACAAGCTTGGACCTGAAGAGTTGAAGGAGCTGAAAAAGCAACTCGATATTCAAGAGCGAATGGGTCTCATCCGACCTAGTTCTTCTCCATGGGGTTGTGGAGTTCTTTTTGTGAAGAAGAAGGATGGAACAGACCGACTTTGTGTCGACTACCGTCCATTGAACAAGAAGACTATAAAGAACAAGTACCCACTTCCCAACATCAATGAGCTGTTTGAACAACTCAAAGGTGCTCAAGTATTCTCCAAGCTTGATCTCCGTATGGGCTATCACCAGATTCAAATCCGTGAGCAAGGTATCCCTAAGATGGCTTTCAGAACAAGCTATGGTTCATATGAATACACTGTCATGTCTTTTGGCCTCGTCAACGCTCCGCGGACTTTCTCTCGCATGATGAACTTCATCTTCAACGCCTACACAAATGACTTCATCTTGGTCTACCTCGATGACATTCTGGTCTTTTCCAAGAACAAGGAAGATCATGACAAGCACTTGCGTTTGGTGCTCGATAAGCTTAGAGAACATCAGTTCTACGCCAAGTTTTCAAAGTGCGAGTTTTGGCTCTATGAGGTTCTCTATCTTCGACATATCATCTCTGCCAAGGGCATAGCGGTGAATCCTGAGAAGGTGTCTGCAATTGTAAATTGAGAACCACCTCAGAACGTGAAGCAACTCCGCAACTTCCTTGGTCTCGCAAGCTACTGTCGAAGGTTCGTTGAGAACTTTTCAAAGATCGCAAAGCCGCTTTCCAACCTTCTCCAGAAGCACGTGAAGTACGTTTGGTCTCCTGAGTGTGACATCGCTTTCAACACCCTGAAAGAGAAATTAGTCACTGCTCCAGTTCTGACACCTCCTGATGAATCCAAACCGTTCGAGGTCTTCTGCGATGCCTCTCTTCAAGGTCTTGGTGCAGTGTTGATGCAAGAGAAGAAAGTTGTTGCTTATACCTCTCGCCAGTTGAAGCCCAACGAGAAGAACTACCCCACTCATGACCTCGAGTTGGCGGCAGTTGTGCATGCTCTTTTGACCTGGAGACATCTCCTGTTGGGAAGAAAAGTGGACATCTTCACTGACCACAAGAGTCTCAAGTACATTTTCACTCAGCCTAATCTCAACCTCAGGCAGACTCATTGGGTCGAAATGATTCAAGAGTATAATCCGAGCATCGAATATACCCCAGGCAAGGCCAATGTAATTGTTGACGCGTTGAGCAGAAAGGCTTACTACAACAGTCTGATTCTCAAGCCTTACCAACCCGAGCTTTGTGAAGCTTTTCGCAAACTCAATTTGCAAGTTGTTCCTCAAGGTTTTCTCGCCAACCTTCAAGTCTCACCTACTTTGGAAGATCAGATTCCGAGGCTCAACTTCTTGATGCTATGGTGAAGAAGGTGAAGATTGGGATTGCCAAGAGTCAATCCAAGTACAAGTGCTATCGCCTTGATGACAAGGATACTCTCTTCTTCGAGGATCGCATTGTTGTGCCTAAAGGTGACCTTCGTAAAGTCATTATGAATGAGGCTCACAATTCACTCCTCTCCATCCACCCTGGGAGTACGAAGATGTACCAGGAACTCAAGCAGGCGTATTGGTGGACTCGAATGAAGCGAGAGATTGCTCAGTTCGTGAATGAATGTGATGTCTACAGAAGAGTGAAGGCAGAACACCAACGACCAGTTGGTCTCCTCCAACCTCTTGCCATTCTAGAATGGAAGTTTGACCACGTTAAGATGGACTTCGTGACTGGGTTTCCAAAGTCTAAGCGTGGCAATGATGCTATATTCGTTGTCATCGACAAACTCACTAAAGTGGCTCATTTCCTGCCTATCAAAGAGTCTATCACAGTAGCTCAATTGGCAGAGCTTTATACCTCTCGGATTGTCTCTCTGCACGGCATTCCGCAATTGATCTCTTTAGACCGTGGCAACATCTTTACCTCCAAGTTTTGGGATTCTTTTCAGAAAGCCATGGGCACCAACATCCGTTTCAGCACAACTTTTCATCCTCAAACTAGCGGTCAAGTCGAGCGTGTCAATCAGATTCTCGAAGATATGCTCAGGGCTTGCGTTATCTCTTTCGGTATGAAGTGGGAAGATTGTCTTCCATATGCCGAGTTCTCATACAACAACAGTTTTCAAGCAAGTTCGGGCAAGGCACCATTTGAAATTCTCTATGGCAGGAAGTGACGTACTCCTCTTAACTGGTCAGAGACCGATGAACGTCAACTTCTTGGAAATGACTTGATGAGAGGCAGAGGAAATGTGCAAAGTCATTCGTGATAACCTCAAAGCAGCGCAATCGCGCCAGAAGAGCTACTATGATAGTAAGCATCGTGATTTGGCTTTCGAGATCGGAGACCATGTTTACCTCCGCGTCTCTCCAATGAAAGGTACTCATCGCTGCTTCGGTATCAAAGGGAAGCTTGCCCCTAGATACGTGGGTCCTTTCAAGATCGTCAGCAAGAGAGGCGATCTCGCCTATCAACTCGAGCTTCCTTCAAACTTTGCAAATGCGCACGACGTGTTCCATGTCTCTCAGCTCCGCAAGTGCTTCAAGACCCCTGACCGCACTGTCAACTTCGAAGACATTGATCTCCAAGAAGACCTCTCTTATCGTGAGCACGCAGCTGCTATTCTTGAAGAGACTGAATGCAAGACTCGCCATAAGTCAATCAAATTCCTCAAAGTCAAGTGGTCACAGCATTTCGACCGTGAAGCCACCTGGGAACGCGAGGATCACCTCCATTCTGAGTACCCGACGTTTTTCCAGACCTAGATCTCGGGACGAGATCCTTTCATAGTGGTGGAGTGTTGTAACACCCCGGATGTAATTTACCTTATCTGTACTCCAACTCTTGCCATTTCCGGCCTAAGTTATTTTATTTTCCTCGGTGTCGGGTTTTTGTCTCCGTGTGTTGTTGCCTTTTTCATGCATCTCATATCATGTCATCATGTGCATTGCATTCGCATACGTGTTCGTCTCATGCATTCGAGCATTTTCCCCGTTGTCTATTTTGCATTCCGGCGCTCCTTTGTCCTCCGGTGGTCCTTTCTACCTCTTTTCGTGTATGGGAGTTAAACATTTCCGGATTGGACCGAGACTTGCCATGCGTCCTTGGTTTACTACCGGTAGACCGCCTGTCAAGTTTCGTACCATTTGGACTTCGTTTGTTACTCCAATGGTTAACCGAGGGACCGAGAAGGCCTTGTTTGTGTTGCAGCCCAACACCCTTCCAATTTGGCCCAAAACCCATCAAAACCTCTCCCATCGCCTAGAGCGTTCGATCACGATCGCGTGGCCGAAAACCGCACTTAATTTGGAGCTTCCTAGCTCCCTCTATGCCTATGAATAGATCCCCCCTCCGAAATCACGGGTCTTCTTCCCTCGAAACCCTAGATTTCGTCTTCTGCCGCGCAGGACATGTCCGCTCCACGCCGGACGCACCGCCGCCGCCAATTGCCACGCGCCACCTGTCCCGCCTGAAGCCCCCTTCGCCGCGCCGCCGCCTGGCCCGCTCGGCCCGCGGGAGGCCCGCACGGCCCGCCTCCGCCGCCACTCGCCTGAGACCGCGCCTCCCCCGCCGCGCCGCCCGCGCCGGCTGCCACCTCCGCCGCGACGCGCCTCGTCGCCGGCGCTGACCCCGCCAACTCCGGCCGCCGCCTCCCTCACCAACCGCCGCCCACGGCGGCGAGCGCCTAGCTCCTCTCCGCGCCGCCCGGGACCGCCGTCTCGGCTGCGCCTCCTCACCCCGGCGACCTCCCCTCCGGCAAGTCCGGCCACTGTCGTCTCTTTTCTGACGAAGAACTCCGGCGACGACCTCCTATTACAGTGATCCATCGAACCTCGGTTCGCGTGCCAGATCTGGATCTGAGAGAGAGGGTTGACTTTCCCCCTCTCTCCTTATTTTTTTGCAATCTTCATCATGTCGTAACTCCGCATCCGTAGCTCCGATTTGCGCGTGTAGCATATCAAAATGTTTGTCCCAAAGAGTACATCATTTCATCTCATTGCGTTATTTTCATGTGAGCTCATCTTGATGCCCGAAATGCTGTTGGAAGAGGGCTATGTGATAATTTGGCAGATCTGTTTCATCAAATAGATATTTGTTATTTTTCCCAAGATTAATGAGTGCATGATATGCTCCTGAGCTCTGCATGAGTTTTGTTATATGCCATGCCATATTTACAGAGGTGCTTACCATGTATTTTTGTGATATGTGTGGTGACTAGCGCAAGCTTGCAAAGTAGTGTACTCGGTAATTCTGATTTCAGGGACTTAGAATTTCTCTAAGTCCTTGTCCTGATTTTGTCATTATGCCATATGTTCATGTTGTTTCTTAGTGATCCATGCCTCTTTTGAGGATGATCAGTAAGGATAATGTGTTAATATTGTGGTGATCTATCCATCCAAGTCTTTGTTTGCATTTATGGAGCACCCTAGCTTGAGTCAATCGAGCTCTACTTTTGCTATTTCGTGAATCCTGACAGATTGTTGACTTGTTATCGATTTTGCCGAGGATGTTGCTATTGATCCGTGCATGCTATGTTGTTGTTCTTGCCATGTCTAGCTTCTATGCCATGTATTCTTGATGGGTGTATGCTTAGTTTGTCATGCCATGCTCTGTAGTGAGTGCATCGAGCTCGTAAACATGCCTACTTGTTAACTAACTTGCATGCTCCAGTTTTTCACTAAGTCTGAGATCTGTTCATGTTTTTGCCATGTTCACATGCTTGCAATTGTATTTTCTGATCCCTTTTGGCTCAAGGTCACTAAGAGACTTTTGTTAAGTGCTTTGAGTAGCTTCATGCCATGCCTTGATTTGCCATGTTAAGTTCCTGTAGCATGTAGTTTTCATGCTCTAAAGTGGGCTTCCTGTTGTTAAATTCCAGACTTGTGTTAATTTCACTAAGTCTGAAACCTGTTATCATTTGCACTTCTGCCATGCTTGTTTGAACCTGTTAATGGATGAATTGGCCGTAGCTCAGTGTTCATCTTTTGTCAAGCATCATGAGTGGGTCCCTGTCATGTATTTTGTTGTCATGTTTGAGTGCTGTAGCATAATTATCTTGATGCATTTGGATGGCTACTTACTGATTATTGTAGACCGGTGCCATATTTGTTTTGCTTGCCATTTCCAAACCGTGCATCCGATTCCGGTGATATTTATATCGATTTCAACCGAAATCACCTCACCTTTCCAGTGGCACTCTTAGATTTCCAAGTTGAGGCCAGGTTCAATCATTCCTTGTCAAATCTTGCATATGCATCATATACCGCATCCCGCATAGCATACCATGTTTACATCATGTTGTTTGAGCATTGCATGTGGTTGATTGTGTTCCTTTTGCTTGTTTGTCTTGTTTGGGTAGAGCCAGGAGACGAGTTCGCGAACGAGGAGCCCATTGAGTTTGCTTACAAGGATCAAGTCAACTCTGACAACTTTGCAGGCAAGATGATCATACCCTCGAAATCACTTCTATCTTTGCTTGCTAGATGCTCGCTCTTTTGCTATGCCTATGCTACGATGCCTACCACTTGCTTATCATGCCTCCCAAATTGCCATGTCAAACCTCTAACCCACCATGTCCTAGCAAACCGTTGATTTGCTATGTTACTGCTTTGCTCAGACCCTCTTATAGCGCTGCTAGTTGCAGGTGAAGATTAGAGATCGTTCCTTGTTGGAACATTGTTTATTGTTGGGATATCACCATATTATCTTGTTATCTTAATGCACCTATATACTTGGTAAAGGGTGGAAGGCTCGGCCTTTTGCCTAGTGTTTTGTTCCACTCTTGCCGCCCTAGTTTCCGTCATACCGGTGTTATGTTCCCGGAGTTTGCGTTCCTTACGCTGTTGGGTTATAATGGGAACCCCTTGACAGTTCGCTTTGAATAAAACTCCTCCAGCAATGCCCAACCTTGGTTTTACCATTTGCCACCTAGCCTATTTTTCCCTTGGGTTTCCGGAGCCCAAGGGTCATCTTATTTAAACCCCCCGGGGCCAGTGCTCCTCTGAGTGTTGGTCCTACTGAGCTGCCTGTGGGGCCACCTCGGGGAAACTTGAGGGTTGGTTTTACTCATATCTAGTCTCATCTGAGTGTGCCTTGAGAACGAGATATGTGCAGCTCCTATCGGGATTTGTCGGCACATTCGGGCGGTGTTGCTGGACTTGTTTTACCATTGTCGAGGATGTCTTGTAGAACCGAGATGCCGAGTCTGATCGGAATGTCTCGGGAGAAGGAATATCCTTCGTTGACCGTGAGAGCTTGTGATGGGATAAGTTGGGACTCCCCTGCAGGGATTTGAACTTTCAAAAGCCATGCCCGCGGTTATGGGCAGATGGGAATTTGTTAATGTCCGATTGTAGATAACATGAAACTTAACTTAATTAAAATGAATCAACCGCGTGTGTAACCGTGATGGTCTCTTCTCGGCGGAGTTCGGGAAGTGAACACGGTGTTGGAGTAATGTTTGACGTAGGTTGTTATAGGATCACTTCTTGATCATAGTTCTTCGTTCATGCTTTGCCTTCTCTTCTCGCTCTCTTTTACGAACATGATAGCCACCATATATGCTAGTCGCTTGCTGCAGCTCCACATATTACCTTGCCTTACCTATAAGCTTAAATAGTCTTGATCGCGAGGGTGTGAGATTGTTGAGTCCCCGTGACTCACAGTTTACTTCCAAAACCAGATGCAGGGATCGATGATACCGTTCCAAACGATGCGCTTGAGCTCAAGTGGGAGTTCAATGAAAACTCTCGCCGTTACTATGTGTCTTTCCCAGATGATCAGTAGTGGTGCCCAGTTGGGGCGATCGGGGACCGTGTCGCATGTTGGGGTTGATCTTTATGTTGGTACCATAGTTGGACCCTGAGTGTATTGGATGATTGTAATGTTATTCATCTATTTGTGTGACGTGGCGAGTGTAAGCCAACTATGTTATCCTTTCCCCTTTTATATATTTACATGGGTTGTTTTGAAGATTACCTTACTTGCGACATTGCCTTCCATGCGGTTATGCCTCTAAGTCGTGCTTCGACACGTAGGAGATATAGCCGCATCGAGGGCGTTACAACCGGGATGCCCAGTCCCATGCTTTATGCAAATCAAATCAAAATAATTGCAAACAAAACTCCCCCGGGACTCTTGTTAGTTCGAGGCACTCGTTGTTTCGAGCAAGCCATGGATTGATTCTTGTTGGTGGAGGGGGAGTATAAACTTTACCATTTTGTTTGGGAACTGCCTATAATGTGTCTAGCATGGAAGATATCGCCATCTCTTGGTTGTTATATTGACAATGAAAATATAACGCTCAAAATATTATTCATATCTATTTCAAAACCGAGCTCTGGCAACTCTACAAATCCCTGCTTCCCTCTGCGAAGGGCCTATCCATTTACTTTTATGTTGAGTCATCATCCTCTTATTAAAAAGCACCAGTTGGAGAGCACCACTGTCATTTGCATTCATTACTGTTAGTTTACATTGAGTATGACTTGACTGGATCTCTTTTACCATGAATTACAATGTCTAGTCAGTCCTTGATCTTTAAAGGTGCTCTGAATTTATGTTTTGCGGTCTCAGAAAGGGATAACGAGATACCATCTTGTTATATCATATTATGATTGTTTTGAGAAAGTGTTGTCATCCAAGATTTATTATTATTGCTCGCTAGTTGATTATGCCATTGATATGATTAAACATGAGACCTAAGCGTTATTGTGAATATGGTTAGTTTATAATCTTTGCTGAAAACTTCAATGTTGGCTTTACATATTTACAACGACAAGAGCAAACAGAGTTTGTAAAAGTTTTTCTTTATCACTTTCAGTTTGTCAACTGAATTGCTTGAGGACAAGCAAAGGTCTAAGCTTGGGGGAGTTGATATGTCTCCGTCGTATCTACTTTTCCAAACACTTTTGCCCTTGTTTTGGACTCTAACTTGCATGATTTGAATGGAACTAACCCGGACTGATGCTGTTTTCAGCAGAATTGCCATGGTGTTATTTATGTGCAGAAACAAAAGTTCTTGGAATGACCTGAAACTCCACGGAGAGTATTTTTGGAAATAATAAAAAATACTGGCAAAAGATCAAGGCCAGGGGGCCCACACCCTAGCCACGAGGGTGGGGGCGCGCCGCGTGCCCCCTACCTCATGGGCCCCCTGGAGCTCCTCCGACCTCAACTCCAACTCTATATATTCGTGTTCGGAGAGAAAAAAACCAAGGAGAAGGATTCATCGCGTTTTACGATACGGAGCCGCCGCCAAGCCCTAAACTCTCTCGGGAGGGTTGATCTGGAGTCCGTTCGGGGCTCCGGAGAGGGGAATCCATCGCCATCATCATCATCAACCATCCTCCATCACCAATTTCATGATGCTCACCGCCGTGCGTGAGTAATTCCATCGTAGGCTTGCTGGACGGTGATGGGTTGGATGAGATTTATCATGTAATCGAGTTAGTTTTGTTAGGGTTTGATCCCGTGTATCCACTATGTTCTGAGATTGATGTTGCTATGACTTTGCTATGCTTAATGCTTGACACTAGGGCCCGAGTGCCATGATTTCAGATCTGAACCTATTATGTTTTCATCAATATATGAGAGTTCTTGATCCTATCTTTCAAGTCTATAGTCACCTATTATGTGTTATGATCCGTTAACCCCGAAGTGACAATAATCAGGATACTTACAGGTGATGACCGTAGTTTGAGGAGTTCATGTATTCACTATGTGTTAATGCTTTGGTCCGGTACTCTATTAAAAGGAGGCCTTAATATCCCTTAGTTTCCGCTAGGACCCGCTGCCATGGGAGGGTAGGACAAAAGATGTCATGCAAGTTCTTTTCCATAAGCATGTATGACTATATTCGGAATACATGCCTACATTACATTAATGAATGGGAGATAGTTCTGTGTCACCCTAGGTTATGATTGTTACATCATGAACCACATCCGGCATAATTCTCTATCACCGATCCATTGCCTACGAGCTTTCCATATATTGTTCTTCGCTTATTTACTTTTCCGTTGCTATTGTTATCATCACTACAAAATACCAAAAACATTACTTTTGCTACCGTTACTTTTGCTATCATTACCACTACTATCATATTACTTTGCTACTAAATATTTCGTTGCAGATATTAAGTTTCCAGGTGTGGTTGAATTGACAACTCAGCTGCTAATACTTGAGAATATTCTTTGGCTCCCCTTGTGTCGAATCAATAAATTTTGGTTGAATACTCTACCCTCGAAAACTGTTGTGATCCCCTATACTTGTGGGTTATCAGGGAATCATAGTATCTCACCCAAACTAACAATCCCTACATCCAGCTGTATCCATCCGTCAACACATAACCAAGAAACCTTCGGAAATCAAGGACCTCAACCTTCGAAAAGCATCCGTTATACGAGTTATGGAAATACTTCCAAACTCCAGCCCAGTACTGGGTGGTGTTGAGGTTATCTCACCAACAACTGCATAAAAGTGATTTTCGCTGTTGGCGAACTCAGGTATTACAGAACTGCAACGATATAATTGTAACGACAACACCTCGGAGCTCAACTCCCCGGGACACTGCCACAACCCCTAAATGTCAGGAGGCACCAAGAACAATGTTCTCGTCACAAGACTATCAGAACGATTCCAAGATACCCACGTGATCCTAATTTTTTATTGAAATTTGAGGAGAGGAAAGTCAAAACTTCTACATCAGGAGGCCTCACCAGAACGACGAAGGGACCGAGGAGTAAAAAGAATCCTACTCTCCGATATATATAATCCTAAGACTCAAAAAAATTTGTTCTAGACTCAACAACGTCAGCGATTCGATCAAGCAGGGGGCTCCTAAGTCGGGGATGGATCTGATTAGCAACTTGTAACGCCCACGATGCAGCTATATCTCTCACGTGTCCAGGCACGACTTAGAGGCATAACCGCATGGTGGTTTTGTCGCAAGAGGGGTAATCTTCACACAATCCCATGTACTGAATAAGAAAGGGATAAAGAGTTGGATTATAATCGCAACTTCACACAAATAACAAGTAAACATACATCATCCAGAGTACAATCAAGGTCCGGCTACGGAACCAAAATAAAAGAAGACAACCCCAAATGCTAGATCCCTGACCGTCCCAACTGGGCTCCACTACTGATCATCAGGAAACGAAACATAGTAATGACCAAGGTCCTCATTGAACTCCCACTTGAGTTCGGTAGCATCACCTGCACTGGTATCATCGACACCTGCAACTGTTTGGAAGTATCTGTGAGTCACGAGGACTCAACAATCTCACACCCGCGAGATTAAGACTATTTAAGCTTATGGGTAGGGTGCGGTAATGAGGTGGAGATGCAGCAAACGCTAAGCAAATATGGTGGCTTACATACGCAAATAAGAGTCAGATGAGAAGCTACGCAATGGTCGTGAAGCTAGAAGTGATCATGAAGTGATCCTGAAACTACTTATGTCCAAACATAACCCAAGACCATCTTCACTTCCCGGACTCCACGAAAAGAGACCATCACGGCTACACATGCGGTTGGTTCATTTTAATTAAGTCAAGTGTCAAGTTTTCTACAACCGGATATTAACAAATTCCCATCTGCCACATAACCGCGGGCACGACTCATGAAATTTTATACCCTGCAGGGGTGTCCCAACTTAGCCTATCACAAGCTCTCACGGTAAATGAAGGATGTTCCTTCTTCCGGAAAGACCCAATCAGTATTGGAATCCAAGTTACAAGACATTTTGACAATGGTAAAACAAGACCAGCAAAGCCACCCGAATGTGCCGACAAATCCCGATAGGAGCTGCACATATCTTGTTCTCAGGGTACACTGGATGAGAAATCCGTACAACTAAAACTAGCCCTCAAGTTTCCCCGAGGTGGCGCTACAAAGGGCTCTAGTTTGGACCAACAATCAAAGGAGCACTGGACCGGGGGGAGGTTAAAATAAATATGACCCTCAGGCTCACGAAAACCCAAGGGAAAAGTCTTAGATTGTCAAATGTAAAACCAAGGTTGGACCTTGCTGGAGGAGTTTTATTCAAAGCGAACTATCAAGGGGTCCCATAACCCCAACCGCGTAAGGAACGCAAAATCAAGGAACATAACACCGGTATGACGGAAACTAGGGCGGCAAGAGTGGAACAAAACACCAGGCAAAAGGCCGAGCCTTCCACCCTTTACCAAGTATATAAATGCATTAGTTAAAAATAAGAGATAATATGATATCCCAACATCTCCATGTTCCAACATGGAACAAACTTCAACTTCACCTGCAACTAACAACACTATAAGAGGGGCTGAACAAAAGCGGTAACATAGCCAAACAATGGTTTGCTAGGAAGGTGGGTTAGAGGCTTGGCATGGAAATATGGGAGGCATGATATAACAAGTGGTAGGTAGCACGACATAGCGATAGAACGAACAATTAGCAAGCAAAGATAGAAGTGATATCGAGGATATGGTCATCTTGCGTGCAAAGTTCTCTGAGTTGTCAAAAGCTTCATCCTCGTTAGCGTACTCAACAGGTTCCTTGTTCATGTACTCATCTCCCGGCTCTACCCAAGAAAGAACACAAGCAATGGAACAACAATCAATCACGATGCAATGCACAAGAAACATGATGCAATACATGGCATGATATGCAAGATATGATATGCAATGCATATGCGTGATCCGGAAGAGAAAGGATGATCAAGGCATCAACTTGGAAAACCAAGTATGCCACTGGAAAGATGAGGTGATTTCGGTCGAAATCAATATAAAGATCACCGGAAATGGGTGCACGGTTTGCAAATGACAAGCAAAACAAGGATGATGCAAATATGCGATTAATAGCATGATAGCACTTAGAATGCAACAAGAAACTAAGCTACTGCACTCCAACATAGAAACAAAGCATATGGAAGTGATGTAAAAAAGATGCTTGACAAAACATGAACACTGAGCTACGGCTAAATCATACTAGAACAGTTTCAAACAAGCATGGCAAAAGTGCAAAAGATATCAGCTTCACAGACTTGAAAATACTAACATGTGAAAAACAACATCAGGAAGCAATGTTTAGAGCAAGCAAAGAACATGGTACCGGAACATATCATGGCAACCAAAGGCATGGCATGCTTCTACTAAATGCACTTAACAAAACTCCCTTAATGAACATGAGCCAAAAAGGCACAGAAAATATGATGGCACCCATATAAACATAGGAAGTTTTATAAACAGATTCAGACGGGAATTTCAGGACATGGCAAACACAGATTCATGATAGTAAATTTACAAGCTTAGGCCACTCACCACAAATCATTACATGACAACACAAGCATACCAACAGTAAGAAGACATGTGCACGAAGATAAGCATGGTAAGAGCAAGTTCATAGGGAATATGGATCACTAACAACACCCATGGAAAAGTTGAATAACATGTTAACAATCTGCCAGGAATAATATATAGCAAAAGTAGAGCATGATAATGACATCCTAGAGCACTCCATAATTACAACCATAGGCATGAATGCATAGATCATAACCACATGTTCAAAATATCCTTACTAAACTACCTCAAAATAAGCATGGATCTCATGGTAGCTACAAGTTTACATGGCATCAAAATAACATCAGGAAAAGGAATTTGCAAAATCCTAATTGTCTGAAAACAGTAACATCATGGAGCCTACATTGCATGCTTGTAGTTGTCACCAGATAGCACTAAAAATGCAATACTTGCACGACTGTAAAGATGTCATGATGGAGCTCAAAACACATGCAGACACCATGCTCATAGGATGCACACACAAAACGCAACGAAAATGACAAATCACCATGTTCTGTTAAGAACCAGTATTTAACATTTTATAGCACTATTGCAATGATAATAATGGCATCAATATGGACAGTAACATGTATGCAATTGCCACTAACATGAAGACCTTAACGAGATGAACATTTCGACATATCATACGCATGAATCGGGGCACCGAGCACGGAGATGTGACATGATGAAGAGGGCATCAAAATATTAGGGATTTGAGACTTCGCAAAATATACCAGTCCGGATCTGCATCTAGGGTTCGACACGCAGATCGAGGTTCACCGGACTTACGCTGGAGTGGACGGAGACGCGGTGGCCGGAGCCGCTGGAGGGGTCGCCGATGCCGGGGGATGGCTGGATCCGTTGGGCTTCATCGCGGGGGCGATGGAGGCGGCGCGGGCGCGGGGTCGTCGTCGACCTCGGGCGGCGGGGCAAAGGGCGCCGGTGGCGGCTGACTCGGGCGGCGCCGGCGGAGGAGCCTGGCGCAGGTGGCGGGCACGATCGCGCGGGGCGGTGCCGGCGGATGGGCCGGGTGGGCCCTGCCTGGGGCGCAGGCTGCCACGTGGCAAGCCCCGGTTGGCTGCGGGCGGCGGCGGAAACTTGTCCGACGAGTTCGGACGTGTCCGGCATTGATAGAGGGGTGGACCTAGGGTTTGGACTGCGGGATTTCGGGGAGGGGAACATATTTATAGGTAGAGGGCGCTCGAAGAGTCCAAATGAGGTGCGCTTTTCGCCCAGAAGATCGTGATCCAATGACAGAGAGCATGGATGGGTTTTAGATGGGTTATTGAGCTATTTTGGAGGGGTGTTGGGCTGCAACACAAAAGAGACTTTTGCGGTTACGCGGTTAACCGTTGGGGCATCAAACGACCTCCAAATGGAATGAAATTTGACAGGCGGTCTACCGGTGATGTACCAAGGCCACTTGATAGATCTCGACCCATTCCAAGAACATTTATCTCCCACTCACGAAATTAGGTTAGAGGGGTGCAACGGTGCACGAGAGAGCATCAGATTGCGAAACGGACAACGGGGAAAAATCTCGGATGCATGAGACGAACACGAATGCAAATGAGATGCACATGACATGAGATGAAATGCATGACATGAACAAAATGCAAAACGAAGACAAAAACCCAACCATGAAGGAAAATATCATATCACATAGCCGAAAATGGCAAGAGTCGGAGTTACAAATATGGAAAGTTACATCCTGGGTGTTACAGGACATGTATAATCCCATCGCACAACAAAACAAGCACTAACGTCTCCCGGAAGCAAATTACACTTCTTTTTTTGGCGGGAAGAAGCGAATTACACTTCAAGATTAGAAACAAAACAAAATAAGCACATGTATACTCCCGGCTCGTGGTGGCCGTTGGGCCGCTAAGGGGAAGGGGCGAACTGCAGGTCCCTTGTTGAAGGACCAATGATGTCGGCAAAGTGACCTGCATTTGAACAAAAAAACACCGGGATGGAATGAGCTGCACTGCTCACCGGGATGGAAGGGGTTGAGGGCGACCAAAACAAACAACAGCGGATCAAGGCTGCTGACCTCGCCGGAGAGGAGATCACGGACGGGGGTCCATGCGACGGGGCGGCCCCTGCCCGGAGAGGAGACGAGGACGCTAGGTGGAGCAGGAGACACGACCGAACTGCACTCTCATCACCTAGCGAACTACACCCCACATGGGGAGGCCGGTGGGCGCAGAATCCCTCATCCTAGGAGCTACAGAGCCTGTCCTTGGCTCCTTGCCCCGGGCGGAGTAGAAGGAGAAGAAGATGGGGCATGGCGGGGAGACGAGAGACAACCAACATGAAGTTAGTATCCGACGGTGGAGGATCGACATGATGTGGATCTCGTCAGATTCGGGTGAACCATGGAGCCTGGGCGTCACCGGCGTGGGGCTTGGTAGTGGACGCCGGCCGTCGCGGGGCAAGGCAGTGGCCGCTGCCGGTGAGGGATGGATCCGACGTGCTCTCCGAAGAAGAAGTGGACCAGCGACGGCGGTCGATATAGATTGAGGACCGGTGGCGGTGACCTGATCCATCGGGGAATGTGGCGCCGTGTCCCAGGCGGCATTGGACCCAGGATGTGGCCGCGCTGGCCCGCACGGAGGAAGGCTGGCGCCCGGGGTAGAGGAGGGAGGAGTGGGGCACTAGGGACGACCGGATTTTTGTGGGGTTCGATGGAAGGTGGAGGGGGCGGCGCGGTGGTGGTGGTTGACAGCGATTTGGAGGTGGGAAGGGGGGAGCTCGGGGTGGCGCGTCGGGTACGGGGCGGCGCGTTGGGCAGGGGGCCGACGGCGTGGGGTGGTGGCCGGCGGCTTGGGGTGGTTTGTGGCCGGGGCGGTCGGCGTTGCGTGGTTGCTAGGTCGGGAGGTGGGGGAGCCCCGTTTGACCAGGGGGAGTAGTGCGGGGGTGGGTTGAGATGGTGGTGGTAGGTGGTAGGTGGTGGTAGTAGCCGAGTGGGGGTGGTTTGTTTTTAATTGCCTGCACAGTTCGGTTCGAGTTTTCTTGCAGTGCCAAATTGTTAGCAGAATAACGAGGTTTTGTGTGAAGAATAAGACTCTTAAGGGTGTTATTAAAATAGACCCACCCTATACGTGGCGTGAACCCTCGCTCTGTGTGGGGACTTTCTAGTTCCAAAAGCACGCTGCCACATCAAAGTTGTGCATTGGGTATATTCAAATACCACATGACACTTTGTACATATGTTTGGGCCACATGCACGCAGTGGTTGTCTTCAAGCACTCCCTCGTGTGGTTTATCGGTGACAAGCTAGCCTATTTTGTGGGGCCGCGTGTGGATGTCCATGCATGACTTTGACCCAAGAACAAGAGAGGTTATACGACCAAGGTGGTGATTCTGCTTGGTCAGTCTTACAACCCTTGGCGAGATGCCCCCTCCCACCGACTCAAAGTGTGTGTGTGTGGGGGGGGGGGTAGCAATAATAACATGTGCTTTGTGCAATAGGTGCCACATCAAAGTTATGCATTGGGTACTTGAACATCAAACCACCCTTTTCATACATATATTTGGTCCAGATGCAAGTGTGTTCGTGTTCTGACACTTTCCCATGTTTTTTCCACCAAATTTATAAACAGAAGACGAGTTGGACGCAGCAACCGTTTGTGATCGGGTACAATACAGACATGGTTCCCTAGGACTACCTGTGTGCCGTGCCCTTGTCACCCACATGATCACAGTAGATTGGGCTCCACGAGGCTTCCTCCCCCCTCAAAAGTATCCACTCCCTCGCAATCTCGAAAATATCTACCCGCCTAGATGGTTTTTCTATTTGATAGCACATGACTAGTATATGTGGACCGTGTGCGATGTCTGTTACTCCCGCTCTGCTTCAATCAGTAGATCCAAATTTTCAGTAGCCCCGACATTATATTGCCGCCTATCGCAATCTCAAAAATATCTGCTCGGCTGGAGTGTTTTTCTGTTTGATAGCACACGATTATTATGTTTTAACCGTGTGTGATGTCCGTTACTCCCTCCCTGCTCTGCTTCAATCCCTTGATCCAAATTTTCGGTAGCCCCGCCATTTTACTCCCTCCTAGTAAAATTTTCAGTACCCGCGGCATTTCCTCAGACACCACCTTGGACCCCCTCCACACACACACACACCCCAAATCCTTTGCTCACCCCAAATCCCCCGCTCACACACATACACATCACCCCTCCCTCGCTCCAAACCTAGCTAGGTCGCCGCCACCGCCGCCACCGCGCCGCCTCCATCGTGAACTTCTGCTGGTCTGCTCATGCAGTTTACCCACCGATATACATACCTTCGCCGCCCTGAGTTAGTTAGATTACGCCTGCGAAATGCCCCCCTTTCCCAGAGATCCCCATCCCCACCCCTCCCCCACTCCAGAGCATCGCAGCCTAAGCCCGGCTATGCTTCCCAGGGAGCTCGAGGAGCGAATGGACCAAAAGAGCTTTACGGCGGCCTCTTCACCCGATGTTGGTGAGTTGGCCGCCAAGGACGCTGAAGACGATGACTGGAGCTGGATTGAGCCTTTTAATCAGCGGGCTAGAGTATTCTGGCATATCGCGGACGCTGGCTACGACATCGAGGTCGTCGACAGCGATGGCTTGACGCGGGCTATGTCACAGGTTAGTTGCCCACCCCCAACCCTTCGGGTTCGACAGCCATCGATCTCATCGATGGCCCTGCCACTGATCTCCTGTGGCTCCTTATGAACAATTTGCCATCCTTCACTGCCATGGAGCCCCTTTCGTCATTTCTAAAGGACACGTTCTGCGACGCTGGCTTGGGATCCTCAGCTGGCAAGTCAGACCTCATCGATGGCGAACACATGGAGGAGTCAATCTGTGACAAGTGAGGAAACCTATGATTTTTTTCTCGAACCGCTTTTGTAGTGATAACCTATCTAGTATTTATTGCTATATTTGGTTGTTTGAATTACGCCTTGTAGCGACCCGATCCCAATGGATCGAAGTCTCTGTTCTTAAGTGTCATCCCTAGATCGGTATTGCTGACACACACAATACTCGAGAATTTATTGCAGAGTTCAATCACACACTTATTACATCGAGAGTCTCATAAAGAGTACTTATTACAATAATATGGTTGAAAGCCATCTAAAATAACCGCGGAAGCTTCGAAGATAAATGAGTCCATCCAGCTCAACGGCAAAACCGAGTGCATGACAATGACCTATCGCACCTTACTCTTCGTCTGAAAATTCTGCAACATGATACGTTGCACCCGTGTAGGTCAGCACATGGAATATGCTGGCAAGACCACACTATAGAGAAATGATGAAATAATAGCTATCACTACATGCATATTTGGCTGGTGGAGGCTCTAAGTTTAACATTTGCATAAAGCTAATTTTTGCCTACAACAAAAGGAATAGATTTTATCTAACTACCAAGTTTATACCATTATTGAGAAGGTTCCCCCAACTCAATTCCAAATTACCATGTAATAATATTAATAACCCAACAAATTCATTAGGTAATGTGATGAGATCAATCAATAATTCAAATACCAGATACTCAAGATGTCCATAACCGGGGACACAACAAACCATGATTAGTTTATACACTTTGCAGAGGTTTGCACACTTTTCCCCACAAGACTCGGCCACCTCCATGATCGGAAGATCGAGACATAATCTTTTTGAAGCATTACCTATTTACTCTGGGTAGACAGTTACACCTACTTTCCCCTACATCTGCTAGCCTACCACTAAAAGAGGTCACACAACTTACTCAACTATGACAGAGCCCATAATGTCTTGTGTCTATACACGGAATTTTCTAGCATGAATAATTTTATGATCCCTTTGAGCCTCGGTGGCATTCCATAGGATGATCACACGGGTACTCCGGGATATCCTAGGACAACAGTAGATTCTCCAAGTGCCCGCAACCAATCCACCCAGAGGTATATTAAAGTAGCCACCTTAAGTTTCCCTTAGATATTATCTCTCACAACTTGCATGATTCTCACATACCAATCCCCGTCTACGAGCATGGCTAAGCAATATGAGCATAACATATATTCTCGGGGTGATCAAATATATTTGGTCTGTAACTCATCAACTACATAGCAATAACCACATGATCCCAATCCTACTCATGCAATGTTTGAGGGTTCAAACTAATGCATAAAAACTGGGTAATAAAAGGATATGATCCAAGTGTAACTTGCCTTGCCGACGATCGGAAAACCCTAGAGATTCGTAGTAGCAAGCTTCGCACTCCAGAAAATCTATCATAGAAAAACAATAGCATATATAAGCATTCAAGCATAAGATGCAAAGGATAACCATAGAAAAAGATCTAAACAGAAAGTTCAACTAAAGAGCTTTGATTTGCAAAAAAATCAATCAAATCGGAGATACGAAACTCAAGTTACGATCAAAAGAAGTTCAAATTCAAATCTATTTGGAACAAAATTTGAAACTTTCAAAAACATGTTTAATTTGATTATCTGAACGGAGGAAAACATAACTAAGAATATGGCGTTGGTTTCATTGGATTTGGATAAACGAGAAAAAAGTTGTGAGGGTTTAAAGATCAGGGACTAATCTATGAAGAAAATAATTATATATATGTCCCTGGCCGAAAATAAATAGAAAAAGAAAAATCTAATGAACGAACGTTCGCTACAGAACCTAATCTGATGAATTCCGTTCGTTACAGAACCCTAACTAAAGAATGTTCTGTCGGCGTTCTGGGAACGGGGGTCCCTAGACTTGCCTGCCTGCGGCCCACGGCGTCGCTCTGCGAGCGGGCCCGTACGACCCATCTTCACCAGCAAGGACTGAAGACCCTCACGAGGGGCCAGGCCTCGCGAGGCGGACAACACAAGACCTCCTGAGGACCGGCCTCACCAGGCTGGCTCGCGACGGGCGGAGAGATCAAGGCAAGGCAAACCTCGCGAGGTTCTGATGACGTGAGCCATGACGACCAAGGCCTGGCGGGCACCAGCGCGCACAGTGTCCTTGTTTCCTCTTTGGTGCTAAGGAAGCAGGTGCAGGCGCGGAGTACCGATGCATCAAGCAAAGGTTTCCATATCGGTGCAATGAGACCAAGACCAGCAGGACGGCAAGACGGAGGTCACCGTGGAGCCCAAGACGGCGTTACCACCAGGGCCTTTGGCAGGCGAAGACCGCTTTTGTTAGGATAAGTTGTACTAGCTGTCCCCTTTCAAATTGGCCGTTGTTGGCTCCCTTCCCGCTCAATAGTTGGGGAGAGGACCAGGGCCTCGACAAATAGGACTAACCACCACCGTAGCTAGGGGGATCAACTAGTCGGAGATCGATCGGTCGAATCGAGAGAGAGCAGAACAACCACAAGTTCACCGAGCACAAGGACACCTCTCCTCAGGAGGCTGTTCTTCCCCTTGTACTGTTCATCCTCAGCCCGAGAGGCAACCCACCACCACACACTGGAGTAGGGTATTACACCACAACGGTGGCCCGAACCAGTATAAATCTTGTGTCCCTTGTGTTACGAGTTCATTGAGTTAGCCTGTAAGATCTTAGCAAAGCTAGGACGTGGATCGGTAGGGGGAGATCTTCGCGCGCACCCCAGTGTTCGAACCTTGAGGGTTTTGCCGGAACCCGTGATCTGACATTTGGCGCGCCAGGTAGGGGTGCGCCTAAGCTTCCCTTCCATTGCTCCGCGCACCGTTGCTCCATTGCCTCCATGGCAGACGCTCGCCGCGCTCGCGCTGAGCGCCGGGCTGCCCTCGCCGCCCACATCACCCAGACGGCTCCTGGCGGTGGGCCACCCCGTCGTTCCCCGTCGCCTGCCTCCAACGCCGCCACTGGCCCAGCGGGGAACAAGCAGCAAGCATCCTCGCTGCACCCCTCGGTGCGGTGGGACGGCCGCACCGCCACTCCATCGCTTACCCCGGCCGGCTCGTCATCCCACGCTCGTCGCGCTCCCGTGGATGTGCATGCCGCTCTGTGCATGGCGTGGGAGCTTCTATGCTACCGCCCAATCGACGACCTCTACGAGGACTGGCTCGACCACATCGCTAAGCTTGTCAGCGCCGCAGGGGGCTCCCCTACGCCGTCCCTCTCGCCGCCTCACCCTCCCCCAGCCACGGGCGACGTGGCCCATGGATTGCCTCCACCACCTCTACCCCAAGCAGAGTCCTGGCGCCCAGGCGCGCGGTCCCACGGCGCAACCAGCCGCGTCCGGCGCCCGCGCAAGAAGAAAGAAGTTGCCAAGAAGTCCCTCAACCACGAGAAAACGCCCCCGCGCTCCTTGCGCTACCGCGGCAAGACCGCGTGCCGCCCGCGACGGCGGTGTGCGGACCCCATCAAGGATAAGTTCTCCACCAGCGCAGAGTCCCGGTGACCACGGCGGGCTACCGCGCCTTCACCCCAGAGCTGTGTAGCGTCGCTTAGCCAGGCAAGTTCAAGCCAGATCTGCCTCCTCGCTATGACGGCACCCCCTACCCCGCGGTGTTCCTGCAGCTCTACAAGCTGAGCATCGAGGCGGCCAACGGTGACGAGAAAGTCTTGTTTCGCATGGCTCTCAAGGATGGTGCCTGCTCCTGGCTCCTGAACCTGCCTCCAGGCTCGATCTCCTCATGGAACAAGATGCGCGACCGTTATGTAGCCAACTTCCAGGGCACTCACGACCGCCCACCAGCTGCGGATGACCTACATCGCGTCAAGCAACAACTAGGAGAGACCCTCCAAAAGTACATCCAGCGCTTCAACAACGTTCGTCTCAAGATCCCAAAGGTGACGGACGAGGCCATCATCTCTGTGTTCTCCGATGGCGTCCGTGACGTCAAGATGAAGGAGGAGCTCGCCATCCACGAGGAGTTGTGCATGTCTCTAGAGCTGTTCAACCTTGCGACCAAGTGCGCAAGAGCTGAGGAGGGGCGCCTCTCCCTCCTCGAGCTCCCGGCTGCGGACCCGAAGGAGAAGAAAGCCAAGGCCAAAGACATGAAGCGCAAGGGAGCAGCAGTGCTCGCGGTGGAGTCGGACACAAAGCGCGGTAGGGACCTGTTCGAGTCATCCAAGAGCAGTCGGCCGTGCTGCGCCTTCCATAACCTGCATATCCACAACACGAGCGACTGTCAAGAGCTCAGAGCCATTCAAGAAGGAAGCTTCGGTCGACGCCCCGAGCGCAATGACCGGGGCTACGGCCGAGGAGGAGGACGTGGTGGCGGACCCTGGGATGACCATGGCCTGCGCCAGGAGTGGTGCGACCGGCCTCGTGAGGACCACTGGCAGGATCATCCTCGCGAGGGCGCCTGGAGGGATCAGCCTCGTGAGGATCGTCCTCAGGGAAACGCCAGTCTCCCTCCACTACCGCCACCACCAAGAAGGAACGACGACAACCACCAAGACAAGGGGGCTGGGGGCTTCCAGGAACGGTGTGCTATCGCATGTATCTTGGGCGGAGCTCAAGCCCCAGACTCATAGTGCATCTTCAAGTTGTTTGCTCATGAGGTGAATGCAGTCCTCCCCAAGCTCGAGGCCACGCGCCTGCTCAAATGGTCCTAGTGTGCCATCACGTTCAGCTCGGCAGATCGGCTCAAGTCCGCGGCCACCACCGGCGTCCTCCTGATGCTTTGTTCACCCGTCATTAGCAACGTGCAAGTCACCAAGACCCTCATCGACGGTGGTGGAGGGCTCAACGTCCTCTCCGTCGAGACGTTTGACAACCTTCAAGTGCCATACGACCAGCTTCAGCCCACCAAGCCTTTCTCAGGAGTGACTGACGGCTCCACCACCCCGATCGGCAGGTCCGCTCCCAGTCACCTTTGGATAGCGCAACAACTACTGCATCGAGCTCATCGACTTTGATGTCTCCCACATTCGTCTGCTATACATTTCCATCCTCGGGTATCCGGCCCTGGCCAAGTTCATGGCCGTGATGCACCACGGCTACAACGTCCTCAAGATGCGAGGAAGCAACGGGATCATCACAGTCCCCTGCGAAGAAAGAGATGCGCTGTGCTCCCTCAAGCGCACCTTCCAAGCAGCGTCAATCGAAGGCCCCGACCACAATGCAGCTCGGTACCCTTCGGAGGTCGTCCCCAATAAGAAGAAGCAGCAACTCCATGCCGGACCTCAAGAGGGCAGCACCGCAAGTGGCACCTCTTCAGGATCAACGCCCACACCTGGGGCGTCTCCCTCTATCGCATAGGAAGACGCGCCCGGTGCCATCCTCGGGCAGGGCTCGGGGGCTCTCCTCTCGAGGGCCTCAGACCTTTCCAACGTCACGAGGGAGGCACTCGGGCACCACTTGGAGGCGTGCTTCACGGCACGTCTCCTTCAGGAGGACACTAGGCAAGGAGCACCCGGTACTCAGGAAGCAAGAGCAATACGCGACGACCGCCGCCCACCTGGCGCTGCTCCCCACCCAGGCGAGGGTGGTGAGCTGCGCGTCTACATCGACATACCAGGGCTCAACCGAGCCGCATCTCAGGAGCGCTTCTGCCCTTCACGTGTTGGGCGCTGCAAAGGTCCATCTCACAGCTACGTTCGCACGCCGTTTGGCCTGTCGAGCGTGGCCGCTGCCTTCCAGCGCAACCTGCGGAGCATCATGGTGGGTCAGGAAGCCAGGCATCACATGGTCCTGGCGGAGATGGCGACGGTCCTCAAGGAACCGCCTGGACCCCCAGAGTCTCCGAAGGCTCAGGGCCCCGGTGGCTCGTGAGGAGCAACCCCTTCGCCGTGTACCTTCAGCTACCTCAACACCCCTTAGACAACAGAACCAGGTGACATTTTCCAAGTTCATTTAGCTGGGAGCACCCCCAGGGCTGCATCATTCCCATGCCGCGTGGATCCGTCCCTGTGGCATGTATCCCTTCCTTTTTTTATGTCTTTAGCTTACCTCGCTGGGTGCGCCCCTCGGGCTGCATTATCCCAAAGCCGCTCGGGCCGGACCCAGTGGTGCGTATCATTTATGTATTTACCTGAGCTAGTTTACCTTTGATGCTTAATCTATCTATGAGTATCACCTGCTTGATTGTCGCCCATTGCGGGAGCTGCGTGACGGTCGTCTTTCTTCAGGACCCTTCGCATGAGAGGGTTAGGCACGGCGTTTGTGCTCGGGCCTGTCCCTGCAGCGTCGATAATTCCACCGGCCGAGCTCTATCTGGCAGGCCGGCCCCGTTCACGTCACCTCCTGTGCCGTTGGTGCTTGGCTTTCTCATGCGGTAACCTCAGGAGATTCGTTCGGCGCAGGTTGCCTGACCACCTCGCAGGACCAAGACAGCGAACAAGAATCGAGACCAGGCGCAGCCCGCCTTGAGGCAGGGCCTCATGAGTCCTGCGCTGGCTCACGAGTGCCCAGACATACCTCGTCTAGCCCTGTCGTGCAAGCCATGTGTCAGGGCGGGGCTGTACACACCCCGGGGGCTCTCCGCAGCAGGGAGCCCCCTCCCACGTACTAGAGGTGAATCGGCATTCACCATGGCGATCGATGCCCTTCCTCGCGCTAACTTGCAGGAACTTCCTGAAGGCTACAGCAGGCGGTACCGCTACAGCATCCCAACTCAGGAGCTCTTACTGGCTCTCCTGCCCTCACCCCCTGGCCTTGACCATGGCACACGACCTGGCATACCAGCGGTGGCTGAGCTCGCTCGAGGGCTGGGACCTGAGGACGTAGAGCACCAAGAAGAACATGGAGAGGAGGGGGAGGCCTGCACGGGCCTGACCTAGCAACCTAGTAGCAGCCGGCACCCAAGCCTGGTGTCTCGCGGGGGATCAACCCAGATTGCCAAGATAAGTTTCGCGCTCAATCAACCGCTACAGCGTAGAGTTCTCATTTGTGTAGCCCCGCTGCAGCGAAGTAGTCTCCCTCTCCTACCTCTTGGCGGTCGCTTGCATGCCAAAGGGGACCTCCCGAGCATCGCGTCTCAGGGGCTCTTACCGGACCTCGGGCCGCTCACCTCCTGGCCTTGACCATGGCACGTGACCTGGCATACCAGCGACGGCTGAAGCCTGCCTAGGGACCAGGGCCTGTCGGCTTAGAGTACCACGCCGTCACAAGGATGGAAAGCGGAAGCCGAGCCGGAACAGAGCACGCACACACACAAGTTCAGAATAAGGATAATGTCAACAAAGGATACTACAGACATCTTACACGCCCCAACGGGTCCATTTCTTGATTCCTCGCAGGGAACAAAAGGCAAGAACTTAGGGAATCCTAACTACATGTGCCCCTGCGGATGACGCCATCATCAACAGTGGGCCACTAGAGGCCGGCGCCAACCTCATCCAGATCAGCGGCGATGGCGGCCTGACGCCGCAACCTTGCTCCGGGTGCGACGAGAGCTCGAGGGCACGTAGTTGTCGTCGCTTGTCTCCAGAGATTCCACGAGCTCGGGAGAGTCACTGGACCACCAGGAGTCGCCATTGTTGCTGGAGGAGCTGCAGGCGAGGCCTGCGGCAGGCCCAGCGCCCACTGCAGCATCGTCCTGGCAACCTCCTTCAAGGCAGCACTCCACGCGGCGGCCTTCCTCGTCGAAGACCTTGAAGAGCAGCATGAAGGTGCCGTCGTACTCGAAGTGGATCACGAGGGCGCCCTCCGCGCGACAGACTCGGGCAATCTCGCCCCAGTCTCGGGTCATGAAGATCCTCCCGGAGGCAACGGCTTCAATCTCCGCTCCAGTCATCGGGGCGTCGCAGTCGCCGTGTTGCAACCAAAGCTCGTGAGGGCCCCTCAGCGGCATCTAGGCGGCGAAGAATTGCGGGAGGCGAATCCAAGTGCTCGGGGGCATCGCTGCCCATATCACGAACTCGCGTGAGGAGTCCGCGGCGTGGACCCGTGGGGCGACGGCGTGCGCCTCTGCGGCACGGCGACCACGGCCCTGGCGCGGGTGGCGACGCTCGTCGCTCCTCCCTCCGGAACCATCGGTGCAAGCATACAAGGGCAGCGGGTACCCAGGAGGTGGCCTTTCGTACCAAGGCCGCGACACCACCGGCCTCACTACCATCTCACGGCTATGGGACCTCCTCTTCTTCGGCGGGAGCAACTCGGGCTTGGTGAGGGGAGCCTTGCCCTTCTCTGCGGCCGAGAACCTCCGAATCGGTGCCATGACCGCACCAGCAAGGATTGGAGCGTGGAAGGAGAAGAAGCGGGAGAGGCAGAGGAGAGACTGGTGATGGGGCTCCGCCGCCACCTCCCATTTATAGCCAAAGGGAGGCCAACCGCCAGCCTCCATGATCTAAGGTAATAACGATGGATTTTCCTTGCATGCAGGAGGGACTTGACAAGTCGGCCAGTTGCTGAGGCAGCATGGGGAAGCAGAGATGCCCACGTCCAATCAACCGCCACGTGTCGACCAAGGCCACAGGCTATTGGGGCCCGCGGCGCTCCTCGAAGCCAAGCCCGAGCGCTCCTTGGGCCCGGGGGCTACTGTCGGCGTTCTGGGAATGGGCGTCCCCAGACTTGCCTGCCTGCGGCCCACGGCGTGGCTCCGCGAGCGGGCCCGTATGACGCATCTTCACCAGCAAGGACTCAAGACCCTCGCGAGGGGCCAAGCCTCGCGAGGCGGACGACACAAGACCTCCTCAGGAGCGGCCTCACGAGGCTAGCTCGCGAGGGGCGGAGAGATCAAGGCCAGGCAAACCTCGCGAGGTTCCGATGATGTGAGCCATGACGACCAAGGCCTGGAGGGTGCCAGGCGGGCTCCAGCGCGCACAGTGTCCTTGTTTCCTCTTTGGTGCTAAGGAAGCAGGCGCAGGTGCGGAGTACCGAGGCGTCAAGCAAAGGTTTCCATATCGGTGCAACGAGACCAAGACCAGCAGGACGGCAAGAGGGAGGTCACCGTGGAGCCCAAGACGGCGTCACCACCAGAGCCTTTGGCAGGCGAAGACCACTTTTGTCAGGATAAGCTGTACTAGTTGTCCCCTTTCGAATTGGCCGTTGTTGGCTCCCTTCCCGCTCAATATTTGGGGAGAGGACCAGGGCCTCTACAAATAGGACTAGCCACCACCGTAGCTAGGGGGATCGACTAGTCGGAGATCGATCGGTCGAATTGAGAGAGAGCAGAACAACCACAAGTTCACCGAGAACAAGGACACCTCTCCTCAGGAGGTTGTTCTTCCCCTTGTACTCTTCATCCTTAGCCCGAGAGGCAATCCACCACGACACACTGGAGTAGGGTATTACACCACAATGGTGGCCCAAACCAGTATAAATCTTGTGTCCCTTGTGTTACGAGTTCGTTGAGTTACCCCGTAAGATCTTAGCAAAGCTAGGACATAGATCGGTAGGGGGAGATCTTCGCGCACACCCTAGTGTTCGAACCTTGAGGGTTTTGCCAGAACCCGTGATCCGACACGTTCACTAAATAACAAAAAAATGAACTGGGTTTAAACGAAAACCGAAAACCTAATAGAAAACTGGCGAACCAGGGCGGTTTATTACCGGTCTGGAAAAACCGGCGGGTCGGGCGGCGATTCAGCGATTCTGATGACTTCGGCGGCGGGCGGCGGTGGCGGCAGGCCGCGGCAACGGCTGCGAGGCAGCGGGGCGGGCTGCAGCAACGGCGGGGTGGTGCAGGCGAGAGGCGGCGGCGTTGGCGGCGGTGGCGAGCGGCGCGGCAGGCGGCGTCGGCGGTGGCTTTGCAGTGGCGGCAGCGACTCGGCTCGAGGCGGGAGGTGGCGGCGGCTGTGAGGATGAGGGGGGGCCGCGACGCTTATAAAGGGGCCATGGGGGTCCGACTTGGGGAAGGGGGCGGCCGCGGCAGGGTGCGCTCGGATTCCGGCGAGAGTCTGGCTCGGGCATTGCGGAGGAAGGCGGTGGCGCGGCTCGGCTTCGGCCCAGTTCGGTCCGGAAGAGATTTTTAAAAGAAAAAACATTTTCCGAAAATATGAAAAATAGGAAAAACCTAATAAAAATATTTTAACAAATTCTAAAAAAATTCACACAGTCCCCTCCTAATATTTGGGCTAAACTGAACATTTTTCTGGACCTAAATGCCTAAAATAAAATAAACATTTTTAGAACTAATAAAAATAAATAAAGTTGCAAATAAAATCCAAATAAAAAAATATGTTTATTCAAATTAAATTTCCAATATTTCCTTGCTGTCTTGAAGAAGTCATATTATCTTCTCTCATTATTTTATTTATTTTGAAATAATTGGACAATAATTTTGAATAAAACACTTTGATCCAATTTGCCAATTTTGAAAATTCAAAAATGGATTTTCGTGAGAACCTCCAACTCTCTCATTTGGTCCTTGAGTTGCTTAAAGTTTCTAGGATCTAAAACAAATTCAAAAATGCACAAATTATGGATGCATACGATGATCTAATGAATAACATCCAAATTGAAAAATTGGGATGTTACAAACCTACCCCCCAGATGAATCTCGCTAGGGCTGGAAAAAAGCTCGAAGCTCGTGAGCTAAACGAGTAGCTCGTGACTCGGCTCGAATCGACTCGAACTCGAAGAATAACGAGTCGAGCCAAGCTTTAGTTTAAGATCGTTTATAGACCAAGTTAAATGAGCCAATCTCACGAGTATGCATGTAACTCGTTAGGCTCGGTACAAAAGATCAGCCACTCTCAATACAAAAAAAGATCAGCCACTCAGCACCCTATGTCCTAGGCGCACAACACAAGGCCTAGCCATTGAAGGCCCAACCGCCTAGAAGTCTCATGCGTTACAAGGAAATTACTATTGTTAGTGATATATATGTTTAATATATACATACTCATTTTTATAATATTTAAGGGTTTTATGTTCATATCTTTAACGAGCTTAACAAGCTAAACGAGTCAGCTCGCGAGTTATATGAGTCGAGCCAATCTTAAATTTGAGCTCGTTATAATAACGAGTTGAGTCGAGCTAGTTCGTTAATGAAACAAGCTCTAGCGAGTCGAGCCGAGCTGGCTTGACTCAGCTCGAATTCCAGCCCTAAATCTCGCCCTCGAGATTCGGGTTGGCTAGCAAAAAGGTTTGGGTGGTCTTTCCAGATGTCTTCTTCTCGCTCCCAGGTGGCTTCCTCCTCGGTATGGTGGCTCCATTGAACTTTGCAAAACTTGATAACCTCGTTGCGGTAACTCGGGTGGCAAATTCGAGAATCTTTCTGGGATTCTCCTCGTAGGTTAGGTCACTCTCCAACTGAATTGCTTCCAGGGGCACGATATCTCTCAGAGGAATATCGGCCATCTCTGCATGGCACTTCTTCAACTGGGAAACGTGAAACACATCATGAACTCCTGACAAACCTTTGGGTAACTCCAACTAGGAAGCAACTGCACCCGTACGCTCCAAAACTCGGTATGGCCCTACAAATCTTGGTGCTAACTTTCCTTTGACTCCAAATCGTTTAAATCCTTGAAGTGGCGACACACGAAGATATGCTCTATCTCTGACTTCATAGGCTACCTCCTTGCGTTTAGTATCGGCATAACTCTTCTGCCTGGACTGGGCTACCTTGAGTCTATCACGAATCAACTTGACCTTCTCCTTAGACTCTCTGATTAAATCTGGCCCAAACAATTGCCGGCCTCCAACTTCATCCCACATCAATGGTGTCCTGCACCTCCTTCCATACTAAGCTTCGAAAGGGGCCATCTTCCAACTAGCTTGGTAGCTGTTGTTGTATGAGAACTCTGCGTAAGGCAAACTATCATCCCAACTAGATCCATAATCTAGCGCACAAGCTCTCAACATGTCCTCCAGAATCTGGTTGACTCTCTCGGTCTATTCATCTGTCTGCGGATGAAAGGCTGTACTAAACTCTAGCCTGGTACTCAAAGTCTGGTGTAACTGATTCTAAAACTTTGAGGTAAACTATGTTCCTCTATCTGATATGATGGCCCTCAGAACTCCATGCAGACATACGATTCTGGTCATATATATCTTGGCCAACTTCATGCTTGTATAATTCGTTTTCACGGGGATAAAGTTAGCCACTATGGTCAAGCGATCAACTACTACCCAGATGGAGTCGTATCCTGAACGTGTCCTGGGTAATCCGGTGATGAAATCCGTGCCAAGCTTATCCCTCTTCCGTTCAGGTATCGGCAAAGGCTGAAGTAATCCTGCTGGCTTCTGATGCCATGCCTTAATGCTCTGACATACATCACATACTGCTACATACTCAGCAATATCCTTCTTCATACCTGATGTAGGATCGGAAGTATGTCTAGAGGGGGGGTGATTAGACTACTTGACCAAATAAAAATCTAGCCTTTTCCCAATTTTAGTTCTTGGTAGATTTCAGCAACAAAGCACAGGTCAAGAAATCAACCTACACATGCAATTCTAAGAGTATAGCAGTGGAATGTAAAACAATTGCATATGAAGGTAAAGGGATGTGTTTGAGGGAGCAGACACAATGTTGACACGGAGATTTTTTATCCGTGGCTCCGATAGGTGTTGTTATCGTACATCCACGTTGATGGAGACTTCAACCCACAAAGGGTAACGGTTGCGCGAGTCCACGGAGGGCTCCACCACGAAGGGTCCACGAAGAAGCAACCTTGTCTATCCCACCATGGTCGTCGCCCACGAAGGACTTACCTCACTAGGGTAGATCTTCACGAAGTAGGCGATCTCCTTGCCCTTACAAACTCCTTGTTTCAACTCCACAATCTTGTCGGAGGCTCCCAAGTGACACCTAGCCAATCTAGGAGACACCACTCTCCAAGAAGTAACAAATGGTGTGTTGATGATGAAATCCTTGCTCTTGTGCTTCAAAATGATAGTCTCCCCAACACTCAACTCTCTCTCATAGGATTGGATTTGGTAGAAAGGAGATTTGAGTGGAAAGCAACTTGGGGAAGGCTAGATATCAAGATTTATGTGGTTGGAATGGAATATCTTGACCTCAACACAAGTGTAGGTGGTTATCTATCAGAAAACATGTATTGGAAGTGTAGGCATGTTCTGATGGCTCTCTCCACGAATGAAGAGTGGGTGGAGGGGTATAAATAGCCTCCACACAAAATCTAACCGTTACACACAAATCACCAAACTCGGTGGGACCGAATCATGAAACTCGGTCAGACCGATTTAGTTCAAAATGTGAGCGTTAGGATTCTCGGTAGGACCGACATGTCAACTCGGTGGGACCGATTTCGTTAGGGTTAGGGCATAACGTAATCTCTGTGAGACCGATTACACAAACTCGGTGAGACCGATTTTGGTAATGGACTAATAGAGAGTTGGTCAGGCAAACTCGGTGGGACCGATTCACTCATCTCGGTTGGACCGAAGTGTTACGAAAGGGAAACAGAGAGTTTACATTGCAATCTCAGTGGGACCGATCGCTCATCTCGGTTTGACCGAAACGTTACGAAAGGAAACAGAGAGATTACAATCTCATCTTGGTGAGACCGAGATCCCTATCGGTGAGACCAAAAAAACTAGGGTTTTTGGCAGTGGCTATGTCAACTGAACTCGGTGGCGCCGGATAGAAAATTTTGGTGGGGCCGAGTTTGACTTTTGGTTTGGGACATATGTGGATGTGAGAAAGTAGTTGAGGGTTTTGGAGCATATCACTAAGCACTTTGAGCAAGCACCTCATCCCTTCTTAATAGTATTGGCTTTTCCTATAGACTCAATGTGATCTTGGATCACTAAAATAGAAAATGTAGAGTCTTGTGCTTTGAGCTTGAGCCAATCTTTTATCGTTAACATTTTGAAGGGTCCACTTTCTAATCCATGCCATGCCAACCATTGAGCTTTCCTGAAATATTCATCTTGGAATAGCATTAGCTCAATGAGCTATATGTTGTTAGGAATTACCAAAACCACCCAGGGATAGTTGGACTTTCAATCTCCCCCTTTTTGGAAATTGATGACAACATATAGATCGAAGCTTCGACAAATGATAAATAAGATTGAAAAGATATTGTCTCTTTGAGAAGTATGTGATAAGCAAGAGCTCCCCCTAAATTTGTGCATTATTTAAAATTTGCTTTCGAATGCAAATGCACAATCGATTAGGATCATGGGTTACTCTTCCATGTCACATACATCTTTGTGGAGCGCTCAAAATGATAGAGATTAAAAGCATGCACTCATCACCAAGCAAGTGAATGATCATATAAGGAATGTAAAGGATAGCATCATTCAACCAAACATTAATGTAGCATATGATCAACCACATGATCAACAAGTATCTCACAAGGACATAAAGTATCTCACACAAGCACTCAGTAAAGTGTCAAACAAACCAAAATAGCAAGAGAGATAAAAAAGAATAGCACTCTCTCTTGAAGCCTATGATCTATACATTCCCCCCCTTGGCAACAAGTTACCAAAAAGCTCAAAAATGCATAGTGCTAAACGAGTCTCAGGCTTGATCTTCGGGAGGTGGTGTAGAGATAACTCCAAGGACGAAGGCTTCCGATGAAGTAGTTGGAGCTGATGGAG
The DNA here is from genome assembly GCF_018294505.1 of Triticum aestivum. NCBI lineage: Eukaryota > Viridiplantae > Streptophyta > Magnoliopsida > Poales > Poaceae > Triticum > Triticum aestivum. The sequence goes on from NC_057800.1 coordinate 323,935,915, forward strand.
TGGGTGCTGGAGGTGGTACTGGAGCTGTGGCTACTGGTGCTGACACTAAAGATCGAGTATCTGTCACAGGCACTGCAGCAGACCTTGGACCTCGTGGCATTCGCTTGAAAGCATCAGTAATAGACTTGTCCTTCCTCTCCTCTGCTTCCTCCTGTAGCTGCTCAACTGCAGTTTGGATCTCAGTTACCTTGACATCCAGATCATAGAACTTATGCTCAACGATCCCTTCCAAACTCTCCTAGTTCTTAGTCAGGGTGGCCAAGCCCTTCTCAATCCTTGGTGGATTGGATCAGATATCCAAGTTGATCTTGTTTGGATTTCAAGAACACTTGAGATGCCTCTTCAACAGTTAGCATCTTTGCAGCTTTCTCTGCCTTTGCCTTCTCTCTCTTCACATGCGCTTGAGCTGAAGATGGTTCATTTTCGTCCATCACCACGGTGTTGTCTTCAAAATCAGGATATATGGGCAGGTGCTCCTTATCCAAAAGATTTGTGCCTGTGCCCATCTTTGAGTTAATGAGCTCCTGAATTTATGGGGCATACCCACAACTTCTCTTCTGGTCAGCAGCAGTCCTCTTGATTGTCTCAACAATCAAACTCATGACCTTGAACTTCTGTGGGACATCAAATATGTGCAGCAAGTTTATAGCATGTCCTCTGATCATCTTGTGATCACCTGACTTGGGTAGCAGTGTGTGCCTCAGAATCCAGTTTATGGTAGGCAGACCAGACAACAAGTAGTGGACAGATCCAAACTTGTGTGTATCCAAAGCAGCATCTGGGATCTCCTTGTACATGTTGGCCATTGTGTTGTGGTCTTTCATCTTCTCAGCATATACATCCAAGTCATCCTCACTTTCTTTTGGGGCATTGATCAACTGAGCCCATTCATCAACAGACGACTGGTACCTGGTACCCTCAGACATCCAAACGATCTTCCCATCTGGATAGAAATGGGCAGTGGAGTAGAACTGCATGATCAGCTCATGATTCCACTTGGTGAGCTTTTGTGCAATGAATTCATCAACTCCACATGCGTTAAAACTGTCATACACTCCAGGATAGTGATCTTCATTCTTCTGGATGTACTGCCAGTCTACCCATCTCATATCACACACAATGGGCTTCTTGTCAAGCAACACTGTCTCATAGAAGTCCTGTTGTTCCTTAGTGTGAAACCTGTAGTCCACAGCAGTTCTTCTCCTGATAGCATATGGATCAGACTCTCTCCATAGTCTCAATCCTGCATCCTTCCTGATTTTCATGTTTTCTGCAACTAGATGTGCATCATTGTAGTCAGGGATCTTGGGTTTCAGCTTCCTTAGCACTTGAGTTTCATCTTCTTCAGCAGCTTCAGGCACTGGGGCCTTGTTCTTTTCCTCAGCAGAAATGTTTCTAGTGCTTCTCTTGGGCTTATGAGCTGGAGCAGCTGCCTTGGGAGCAGCTTTGGGCTTAGATGGAGCAGCCCCTGATCTGATTGCATCTCCCATGAGCTTTTGAGCTTTGGGTGCTGGTGCAGCATCCTCTTCCTCTTCATCACCATCTCTCATAATTGATGATCTGCCAAGCACTCTGGCAGTGGTCTTCTTGACCCTTTCCTTCCTTTTCTTGCCTTCTCCAACTGCCTCTTCAGATGGCTTGGAGGTTTCAGCAGTGGATGCTCTGGCCTTAGACATGGGGACTCTCTTTGCTGGTGCCTTCTTATGCATCCCTGGCTTGACTGTAGCAGCTAAGCCATACTCCTTTTTCAGCACCTTTTTCTTCGAGCTGACTTCTTCCTCAACAGCCACATAATCCTCATTCTCAAAATCCGAGGTCTTCTTCTTTCTTGTTCTGGTGGCTGCCTTTGGCAAGTTACTTGGTGTGCTCCTGCTGCCATCATCAGATGAACTGGAGGGACTAGTGCCCTCACTCAGTTGAACCTGCTCCTCAGACATGTTCTGGCTATCACTTTGGTCAGACATCGTGCAGGCAAACTGTCAGCAGACCCTGTGAATAGATTATAGATGAGGTAGAGTAGATGAGCATCACAAAGTACATGAGTTTTGCAAAACAATTGACTCAAAAACTTAGTTTTAGTTCTTCACAGAAAGCATTTTGGATCTACCGATTTGTAAACTCGGTGATACCAAAGCAGTTTTTGGAACCTAAACTAGTGAACTCAGTCAGACCGAGTCACAGTTTGGTGGCACCGAGACTGCTAGGGTTTCACACAGAATTGAACTCGGTCACACCGATTTGCAATTTTCGGTCAGACCGAAAATGCGTGTGCAATGGCCTAAGCCAAAATCGGTGAGACTGATTTCTACACCTCGGTCTGTCCGAGATGAATTCGGCGGAGACCTAACCCTAAATTTTCAAATCAAAACTAATCTACGGGATGTTTTCGCTGGACAGGGTGATTTCAATCGTGGCAAAGATCATGGCAAAGCAATGTGCTAAGAATCAGAGTTATGGATTAGCACAAAGATCAAGACTTTACCCTAGTTCGGTGACAAACTTGCTACGGCGGCAACGGTGGTGAAGATTTCCGTTGACGGCGGCGGAGACCAGCGGCGGGAGGTCGCTGGCGACGAGAGGACGATCCGGAGACCCGAGGAGGCAGAGTAGGTTATGCACGGGCGAGGAGGTTCGGAAAAATTTCCAAATTTTGGCCCGTTAGTATATATAACCTGACCCTATCAGTGTGACCGAGTGGAACAACTCGGTGGCACCGAGATGCAAAACTGCAGGCAGTGACTGCAACTCGGTGTGACCGAAAGGTTCTAATCGGTTGCACCGAGATTAAAAACCTAGATCAACTAGTTATCTCGGTAGGACCGAAAAGGATGAATCGGTCAGACCGAGATACACAAAGAGGTTTTGGAAGTTTAAGTCTATGACGAATCGGGAACTCCGAGTGCTCCTCGCACAGAGTGGTTCGAATCTGACTTGTTCAAACTTTGTGATGTAGCATGAATAGAGTTTGAGACAAGAAAAGCATAGATAGCTAGAGGGAGTTCTTAGTCATTCTTGTCCATCCATTTGGCAAAAGAGAAAAAGGCCAAACAATCAAAGCAACAAATGGATGTCCTCGAATGGGTAAAGTATGCAACCAACATGCTCACACAATAAGATGGCAAATGAAATATGTGACAAAGCATGCACAAACACTCTAGCATCTATCAAGCAATTTGGCGATGACTAGGTCATCTATATATGAGTATATTGACTTAGGAGTCAAATGAGAACATTTGATCATAGGTCATACTCATCGTTTAAGCACAAGTGGGGTTACCACTTTTACATAAAGCATTGTTGTGTTCACACCATTAGAGTTGCTTTAGCTCAATTGGTTAGAGTAAAGCTCCCCCTAGATGTGATATCCCCCCTAAGAGGGATGAACTAACCTTGGGTTTTGTCGATGATGACTTCATGTAGGTGTTGAAGATGTAGATGCTCAATGTTGATGTAGATCATTTGGAGCAATCCTTTGGAGTGAGTTGCACTTTCAATACCTACACGGGTTAGTCCCACAAGGAACAAACAAGGATATCCATAGACATAGAGTGATGCATACACAAGATGATGTCCATGAAAGCATTAGGTTACCTTGTCCCTTGTCTTACCAACAAGAGGGTTTGTGACTCCTTGAACTAGTGCAAGATATGGAAGTTGTTTGCACTTGTCCTCGCCAAAATGATAAGAGTGAAGTATGTTGGCGGAGTCACCCTCAAGAACTCTCTAGTTCTTCTTCTTCTGGATCCACACCATCTTGATGGGAACCCTTGGAGTTGTAGTTGTACTTGATGAAGTAGAACTTGATGTGGTCTTGGGAACCCACTTGACCAAGGCCTTGGGTGCTTCTTCAAATGCATCAATCTCCTCTTGAAGCTTGTCCTTGCCTTTTTGCTTGTGGTCTTGTGGTGGAAGATCATCTTGAGCTTGTGTCCCTTTGAAAGAAGTAGGATCATACTTCTCTTGTTGAGGAACAAACTTCGTCTTGGGGTATTGATCTTCTTCCCACTCAACTCCATTGGCATTGAACTTTCGTTCAAAACCAACACCTTGATTCTTCCGGTGTCTTCCTTGCTTGCGTACAATTTCCTCAAATTGCTTACTCCCGGCAAGGCTCTTGTAAACACCTTTCTCTATAATTCCCTTCAATAAGCTATTTTCTTGCTCAAGTGTAACTTGGCTAAGAGAATCATTAGTGGAATCAAGAGAACTACTAGAAGCAACAATATTGGATTTAGCATGATTGTTGTTACTACTAGATGAAGAATCTTTCTTGCTCTTGTTGCTAGATTTAACTTGTGGCATGTAAGTAGACAAGAGTAAACGCTTGGCAATGTAAGAAGAACTTTTCTTGCGAAGATCATCATTGATTGCCTTTAAAAACTCATGCTCTTGCTCAAGGTTGAGCTTTTCAAAGCGTAGCTTATCATGAGTCTTTAAAAGTTCTCGATGATTTTCCAAGGTAGTTTCATGAGCTAACTTAAGAGTGTTTAGTTCTTTAGTTAGACGCTCAATCTCCTTCTTATCATCATCATTCGTTTTATCTTGATTAGCATGATTAATTGACGTTTCATCATAGTTTTCATCACTAGAGTTGTCAACAAGTAAATCATCATCACCTAGCAAATCATCTTCATCACTATTGAAATCAACATACTCGGGATGTGTTACCTTTGGACCTTTGGCCATGAAGCACCTTCCAATTCCTTCATTTGGTGAGTCAAATATGTCGTAGGAGTTGGTTGACACAAGTGCTAGACCGGCAACACCTTCATCTTGAGTATATTCGGAGTCGGAGTGATAACTTCTTTCGGAGTGATTGTCGGAGTCGGAGCCGGATACCCATTCACCAACATGAGCTTGATGTCTTCTTTTTGTGTAGCTCCTTGATGACTTTTCTTTCCTTTCCGAATCCTTGCTTCTCCGAGAGGGTTTTCGTTCATAACGATCATCTCTACTCCTCCTTTCTCTTGGTGGTGATTCTTCTCTTCTACTTCTTCTTTTGGGAGAATCTTCTCTTCTTTTGTAGGGAGCCGTACACTCATTGGAGTAGTGTCCGGGTCTTCCACAATTGTAGCAATTACGCTCACGACTAGAAGATCTTTTGTCATTGTAGGACCTTGACTTGGAACTTCTTTCTTTGCTTCTAATCTTGTAGAACTTGTTGAAGTTCTTTACCATTTGGCTCAAATATTCATTGAAGGTTTGTTTCTCGCTTGATGATGTGGGAGCATCACATGAGGCTTTGTAAGCACCACTTGACTTTTTGTGAAGCTCTTCCTTATCCTTGAGTGACATCTCATGAGCAACAATTCTTCCAATGACTTCCGTTGGCTTGAGATCTTTGTAATTGGGCATCATTTGAATCAATGTGCACACAGTATCATATTTTCCATCCAAGGCTCTTAGGATCTTCTTGATGATGAATTTGTCGGTCATCTCTTCACTTCCTAGGCCGACAATCTCATTTGTGATGAGAGCAAGCCTAGAATACATTTCAGCGACACCTTCACCATCCTTCATTTTGAACTTGTCAAGTTGACTTTGAAGCACATCCAATTTGGATTCCTTGACGGAGTCAGTACCTTCGTGCATATCAATCAAAGTATCCCAAATTTCCTTTGCATTCTCAATACGGCTGATTTTGTTGAATTCTTCGGGGCACAATCCGTTGAAGAGAATATCACAAGCTTGAGCATTGTATTGTAGCATGTTCAACTCTTCCGCGGTAGCTTCACGGTTTGGTTTTCTCCCATCAAAGAATTCACCTTGCAAGCCAATACACACAATAGCCCAAACAGCGGGGTTATGTCCAAGAATATGCATTTTCATCTTGTGCTTCCAACTAGCAAAATTTGTACCATCAAAGTAAGGACCTCTACGGTGGTAATTTCCCTCGCTAGACGCCATACTCTCCTAGGTTGTGAAACCAAGGCTATGACCACCAAAAGCTATGGAAATCAAAGCACATCGAGACCAAAGCTCTAGTACCACTTGTAGGATTGAAAGTATGTCCAGAGGGGGGTGATTAGACTACTTGACCAAATAAAAATCTAGCCTTTTCCCATTTTTTGTTCTTGGCAGATTTTAGCAACAAAGCACAAGTCAAGCAATCAACCTACACATGCAATTCTAAGAGTATAGCAGCGGAATGTAAAACAATTGCATATGAAGGTAAAGGGATGAGTTTGAGGGAGCAAACGCAATGTTGACACGGAGATTTTTATCCGTGGTTCCGATAGGTGGTGCTATCGTACATACACGTTGATGGAGACTTCAACCCACGAAGGGTAACGGTTGCGCGAGTCCACGGAGGGCTCCACCCACGAAGGGTCCACGAAGAAGCAACCTTGTCTATCCCACCATGGCCGTCGCCCATGAAGGACTTGCCTCACTAGGGTAGATCTTCACGAAGTAGGCGATCTCCTTGCCCTTACAAACTCCTTGGTTCAACTCCACAATCTTGTCGGAGGCTCCCAAGTGACACCTAGCCAATCTAGGAGACACCACTCTCCAAGAAGTAACAAATGGTGTGTTGATGATGAACTCCTTGCTCTTGTGCTTCAAATGATAGTCTCCCCAACACTCAACTCTCTCTCATAGGATTGGATTTGGTAGAAAGAAGATTTGAGTGGAAAGCAACTTGGGGAAGGCTAAAGATCAAGATTTATGTGGTTGGAATGGAATATCTTGACCTCAACACAAGTGTAGGTGGTTCTCTCTCAAAAAATATGTATTGGAAGTGTAGGCATGTTCTGATGGCTCTCTCCACGAATGAAGAGTGGTGGAGGGGTATAAATAGCCTCCACACAAAATCTAACCGCTACACACAAATCACCAAACTTGGTGGGACCGAATCATGAAACTCGGTCAGACCGATTTAGTTCAAAATGTGAACGTTAGGATTCTCGGTGGGACCGACATGTCAACTCGGTGGGACCGATTTCGTTAGGGTTAGGGCATAACGTAATCTTGGTGAGACCAATTACACAAACTTGGTGTGACCGATTTTGGTAATGGACTAACAAAGAGTTGGTCAGGCAAACTCGGTGGGACCGATTCGCTCATCTCGGTTGGACCGAAGAGTTACAAAAGGGAAACAAAGAGTTTACATTGCAATCTCGGTGGGACCGATCGCTCATCTCGGTTTGACCGAAATGTTACGAAGGGAAACAGAGAGATTACAATCCCATCTTGGTGAGACCGAGATCCCTATCGGTGAGACCGAAAAGACTAGGGTTTCTGGCAGTGGCTATGTCAACTGAACTCGGTGGCGCCGGATAGAAAGAATCGGTGGGGCCGAGTTGGATATTTGGTGTGGGACATATGTGGATTTGAGAAAGTAGTTGAGGGTTTTGGAGCATATCACTAAGCACTTTGAGAAAGCACCTCATTAAGCAACATCTCATCCCTTCTTAATAGTATTGGCTTTTCTTATAGACTCAATGTGATCTTGGATCACTAAAATAGAAAATGTAGAGTCTTGTGCTTTGAGCTTGAGCCAATCTTTTATCCTTAGCATTTTGAATGGTCCACTTTCTAATCCATGCCATGCCAACCATTGAGCTTTCCTGAAATATTCATCTTGGAATAGCATTAGCTCAATGAGCTATATGTTGTTTGGAATTACCAAAACCACCCAGGGATAGTTGCACTTTCACCTGTCCACCAGAAACGTTCCTTCAAATCCAAATACATCTTGGTGTTTCCTGGATGAATCGAGTATGGTGAAACATGGGCCTCCTGAAGAACTAACATCCCGTTCTCTAGGTCATTGGGCACATAGATGCGATCCTCAAACCATACAGTTCCGTGTTCATCCTCAGGAAAACCTTTGGCCTTTCCTTTACTCATCTTTTTTTATCTCCGCAATTTCCTTATAAATCTTCTGAGCTTCTCGGATCTTTCCCAACAAAGTGGACCGAACTTCTAATGCTGCAACAAAACCTCTCAAAACTATCTCCAAGTGAAGTTCTCTGAGATCGTCGGCTAACTCTTGAGGTAATCCTCCGGTTATGAGAGTATTGACATAACTCTTGCGACTCAAAGCGTCTACTACAACATTGACCTTTGCTGGATGATAATGCAGTTTCATGTCATAATCCTTTATGAGCTCCAACCATCTCCTCTGCCTGAGGTTCAACTCCTTATGCGTGAAAATCTACTTCAAACTCTTATGGTCCGTGTATACATCACAACGATTTCTGATATGAAAATGCCTCCAGGTCTTGAGCGCATACACTACGGCTGCTAACTCCAAATCATGCGTGGCATAATTAAACTCATGAGGTCGAAGCTGTCGTGAGGCATATGAAACAACTCTTCCTTCTTGCATAAGAACGCCTCCAAGTCCCTAGCGAGAAGCGTCGCAATATACTTGGAAATCCTTGCATATATTTGGAAGAATTAGCATTGGGGCTATAACCAAACATTTCTTTAACTCCTGAAAACTGGCGTCCTTCTTCAATAACTCCGTCATGGGCTTCGCAATCTTGGAAAAATTCTCAATGAATCTCCGATAATATCCTGCGAGTCCAAGGAAACTGCGTATCTCTCCAACTGAGGTGGGTGCCAACCACTCGGTGACAGAGTGAACCTTTGAAGGGTCTACTGCTAGACCTTCTCCAGATATAACATGTCCTAGAAATCCGACTTCTTTCAACCAAAACTCGCATTTTCTGAACTTGGCATATAGCTGATGTTCCCTGAGCTTCTTGAGAACCAAGCACAAATGTTCCTTGTGTTCTTCTTCATTCTTCGAGTACACCAATATATCATCAATGAACACCACAACAAACTTATCCAAGAACTCCATGAACACCTTGTTCATCATACTCATAAAGTAGGCAGGGGCGTTAGTCATTCCAAAGGACATGACCGTGTACTCATATAGCCCATACCTTGTGGTAAAAGCTGTCTTGGGTATATCCTATTCTCGGATCTTCAACTGGTGATATCCTGATCAAAGATTGATCTTGGAGAATACTTTAGCTCCCTGAAGCTGGTCAAACAAGTCATTGATCATCGGTAAAGGATGTTTGTTGTTGATCGTCACCTTGTTCAATGCACGATAATCAACAACCATTCTCAAGGATCCATCCTTCTACTCAACTAGAAGCACTGGGGCTCCCCACAGTGATGAACCTGGTCGAATATAACCTTTCTCCAATAACTCCTTAATCTGCTTCTTAATTTCCTCCAGATCATTTGTGGGCATCTGATATGGTCTCTTAGATATTGGTCCGGTGCGTAGCAACCGCTTGATCAAAAAACTCTGTCTCGGTCTGGTGGCATGTCGGGTAGTTCCTCCGGGAATACATCTGGATAATCCTTCACAATGGGCACTTCCTCGTGAACAACTCCTGAGAGTGAATTTACTCGGGTCCTCCTTGCGCATGCCTAGACACATACTTGACATGTTTCCCCTCTGGGTGGTGATAAGAATTGACTTACTAGCACAATCGATGTTTCCTCCATACTTCGATAATCAATCCATGCCTAGTATTACATCCAATCCTTGTGTTTCCAAAATAATGAGGTCTGTGGGAAAAAATGCTTGCCTATGGTCAATGGCAACTGATAACATCCTTGGCTAGCCATATACTCCGCTCCTGGTGTGCTCACACTAACATAGGTGACCTAAGGGCTATGGTTGGCAACTCAAACTTATCCACAAATCCCCTTGATATATTTGAATGCGATGCACAAGTGTCAAAAAGAACAAGCGCTATAAATGACTTAATCAAAAACTTACCAATTACCGCGTTAGTCTGCTCTTCAACTTCCTCCATGTTGACATGATTCACCTGTCCTCCGGTGAAGGGGTTTGGCTTCTTTCCCGGTCTTCCATTGCCATTACCATTCTTTGCTTCAGGACACTCGGTGGCGTAGTGTCCAGTCTTCCCGCACTTGAAACAAGTAATGTGACTTAGATCCTTCTTGGCGGGTGTCGCAGGGTTGGAACGGCTCTGACTGTTGTTTCCTCCACTCCCATTATCATTCTTAGGGCCACCGTGGTTGTGTGAATTTCCTCCATTGTGAGAATGGCCTCCATGGTTATGTCCTCCATGGGTATGATGAGTGTGTCCTCCCGAGTACGGGGAATAGCCGGGTTTCTACTGAGCTAAAGAGTTGTACTTCCCCTATCCATACTTCCGCTTGTGGTTCTCTATCTGCTGCTGCTTGCCTTCAAACATGAGGGCCCTATCTACCAGCTCCTGGTAGTTGGTGAATGTTGCCACCATCAACTGCATACTTAGATCATCATTCAGTCCTTCAAGAAACTTCTCCTGCTTTGCGGCATCTGTGGCCACATCATCTGGGGCATAGCGTGCTAACTTTTTGAACTCATCCACGTACTGTGCCACAGTACGATTTCCCGGGCATAAGTTGCGAAACTCATGCTTCTTCATACTCATGTCTCTAGCTGATAAATGTGCGGTGTGGATAAGGATGGCAATGGGTCGGGTTCGGCTCGGGTTGAACAATGTTGAATCCATATCCATGTCCATGAAGGCATCCTGTGTCCACCCACAAAAAAATCCACGGGTAGAAAACTATATCCATGTCCAAACCCGATGGATATCCAACGGGTATGGATATCCATCAAGTGCTCTCAAGACTTGTACATAATACCTCAAGAAACAATGAAAATGCGGATCAATTCTTAGATTAGCAATTTAGACAATATCAAATAAGCCGAAGTACGCAGCACATCAGTTCCCATTATACGTTTCTCACAGGAAGGCTTAGCACGATATCAAAAGGCCCTCAAATTCTCAGAAAATAACATCGCACAAGAACACATGGCCATGTAGGGGTACTAGCTGGATTAACGTTTCCAAGAACAGCCAGAACGTAGCCTTGTGCTCCAAGAAGACATTGACCTGACATAATAATACATAACAAATCAGATTCTTTACTGACCGTGCAAAAAAAATCTACAACATCAGCTCACGTGAACAATATACATATTGTCTAAATAGTACAATTTTGAAAGTATTTTGGTCCCTAATTTGCAGTCTTATAGCTATAGTTAACTAGTAACTAATTAACCATAGTTTGACCAAACATGCACCTAAGTAATGATACATGTCAAAATACCAATAATAAATTCCAGGAAATACTTTGCATAAAGCCATAAAAGAGCATATGTTTGGAATTCTTATGGTCAAACTTGTACGTGTAATGCATGGGCTCCTACACTAGTGAAAAACACACACAGAGAGAGAGAGAGAGAGAGAGGGAGATGCATCGCCGAGTTGCTGCTACAAGCATGTGCTAGAATATAGAGGACAATAAGCTAACAAATTTCTTGAATTCTTTGCACGAACAAGCATCTCCATGTACAAAAATTAGATGAACATTAGTAACAGGAAGAAGAAGATTACCCCAAATGCAGGATGTTGGCGCGGCCGTCGACTATCCTGCGTGGTCCTGCTCCTCACCCTGGTTTGCACCTGCCTCCCCACTATCGTCTACCCATGAGACTTTTCTCTTGGTCCCGAGTGCCTCATCGTCGTGCTTTGCCTCCTAGGTCACAGCTTGTACCGCCGCGCCGTCGCATTGTGTTCTGAATTTCTGCGTTAGGAGTAAACTCAAGGAGACGAAAGGGTGAATATTTAATGCGAAATGGGAAGGAGAGATGAGACGACAGATAGTTTAATGAGGAGAATGGGATGGGTCGCTGAGTAAATTATGTACGGATTGAAATTTGCTTTGCTTTTCTTGTTTATATTAGGCTGGCCATAGTGGGGGTAACATAAGTAGTATCATGTACTTGGGACTCGCAAACATGCTTATGTGGCAGGCAATTAAAGAAGAGAGAGATGGTTGTAGTAACATAGGTAGATACCATAACATAATAAATGAGGTGCTATTATGTGTCATGCATGGCAATAAATGAGACCACCTATGATACTAATCTATGATACTGATCATCCTATGGAATGCCACCCAGGCTCAAAGGGATAATAAAATTATTCATGCTAGAAACTTCCGTGTGCAGCCACAAGCCATTATGGGCTCTGGCATAGTTGAGTAAGTTGTGTGACCTCTTTCAGTGATAGGCTAGAAGATGTAGGGGAAAGTAGGTGTAACTGTCTACCCAGAGTAAAGACTTAATGCTTCAGAAAGACTATGTCTCGATCTTCCGATCATGGAGGTGGTCGAGTCTTGTGGGGGAAAATGCACAAACCTCTGCAGAGTGTATAAACTAATCATGATTAGCCGTGTCCCCGATTATGGACATCTTGAGTATCTGGTATTCGAATTATTGATTGATCCCATCACATTACCTAATGAATTTGTTGGGTTATTAATATTATTACATGGTAATTTGGGATTGAGTTGGGGGAACCTTCTCAATAATGGTATAAACTTGGTAGTTAGATAAAATCTATTCCTTTTGTTGTAGGGAAAAATTAGCTTTATGTAAATGTTAAACTTAGAGCCTCCACCAGCCAAATATGAATGTAGTGATAGCTATTATTTCATCATTTCTCTATAGTGTGATCTTGCCAGCATATTCCATGTGCTGACCTACACAGCTGCAACGTATCATGTTGCAGAATTTTGAGACGAAGATTAAGGTGCGATAGGTCGTTGTCATGCACTCAGTTTTGTCGTGGAGTTGGATGGACACATTTATCTTTGAAGCTTCCGCAGTTATTTTAGATGGCCTTCAGCCATATTATTATAATAAGTACTCTTTATGAGACTCTCGATGTAATAAGTGTGTGATTGAACTCTGCAATAAATTCTCGAGTACTGTGTGTGTCAGCAATACTGATCCAGGGATGACACTTAAGCATAGAGACTTCGATCCATTGGGATCACGTTGCTACAAGATGGTATCAGAGCACACGTCGACTGTAGGACGCGACCACTAGGAAAAGCCACATGATACTCTTCTCTACTCATTTCTAAATCTTCTCTATTTCTACACTATAGATGTCGGACCCAAGGAACAAGTTCACTCAACCGGATGACGACACCCCTTTCGGATGACACTTGAAGGAAGTCACCAAGTACCTGAACATCGGCATACCAGGCTTCACCGGAACCTTCACTGTAACTTTACCAGAAGAGGAGCACTGGACGATTCAAGTTCGTGTTTCAGGAAGGACTTTTGCACCAATTACTGAGTCCATCGAGTTTTACTTTGATGCACCAACCTGGAGTTTAGGAAAGAGCATGGCCGCCCACATCACCATTGGACGCATAGGCGAGGTGTACAACAAGTATCTTAAAGACACCATCTACCAGATATGTGGATGCCGAGATGAGCAATTGGAAATGATTTGCACCAGGAAGGATAGATCTATTGCAGCCTACATACAAGACTTGAACCAGCACATTCGTCGTTATGAGAATCAGATGTGCGCTAACATGATAGATATGAAGAAGGTGATGACCCAGAATATGTAGCTAGAAGAGGAACTCAAGGCTACACATGATGGATATGAAGAGGAAATTGTTGTGATACTCGAGCAGAATGAAGACCTGAAGAGGAAGCTAGGAATACCCGTGGTGAAGCCCGAACATGAAGTGGACATTCGTTCTGAAGACTACATCATACTAGATGACACTTAAGCACAGAGACTATGATCCATTGGGATCAGGTCGCTACACACCTTGTCTATTTCTATGGTTTATGGTTGTTCGCTTGTTTGTAGTTAGCATATGTCTAGTTTCAATTGCCATCTCGTAGTATGCCTTGTTTGTTTCAGCTATTCATAGTGTGATGTTCTATATGTGCTAATATGAACTATGCAGTTCAATTTCATCAATATCAATTTTAACAATAGCTCTATGAATGACTATATTTGGTTGTTGTTAACCATGTTGTACTCCCTCCGAATCATTTTAGTTTGCATATAACATTTGTCTAAAGTCAAGCCTCGTAAAGTTTGACAAACTTTATAGAAAAAATACCAACATTCACCACTACAAAAAAGACACATCCATGACATTTTGGGCCGGACAAATTTTTTTCTGTCATTGTTCGTGCAACAAACCCTGGGTCTGTTGACCAACCGTGCACATGCACAAGATCAAGGTTGGACCACCAGCTTAAGTCAGAGATTGAAGAAACCAAGTGATGCGGAGCATCCCAAGGTCATCCCCATGGACCTACCATCGTCTCACCAAGTGCCTAGCAGACCCATGACACGAGCACGTGCAAGAGCTCTCGAAACCGAGGTGACATCTCTCCTCTCACAAGTTCACTTCGATGCACATGAGACATGGCTACTACCTCAAACAGAGACACTGTGCATACTCAGGTATCAAGGAGTTAGCCATGAAGAAGCTAAGTTGCAAGGAGAATCAGAAGAGGAAGATGGACGTGAAGAAGAAGAGCTGTGGAAGAAGCTATAGGCTCCGGACGACCGGCCTATCCTGGATGTCCGGCCCCTGAAGGTCACAACAGCCAAAGGAAACCAGGCCAGCGCATAGTACAACGTCCGGACGACCGGAGAACCCCGGACGTGCAACAACCACCAGGCTCCGGACGACCGGCCCTCTCTGGACGATCGACACATCCACACCCGAGACGAATCTACGGATTTTCGAAGCCCTCCGAACGACCGACGCCCCAGATGATCGGCCCTGACCAGACATCCGACTGAAGACCACCCGAGCCGAATCTACGGGCGACCAACGAGCACCGGACGTCTGGACCCTCGCGAGTCTCCGGATGACCGGTAACTCTCGGACGTCCGACGCCTGTGTGTTGTTTGTGTGTTGGGCCACAGCCGATGTACCCCTTCGCCCACCTAGACTATATATACTCTTCTCCTACCTACGTTTTAGGGTTAGCATTGGTTTAGCTCATACTTGAGATAGAGCTTTGCTCATCCACATCGGATCTACTCCACGAGAGAGACCGAGGCCCCTCTTCGGAGAAGATCCCATTGGATTCAAGACCTCCTTGCGGAGAAGACCATCAAGACCTCCTCACGGAGAAGACCCGTTACCTTTTGTATTGTCCTTAGTTGACTGTGGATCGTGTGACCTCTTATGTACTCGAGGATCTAGCATATGTGTGACTATTTCTTGTTGGTTTAGTGATTCTCTCGTGTTTCCCCTCGTGATTTCCCTTGTTTTCCTCTCATGTCCCTCGTGTTCTTCGCCGGATCCGCTCCTTTCGTGAAAGATCGTCTCCTAGGGTTCCTACCCTACATCATCTTGGTATCTAGAGCCACGTTGATCACGGTTTCGGAGCCTCCCCGTTGTGTTTCTAGCCTTGTTTTTGTTGATTTTATCCCTAATTCGAAAAGTCCCCACAAAATAGCCCCATTTTTTTGTGATTTGTTGGTGTGTTGAAATTTTGTTGGTTTTGATCCATGGATTTGCTTTGCCTTGAGTGGATCTAGCTTTCCCCCCCCCCTTTCCCCACCCTTTCCATCCACAAAATAGCCGGGATTTGACCCTTTTCACCTCATCCACCTCGTCCACATGTTGTTCATCCCGTTCCCAAAAATTGCCCAGGCGCCGGACGTCCGACCGCCTCCGGATGTCCGATGATCGGATGACCATAAAACCCTGGACGTCCGTAAAACCCTGACAAAACTGAATTTTCTTCAGTTTGGTCACCACCACCGCCCCACTTCCGCATACGCACTCCCACCACCTCTACGCCATCTCCACTTCCGCATACCACCACCATTGCTTACCCGTTTCACACTCCGACACGTGTTGCCACTTAGAGCTTTGATAATTTGAGTTGCGGTTCCGTGTCCTATTGTGTTTCAGCTATTTAGGTACGGTTCTACATCAACAACACCGCCGCTCATCTTCCCCACGAACGCGTCACCAACAATGACCACCTCGACTACATCTTGGTATTTGTGCCACCATTTTGACACCATACCATACGCAAGAAACGGTAACCTCATCTTGGTATTGGATACATCATTCTTGCCATTACATTGATAGCCATCATAGCCTTACTCCCTTGCGTCGCTTACCCATCAAGACTAGCTTTTGAGTATTGCCGGCAACGAGACTTGTACACATTAGTGATCATACTTCCCATAGCATACATACATCATTGGTGCAAATCTTGGTATCATCTCTTGTGTCACAAGGTTGTCATCGCATACACAATTGCTATCTTGGTTCGTGAAGCATTGCATGAGAAAAGAGCTCAAACAACAAAGAGCCAAACAAGATTTTAAGCAAAAGGGAAAGATAAGCAAAGAGTTTTTAAGCAAGAAACATAGGATCATACAACATTAAGATTGTCATACTAGATCATCTTGGATCATGTCATCGAAACACCATACATAGAGCATACTTGGGATAGAAGTCGTTGCATTTTTGCTTAGTAGGTTGTGCACAAGTCCTTGTACCCGCCTATTGTGCAATCGTGCGAGCGTCTCTCTAGTGTTGTGCAACAAGAGCATTTTCATGGATTCCACATTTTGGCTCATCCTTGGTTGCACGACCCCACTTATCTTTTTGTGTGTGTGTGTGTATCCGTGTATCTTATATAGCTTGGTCTACTTGTTGCATTGCAAACTTGCAAATCTTTTCCAACATTATTGTAGCTCACTAACAATTGCATCAAATTTTGTGCCACCATCCTAACCAAGCTCCACCATAAGATTTTACTTCTGTAGGTGTGAGAAACCGACAAGAATTGGTACCAATTCTGCTATTTCCTTGTTCCACATTGGAGTGATCATTGATCCACCTTCAACTTCGGTCAAGGTATATTTGGTATACCTTCTTCTCCTTCTCCAACTCACATATTTCTCTTGGAATGATGGATAGGCCAAGTACTTCTACCAACCCACTCTTCATCGGGCAAGACGGCGACATGAACTCCTACGTCACAAAGAGCCACCTCTTTGGTGCACAACGTGCTTTGCATCAAGAGCAACAAGCAATGAGTGAACGCATCGACAACCTCGCCACCGACTTGCGACTCTCCAAGCAACGCACAAGGGATTACTTCAACCACAAGCTCGACGACCACAAGCAAGAGAATGACGCAAGAATGGACGAGATTCATGCTTTGTTGCTCAACCGCTCTTCTTCCACTTCGTCTTCTTCAAGAAGGAGCCGTTCAAGTCGCCACTCCGACTTCACCCTCTCCGGATCAAGTACACCAACATCAAACACTCTTTGCTGTGCCGCGTGCAACGATCGTCAAGCGAACCTCAACCCTCTATGTGACACCGACTCTCAAGAGCACTGACATTGTCAAAACCAAGCTACCTTTGCGCAAGCACGAGAACGACAACGACAACGCCAACACGAAGAGGAAGAGTGAGCGCGTCTACAACAAGAAGCACAATATGTCGAGGCACAATGTCAAGAGAGACCATTGTGAGATGCTCAAGCACTTGAGGCGCAACAAGCCCTCCGAGATTCAAGTCGAGCCATCGCCAACCGAGCCCGGCAAGCTCATGAACAAGAAGGAGCACTTCATGAAGAAGTTCACGAACGAAGATATCAAGCCCGCGTGCAACGTCATGCTCGACAAGTTCCTCCACAAGCTTGCCAAGAACATCAAGTTCAACATGAACAAGACGACATTGGAAATCCTCCTCGACAAGAGAAACTTGTGAGAGACGATCATCCTCGTCAAGGACGTCATCATCCAAGACCCGAACACAATGAAGAGCAATGCTACGGCAAGCTAAAGTTCACCATGCCCAAGTTCAATGGAAGCAACGATCCCGAAGAGTACCTTTCATGGGCATTGAAGGTCGACAAGATCTTCCGTTTGCACAACTACGGCGAAGAGAGGAAGATCGTGATGGCATCCCTTCAGTTTCAAGACTATGTCCTCATTTGGTGGGAACAAGTCATCAACCGTCGTGCGGCAAGAGGTGAACCACCCATCACTACTTGGCGCAAATGAAGGATGTCATGAGAGCACGTTTCATGCCTACCTACTACAACCGCGACCTCTTCAAGAAACTTCAACTACTCAAGCAAGGAACCAAGAGCGTTGAAGAGTACTACAAGGAAATGGAGATTTCCATGATAAGAGCCAGTGTCACGGAAGATGATGAGCAAACTATGGCATGTTTCTTGAATGGACTCAACCATCCTATAAAGAAGATCACTGACTTCCAACCATACTCGAACCTCATCGAGCTAGTGCATCAAGCCACCAAAGCGGAACATCAAGTGCAAGACTATTACAAGTATGCCAAGTTCTCATCCAAGTCATACGGCTTCTCCAACAATCAAGCTTCAATGAATCCAACACCGTCTACATCAACAAAGCCTTCTACAAGCATCATCGACAAGTCGAGTTACAAGAAAGCTTCTTCAACCCCAAGTCATCCTCCTACAACGAGCAACTTCAAGCCAAGAGCTTCATCATCATCTACCCCAACCGATGAGACCATCAAGACGAGTTCCTTCAAATGCTTCACATGCGGAGGCCGAGGCCACAAGTCCTATGAGTGCACCAACAAGCGGACCATGATCCTCAACAACGACGACACTTATGACTCAATGAGTGAAGGAGAAATGGAAGCCCTTGAGCAAGTGGCCATACACCGGAAAGTGAACAAAGAAGACACGGAACAAGTCTTTTTTGATGAAGATTCAAGTCCCGCTCTCGTTATCTCCAAGGTCTTGACTCTTCAACATTGACAATAAGAAGACCAAAGATGCCACATATTCCACACCAAGGCCGACACCAATGGAAGATACGTCAAGGTCATCATCGATGGAGGGAGTTGTCATAACCTCGCAAGTGAAGAACTTTGCTCCAAGATCCAATTTCCCAAGACGAAGCATCCCCATCCCTAAAAAGTTAAATGGCTTAGTGACTCCGACACTATCCAAGTCGAGCATCGAGTACAAGTCTCCTTCAAAATTGGCTTCTACGAAGACACTTTGGAGTGTGATGTCGTTCCAATGACCGTTTGCCACCTTCTTCTTGGACGCCCATGGCAATTTTATAGAGGTGTCCTACACAACGGCCGAACAAACCACTACATCTTCAAGATGAAAGGAAAGGAGTACGTACTTCGCCCTATGTCTCCAAGCCAAGTGATCACCGAAAAGCAAGCCACCCATCATGGAGAGAATAGTGAGAGAGTGAACCACCCAAAAGAGAGTGAGCGCCACAAGCCCAAATCGAGTGCCTCCACGATGAGTGACAAGAAGAACGTAGTTCTATTTCCTACCAAAAGTGAGATAAGAGGAGTGTGTGAGAAACCATCTAGTGTCCTACACTATGTCCTTTTGTGCAAGGACGACGCACCAAAAGCTAACAACTCTCACACTCTACCTTTAGTGTTGTCTTCTATTTTGCAGGAATTTCAAGATGTTTTCCCCGACAAGCTACCTCTGGGACTACCTCCACTACGAGGCATCGAGAACCGCATCGACCTCAACCCCTGTGCACCTCTTCCGAACAAAGCTCCCTATCGCGTTAACCTCGAAGAAACCAAAGAAATACAAAGGCAAGTAAAGCATCCCATAGACCATGGACATGTGCGTGAAAGTTTGAGTCCTTGTGCCGTTCCTGTCAATTATTGTGCCAAAACGACACGGTAGCTTTCGCATGTGCTCTGATTGTAGACCTATCAATGCTATCACCATTTGCTATAGGTATCCCATTCCACGCCTTGATGATATGCTTGATGAACTTAGTGGTGCCACTATCTTTTCAAAAATTGATCTTAAAAGTGGTTACTATCAAATCCGCATACAAGAGGGTGATGAATGGAAAACCGCTTTCAAAATAGAGTTTGGTTTGTATGAGTGGTTAGTCATGCCTATGGGTTTATCGGAAGCACCGAGTACTTTCATGCGTCTTACGAACTATGTCTTTCGCCCTTACATTGGTGAGTTTGTTGTGGTTTACTTCGATGATATCCTTGCTTATAGCAAATCCTTCAAAGATCATGTCACCCATGTTCACACCATTTTGCAAACTCTTCGAAAAGAGCGTCTCTATGCTAACATGGAAAAGTGCCTTTTTGGCATTGATAAGCTCGTTTTCTTGGGTTTTGTTGTTTCCTCTAAGGGTGTTCATGTCGATGACTCTAAGACCAATGCTATTAAAACTTGGCCACAACCAACCAACTTGCATCAAGTGCGTAGCTTCCTTGGTTTAGCCGGTTTCTACCATAGATTTGTGACAGACTTTAGCACCATTGCTTCACCTCTGCATGCTTTGTGCAAGAAAATGCGCCTTTTGTTTGGGGACCATCCCAAGATACCGCTTTTCAATGAGCTTAAGAATTTTCTTACTCATGCTCTCGTGCTTGCATTACCCAACTTCGACAAACCCTTTGAGATCCATTGCGATGCTAGTGGTAATGGCATAGGAGGTGTGTTAACGCAAGAGAAGCGCCCCATAGCTTACTTTACTGAGAAACTTTTCAGAGCGCAACTCAATTACCGCATCTATGACAAAGAGTTATACGCTTTAGTGTGAGTTTTGCATGAATGGGAACACTATCTTCACCCTCATGAATTCATCATTCATAATGATCATGAAACTCTCAAGTACCTTAAGGGTCAAACCAAGTTGAACAAGTGTCATGCTAAATGGAGTGAATTCATTGAGTATTTTCATGATGTCATCAAGTACATCAAAGGTAAGGAAAATGTTGTGGAGGACGCTCTTTCCCGCATATGCATGCTTGTTACTCAACTTGAATTGGATGTCATTGGCTTTAAGAACATAGAATATTTGTATGAGCATGATCCTACTTTTGCTACCCCTTATGCCAAATGTTTGATGCATACCTCTTGGGAACATATTACATCAAAGATGGATATCTTATGAGAGCTAACAAGCTTTGCATCCCCGAGTCTTCTCTTCATTTGTTGCTTTTGCAGGAATCTCATGGAGGAAATGGGACATTTTGGACGCGACAAGACTTTTGCTACGCTCTCCAAGAACTATTATTGGCCCAAGATGTTTTGCGATGTCAACCGCTTCACCAACCAATGCTCTACATGTCGCAAAGCTAAGTCTAAAGATCCATCCCATGGCCTTTACATGCCTCTCCCAATTCCATATCAACCATGGGAAGACATTAGCATGGATTTTGTACTCGGATTGCCTAGGACTAGAAATGGACATGATTCGGTATTTGTCGTTGTGGACCATTTCTCTAAGATGGCACATTTCATTCCTTGCAACAAGATAGACGACGCTTCACATGTTGCCAATCTATTTTGTAGGGAAATATTGCGTCTACATGGAGTGCCAAAGACGATCGTCTTGGACCGCGACGTCAAGTTCCTAAGCTACTATTGGAAGACCCTATGCGCCAAGCTCAGAATCAAGCTACTCTTCTCCACGGGGTATCATCCACAAACCAATGGCCAAACGGAGGTGACTAACCGCACACTCTCTGCTCTAATTCGCGTGCTCATCAAGAAGAACATCAAGGAGTGGGAGGAGTGTCTACCTATCGCCGAGTTCGCCTACAACCGAGAAAGACACTCAACAACCGGCAAGTCCCCCTTCGAGGTCGTCTACGGATTCAACCCATTGTCCCCATTGGACATTCTTCCTCTCCCACTACAAGAGTGCATCAATATGGACGCAAGTGCACGTGTGAACCATGTAAATACGGTGCATGAAGATACAAGGCACACCATCGAGCACCAAGTACAAGGACTTGCGACCAAGCTCAACATTAACAAGCAACATATGGTATTCGACATTGGTGATCTTGTGTGGCTACACCTTCGCAAAGACCGCTTCCCCAACGAACGCAAGTCCAAGCTTCTACCTCGTGCGCATGGACCCTTCAAGGTTCTTGCACGCTACAACAACAACGCTTACAAGATCGACCTCCTGCGCGACAAGTACAAAGTGAGGACATATTCAATGTCAAGGACCTCTCGCCCTACCATGGTGATGAAGAATTTGATCTGATGTCGGATCTTCCCCAAGGGAGGGGAGATGATGCGGAGCGTCTGAAGGTCATCCCCATGGACCTACCATCGTCTCACCAAGTGCCTAGTGGACCCATGACACGAGCACGTGCAAGAGCTCTCGAAACCGAGGTGACATCTCTCCTCTCACAAGTTCACTTCAATGCACATGAGACATGGCTACTACCTCAAACAGAGACATTGTGCATACTTAGGTATCAAGGAGTTAGCCATGAAGAAGCTAAGGAGCAAGGAGAATCAGAAGAGGAAGATGGATATGAAGAAGCAGAGCTGCGGAAGAAGCTACAGGCTCCGGACGACCGGCCTATCCCGGACGTCCGGCCCCTGAAGGTCACAACAGCCAAAGGAAACCAGGGCAGCGCATGCTACAGCATCCGTACGACCGGCGAACCCTGGAAATCCGACAACCTCCAGGCTCCGGACGACCGGCCCTCTCTGGACGACCGACACATCCACACCCGAGACGAATCTACGGATTTTCGAAGCCCTCCGGACGACTAACGCCCCAGACGACCAGCCCCGACCGGACGTCCGACCGAAGACCACCTGAGCCGAATCTACGGACGACCAACGAGCACCGGATGTCCGGACCCTCGCGAGTCTCCGGACGATCGGTAACTCCCGGACGTCCGACGCCTGTGTGCTATTTGTGTGTTGGGCCGTAGCCCATGTACCCCTTCGCCCACCTAGACTATATATACTCTTCTCGTACCTATGTTTTAGGGTTAGCATTGGTTTAGCTCATAGTTGAGATAGAGCTTTGCTCATCCACATCGGATCTACTCCACGAGGGAGACTGCGGCCCCTCTTCATAGAAGATCCCTTTGGATTCAGGACCTCCTTGCAGAGAAGACCATCAAGACCTCCTCACGGAGAAGACCCGTTACCCTTTGTATCATCCTTAGTTGACCGTGGATCATGTGACCTCTTATGTACTCGAGGATCTAACATATGTGTGACTATTTCTTGTTCCTTTAGTGATTCTCTTGTGTTCCCCCTTGTGATTTCCCTTGTTTTCCCCTCGTGTTCGTGTTCTTCACGGGATCCTCTCCTTTCGTGAAAGATCAGCCCCTAGGGTTCCTACCCTACATCACCAAGTGATTTGAAGAACGAACATGCAACTCAGATGGACCAAGGTTGAGCCTAAGGAGCAAGGTATCAGCAATAGAAGGGCCTCCCTTGCCGGCCAGGCAAGCCCGGCAAGGGGCATGGCCACCACCAGAAGCGACCAACCAAGGCTCCCCGACAGAGCCTGCTGGGGTCCGCGGGGGTAAAACCTCCCCACCAACCACTCAAACACGACTTACGTCGTCAACTAGTGCGGTGTCAAGCGGCAAGATGATTAAGTGGCAGCCATTTGCCACATGGCAGCCATTTCCTACAGATAAGCCTACAGATGACACCCATCCTGCGACGTGTCAAGAGAGCAGATGCGGAGCTAGCAAGATAGCCCGGCAGGCCTTGCCGGGCGCCCAGTGATGTGACACTAAGTGGTGCATTTATTGCATCCTGTCAGCCCGCAGAGTTAGGTATGATAGCATTGTTTGCTATCATATTAGTAGATAATGACCAGTTTGCCACTATGGTGACTCCTTAATCTATAAAAGGAGTCCCATGGCACTCGTAGGAGGGGTTACAAGGTTGGAAAGTTGAGAACCCCAAGCCACCACATACAAGTAGTCTCCGCTCGCAAACCTTGCCGGGCAAGTGTACTACACATCACGACATCCATTCCTCAATCATTCCTCTAAAGCAGGAGTAGGGTCTTACACCTCGCGGTGGCCCGAACCTGGGTAAATCTCTTGTGTGCTCTCTGCGGCGCGGCCGTATGCTGGTCTGCTCTTTGTGCAACACGCCGTCCCCCTGCCGAACCAGCAAGGGGCCACCCGGTCCCATAGGTGGACGCTGAAATCCCGCGACATCTTTGGCGTGCTAGGTAGGGGGAGTGCGTGTGCGAACCTGAAAGTGTACGCCGCACGTCATCTTCGTCGACATTTTCATCCTCGACGGCGCCATCGACCGTCACGCCCAAGAAGAAATCCGGCACCTCAGCCCATCCATCCACCCCGAAGGCTCCTCCGCCCACAGCCTCCAACGCCGCGGGAGACACGAGAGCTTGTGAGGACGTGGACCCCGCGGGGGCGTGGTTGGAGTAGGTGGCATCGTTACCACTTCCCTCATGGCTGACATGGGGACCAGAGCTACTGGAGGAGAACAACATCAGAAGCGTCTCGACGGTCAAGCTCTGCAAGGTGCGGGCGAGGGGGTCACTCCGTCCGCGCCCCCTCTTCTTGCCGACGAGCACAATCACAGAAATGGTGCTCGGTCCGGGGCGAGCTATCGCCCCGCGGTTGCCCCCATCACGGGAGCGGCCGTGGCACATGCGCCTCCTTCCGGATGAGCCAACCAAGCCACTGCGTTCAACGGAGCCGCTGATCTTCGAGCGCCACTGCCACACGACCCCATGTACGCGGCGGTCATCCCATAGCAGCCTGTGCGGGGCGTCGCCGCCGCCGCTGGCACCATCCAGAGCCAGGCGACGGTGCAGTCGGCGTCATCGACATCCATGCCAAGCACGACCACGGCGGCCATGGCGCGAGCTCAGCTATTACTGAGGTTCCCGCCAGCAGCCGAGCAGATGGATGAGTGGCATGCCACCATCCAAAGCCTGCTCGGTTTCACTGAAGCTGTGAGCTCACGATGAGCCTACCCACTGCAACCTCCCCAAGCAACAGCTACCGCCCGAGCCGCTAGCCGTACGAAGGGGTCGTCTGAAGGAAATATGCCCTAGAGGCAATAATAAAGTTGTTATTTATATTTCCTTATATCATGATAAATGTTTATTATTCATGCTAGAATTGTATTAACTAGAAACTTAGTACATGTTTGAATACATAGACAAATAGAGTGTCCCTAGTATGCCTCTACTTGACTAGCTTGTTAATCAAAGATGGTTAAGTTTCCTAGCCATGGACATGTGTTGTCATTTGATGAACATGATCACATCATTAGAGAATGATGTGATGGACAAGACCCATCCATTAGCTAAGCATAATGATCATTTAGTTTTATTGCTACTGCTTTTTTCACGACTTATACATGTTCCTCTCACTATGAGATTATGCAACTCGCGAATACCGGAGGAACACCTTGTGTGCTATCAAATGTCACAATGTAGTTGGGTGATTATAAAGATGCTCTACAGGTGTCTCCAATGGTGTTTGTTAAGTTGGCATAGATCGATATTAGGATTTGTCACTCCGTCTATCAGAGAGGTATATGTGGGCCCTCTCGGTAATGCACATCACTATAAGCCTTGCAAGCAATGCGACTAATGAGTTAGTTGCGGCATGATGCATTACGGAACGAGTAAAGGGACTTGCCGGTAACGAGATTGAACTAGATATTGAGATACCGACGATCGAATCTCGGGCAAGTAACATACCGATGACAAAGGGAACAACGTATGTTGTTATGCGGTTTGACCGATAAAGATCTTCGTAGAATATGTAGGAACCAATATGAGCATCCAGGTTCCGCCATTTGTTATTGACCGAAGATGAGTCTCGGTCATGTCTACATAGTTCTCGAACCCGTAGGGTCCGCACGCTTAACATTCGGTGACGATCGATATTATGAGTTTATGTGTTTTGATGTACCGAAGGTAGTTCGGAGTCCCGGATGTGATCACGGACATGACGAGGAGTCTTGAAATGGTCAAGACATAAAGATTTATATATTAGACGGCTATATTCAGACACTGAAAGGGTTTTGGGTGATCTCGGAGAAAACCAGAGTGCTGGAGGGGTTACCGGAATCCCTCGGGGACTAATGGGCCTTGATGGGCCCTAATGGAGAGAGAGGGGCCGGCCAGGGCAGGCTGCACGCCCCTCCCCTTGAGTCCGAATAGGACAAGGAAGGGGGCCCTTGCCTTTCCCCTCTGCCACTCCTTCCTTTCCCCTCCTAGTGGGACTAGGAAAGGGGAGTCCTACTCCCGCTAGGAGGAGGACTCTTCCTCTTGGCGCGCCCTCCTAGGGTCGGCCGGCCTCCCCGAATGCTCCTTTATATACGAGGGCAGGGGGCACCCCATGGACACACAAGTTGATCATTGATCTTTTAGCCGTGTGTGTTGCCCCCCTCCACCATAATCCACCTCGGTCATATCATAGCGGTGCTTAGGCGAAGCCCTGCGTCGGTAGCTTCATCAACACCGTCATCATGCCGTCGTGCTAGTGGAACTCTCCCTCGAAGCTCCACTGGATCGTGAGTTCGTGGGACATCACCGAGCTGAACATGTGCAGATCGTGGAGGTGTCGTACGTTCGGTACTAGGATCGGTCGATCATGAAGATGTACGACTGCATCAACCGCGTTGTTATAACGATTCCTCTTACGGTCTACGACGGTACGTGGACGACACTCTCCCCTCTCGTTGCTATGCATCACCATGATCTTGCGTGTGCGTAGGAAAATTTTGAAATTACTACGTTCCCCTATAGTGGCATCCGAGCCAGGTTTATGCGTAGATGTTATATGCATGAGTAGAACACAAAGGAGTTGTGGGCGTGGGTATATACATATTTCTTGCCATCACTAGTTGATTCTTGATTCAACAGCGTTGTTGGATGAAGCGTCCCAGACCGACATTACGCGTACGCTTACGCTAGACTGGTTCTACCGACGTGCTTCGCACACAGGTGGCTAGTGGGTGTCTGTTTCTCCAACTTTAGTTGAATCGGATTCAATGAACATGGTTCTTTCTGAAGATAAAAAAGCAATCACTATACCGCGTTGTTGTTTTTTGATGCGTATGTAAGAACGGTTCTTGCTCAGCCCATAGCAGCCACGTAAAACTTGCAACAACAAAGTAGAGGACGTCTAACTTGTTTTTGTAGGGCATGTTGTGATGTGATATGGTCAAGACGTGATGAGATATAAATTTTTTATGAGATGATCATGTTTTGTTAAAGTTATCGGCAACTGGCAGGAGCCTTATGGTTGTCTCTTTATTGCATAAGATGCAAGCGCCATATAATTATTTTACCTTATTGCTATGCGATAGCAATAGTTGCAAAAGCAATAGTTGGTGAGACGACCATGTGACGACACGTTGATAGAGATCAAGATGATGGAGATCATGGTGTCATGCCGGTGACGATAGAGATCATGACGGTGTTTTGGAGATGGAGATCAAAGGCACAATATGATGATGGCTATATCATGTCACATATTTTGATTGCATGTGATGTTTATCCTTGATGTATCTTATTTTGCTTAGTTCGGCAGTAGCATTATAAGATGATCTCTCACTAAATTTCAAAGTATAAGTGTTCTCCCTGAGTATGCACCGTTGCGACAGTTCGTCATGCCGAGACACCACGTGATGATCGGGTGTGATAAGCTCTATGTTCACATACAATGGGTGCAAGCCAGTTTTGCACACGCGGAATACTCGGGTTAAACTTGAAGAGCCTAGCATATGCAGATATGGCCTCAGAACACTGGAGACCGAAAGGTCGAGGTGAATCATATAGTAGATATGATCAACATAGTGATGTTCACCATTGAAAACTACTCCATCTCACGTGATGATCGGACATGGTTTAGTTGATTTGGGTCACGCGATCATTTAGATGACTAGAGGGATGTCTATCTAAGTGGGAGTTCTTAAGTAATATGATTAATTGAACTTTAATATATCATGAACTTAGAGTTATAGTATTTGCATAACTATGTTGTAGATCAATAGCTCGCGATGTAACTCCCCGTTTATTTTTTATATGTTCCTAGAGAAAAACTATGTTGAAAGATGATAGTAGCAATGACGCGGACTAGGTCCGTGATCTGAGGATTATCCTCATTGCTGCATAGAAGAATTATGTCCTTGATGCACCGCTAATTGACGGACCTATTGCAGGAGCAGATACAGACGTTATGAACATTTGGTAAAGCTCGGTATGATGACTACTTAATAGTTTAGTGCACCATGCTTTACGGCTTAGAACCGGGACTTCAAAAATGTTTCGAACGCCACAGAGCATATAAGATGTTCTAAGAGTTGAAATTGGTATTTCCTACTCATGCCCTGTAGCGACCCGACCTCATACGGTCAAGTCTCTGTGCTTAAGTGTCATCCCTAGATCGGTATGCTGACACACACAGTACTCGAGGATTTATAACAGAGGTAAATCACATGTATAAAGTAACGTAAATACTATTACCTCAATCAAAATAGCGGAAGTAACAACAAGGTTGTGGATTCCCATCAACACCAACGGCAAAGTTGAGTGTAGAAATCGTAACCCTAACGTATCACTTACTCTTCGTAAGAATCTGGCAACATGAGACGTTGCAGCCACAAAGGGTCAGTACATTGAATGTACTGGCAAATTCACACCAGAGGATAATGATGAATAATAGCTATCACTACATGCATATATGGCTGGTGGAAAAGCTCTATGGTTATAATGATTTTGCGAAAAGCCAATTTTTCCCTACTGCAAAGGAATATATTTTATTTAACTACAAAGTTGGTTGAAAATATTGAGAAGGTTCCTCCAACTCAATCCCAAAATAATAATCATTAACCCAATCAAGTTGATTAAATAGAGTGTTGAGATCAACATGAATATCCAAAGACCAGAGACTCAAAATTGTCCATAACCGGGGACACGGCTAACCATGATTAGTTTATACACTCTGCAGAGGTTTGCGCACTTTTCCCCACAAGACTCGATCGCCTCCGTTGGATTTCTCGCACTACATGGTGTTTGAGAAACGGATGACCGAGACACAGTCTTTCAGAAACATTAACTCTCTACTCCGGGCAGACCATACCAAACCTACAACCCTCTACCTGCTGATCCACCTCTTCAAGAGCTTCACGTAACTTACTCAACTATGCTAGAGCCCATAATAGCTTGTGGCTGCACACGGAAGTTTCTAGCATGAATAATCTTATGATCCCTTTGAGCCTGGGTGGCGGTCCATAGGAAAATCACACGGGTACTCCGGGATTTCCAAAAATACAGGCAACACTGGGTACTCCAGGTGCCTCAATCCACCCAGATGTGTATTTAAGTTGCCACCTTAAGTTGAACCATTAATTAACAATCTCACATCTGTCATGGATTTCACTCACCCAAACCACGTCTACGAGCATAGCATAGCAAATTAAGCAACGCGTAGAAGTAACTCCCAAGGGTTTGAATGTAACAGGGTAATAGGTTCTACCTCATCAACTACTTCCCAACCCACATGTTAATGACATCCTAATCATGCAATGTTTGAGGATTGGAACTAATGCATAAAAACTGGGTGATAAAAGGGATATGATCAAAGTGTGAACTTGCCTGCAATGTTGATGAAGATGATTCGCACTCAAAACTCTTGATAGTTCTACTCGTCACACTCCGTTCAATCTATCGTAAGCAAGCAATAGTAACCACACATAAGCAATCACTCAAAGATCGAAATAACGAAGAAAACAATTCGGAAAACATCAAAAACCAAACAAATAACTCTTGCAACATAAAACAATTTCTAACAGTACCAAAATTAGGTGAATTTGGCCTTATCAGAAAGTTTAGGTCAAGAGCTTTGATTTGCAAAAAGAATCAACTAAATCGGAGTTACAAAACTCAAGTTATGATCAAACGAAGTTCACAATCAAATCTGATCTAATTCAAATTTTAAACTTCCAAAAACATGTTTGAGTTGGATTACTGGATAGAGGAGATCGTAACGAAGAAGTGGGCATTTGTTTCATCTAATTTGTATGAACGAGTAAAAAGTTATGGCTATTTCAAAAATCAGGGCCAAGCTGTTTTACGAAAGAAAAATAGGTACGGTTAAGGTCTAACGTATAAATACGTAGACTAATTGATAATCTAATTATTCTATCGTATTAGTCTAAAAAAATAATAAACTACGGAAGTATTAGAAGAAGAAAAAGAAAAAAACAAAAAAGATACCGTTATAAGGCAGAGAAAAGACGACTTTGGAGAGAAGAGACAATTTTCAGAAGTCGCGCCGGAGAGGAGAAATATTTTTTTTAAAGAATCTAGTCAAACCAAAATATTGATTTAACCGGAATCGGATAATTTTTGGAGGCTCTATGGGTCTATATTTATTGATAGAAAAGAGACTTAGGGGTCAAAAGCTAGGCAATGTGGGACTAAATCTATACGTACGCAGATGAAATTTGAAAAAGATCGCATGGGCTAAAAGTTTGGCCCGGCCGTGAGCGTACACTAGCGCGGTAGTTTTTTTCAAAGGAAGAAAGAAAAGAAAATCTGGAAAGAAAAGGCTGGCTGGGCCTGGCCGACTTAGGATAAAGAAAAAGAAAAGATGGGGCACCCGCTAGTACTACGATGCGCACGTGGGCGACATTTAGTTTCACGCGCGCGCAGTTTGTTATTTGTTTTTTTAACAGAAAGCGATAAACTGAAAAACGAAAATAAAAGTAAAACTTTATATAGGTATATTATATATCAAAATTTTCAGAAAAAGATTTTCTACAAGCTGAACATTTTCCTAGCATTAAATAAAATGCACACAAATTCAGATAATTCAAAGATTGCTACTGGTCTATTAAAATCCAATAAAAATCATTATAAAAATACCAAAATTAATTCAAATTTATTTCTCTCCAATTTTCTGATGTAGGGAATCATGTTACCCTATTTTCTGTATATTTTATTTTTGGAGAAAAATAATTTGAATAAAACCCAAATAACTCCAAATTGAAAATAATTTCAAAAGGATTTTAAATTTTAATCCTTTTAAACTCCCAACTCATATTTCATATAATTTGAAGAAGTCATTTTATCTTCTCTCATGAAAATCATTGAGTTGCTTGAAGTTTCTAAATTAAAAATATTTCCAAATGAAATTCAAATCTTTTCAAAACCCTTTTCATTTATTGAAATGGAAGAAGTCATGTCATCTTCTCTCGAGGGTTTTGTATTTGAAAAGAATTTGAATTCACGGAGATCATAAATACAAAAATGGAAGTTTGGGGAAGTCCTTTTATTCCCTCTCATTTAACTTTCAAAAAGTTCAAATTCACTCACTTTCAGTCAATCAATCAAACAATCAATCAAATCTATCTATTTAATATAACATTCCAAAATTTAGAATTTTGGGATGTTACAAACCTACCACCCTTAAAATGAATCTCGTCCTCGAGATTCGGAGAGGCTAGAAAGAAATAGGTTAGGTTTGGGGTCTCCTCAAAATCCATTGATTGTCGCAGGAGGGGGTTTGGGGTGCTACCACCCTTAGAAGCATGGTTACGGTTCCATCAAAACTCATATACTTCATCCATATTGTTAACAGTGTCGGTCTTCTCAGATCTTCAGGATAATTCCTTATCTGGGCTCTTTCGGTAGTGGCATAACCTTTTCCTCAATTCTTGTGTCTTTCATCTAGGTAAGGTTCTTCTGTGACTGGGTCTTCTTAGCTGACGGGTCTGGCGCCAATACTAAACAACTATCGATATCTCATGGTGGTCAACCATTTATGGTTTCTCCTGCAGGAAATGGGTCTGGGTTGATCCTCACCGTATAACCTACGGTTGGCAAAAACTGCCTTGTACAAGGGAAAAATACCTATACCATTCTAAGGCTTAAACAAGGTTTTGATCGTCGTCTCTCTACTATAGGTAAGTCACTCAGATTTACCATCCCATATAGCAAGGCGAATAATAAGAGTAAGTCGGTATGGTGATCAATCCATCCCGCACCCAAATCATTACCTTGTATACGGTTTAGCGAATCTCGCATTCTAACACTCGGTCATCCTCACAAGCATTGCAGAATTTCTCTTGTCCATGAACTGCGTTCGGAATAATCCATTGATTCTGCAAGCCAAACAAACATCTATCGTTCCTTCACAACTCTCAGGTTTTGCGTTACTCCTATAAAATTGTCTGCCGATAAACGTCGTATCTTCCTCCAGGGTTTTTCCTTCAGCAAGAATGTGCTTGCTTCTTGGCAGGTCCTGGGGCCTGTGGGTTATGGCCCATCTCATCACTTGTAGTCCTTGAACTTATCATCGGGCAACTGATCATTATTCCAACTTCCAACTTCCTAGTATTCTTAAATCCATCCAATTGTACTGTCTTCCTTCCTTCTATTGGCACCAAACTAGGACATGATTACTCAGACTCATCATGGAGTTTCCATTGATCCATATTTCCGACATCATACCTCCTTTATATCCAATAGTAATTTATCTCTTCATCCTCGTGGGATATCCCTCATACCGAGATAAAAACTTATACTTATGAAGTCCATATTCCACTTCGTGGAACATCATTATCCTTTCCAGGGTCAAGCGTCCTTACAGGGGAATATTGGCCATCTCTGCATGGCACTTCTTCAACTGGGAAACGTGAAACACATCATGAACTCCTGACAGTCCTTCGGGTGACTCCAACTTGTTGGCCACTTCTCCCATACGCTCCAAAACTCGGTATGGTCCTACAAATCTCGGGGCTAACTTTCCCTTAACTCCAATTCGTTTAACTCCTCGCAGAGGGGACACACGAAGACATGCTCTATCTCCAATTTCATAGACTACCTCCTTGCGTTTTTAGTCTGCATAACTCTTCTGCCTGGACTGAGCTACCTTCAGTCTATCTCGAATCAACTTAACATTCTCTTCTGACTCCTTGATCACATTTGGTCCAAACAACTGACGGTCTCCAACTTCATCCCACATACTCTTGGGGTATCACACATATCGAGACAAAACTCGTATTCATTTTGTCCGAAATCCACTCAGTGGAGTATCCTTATCTTTTCCAGGGGTCAAGGGTTCTTACAGGGTACTACCACCCTTAAAATGCACAAATCTTCCATAGACCATATTTCTCATATCCTCAGAAATGGTCAAAATCCTTCTTCATAGAGTAACAACTCATAAAATCCATATCAGTACCAACGATGCTAACTTTATTCATTCTCAAATGATTACAATCTCTCGCTTTTCCATGACATGTCTCAACTCAACACCTCAATAAAAAAAAGAAAATGTTCTCACTTCTACTACTCCATTTCTTTTGTTGCAAACTCACTATCTAGCACAAGTCTCCTTCTCCTTGGGGCATTCTCTGGCAAAGTGCCCTGCTCTATTACAACGAAAACATATTACTTCTGACAAGTCTCGAGGTTTCCTTTTTGGGCAACTGCTGAGGTAGTGCCCTGACTCCTTGCACGTGTAATAGGTGATATGACTCAGGTCCTTCCTGGTATCCAATCTACTTCTCTTCCTGGACTTTTCCGTTCCAATCATGGATTCTATTTCTTGTGGGTCATACTCTACTTCCTCCGTCGGGAATTCTACTAGATCCCCATTCAAACAATTTTGGGAGATGTGTCCTTCTTCTCCACATGAATAGCAAGACTTAGTGCAGGGTTTACTCGGGTCCTCTTTAGGTGTGTCCTCCACATCTTCCTTCATCACGGGTTCTTCTCAAATTTCCATAAGGGCTCCTTTCTTTACTTCTTTCTTCTGTTGTACGGTTCTTCGTACCATGGGGTAAATGTGACACTGAGTAGGATAGTGGGTAATCCCTTCACACAAGAAACAAGTAATTTGCCTAGTTGGGCATTCTTCAACTGGGTGACTTCCTTCACAATTAGGACATTCATCCTTGTGTTCTTTATGGGTGTCTCCTATTTCTCCACAAATCTTGCATGCACAAGGTTTCCTCATATCCTTTCCTTAAGGCTTCAACTTCTGGGACACAAGGTGAGATCTTTGTAGAGTCAACTTTAATTCTCTCCAAGTGGTTACTCCTTGCCATCCATTCATGGTTTGGTATATCCTCCACCAAGTAGCAGCACCTCTTTCAAAGCACTGAAGAGCATGCTGGGTCATATCATTTCCAACTATAGGATTATTCTCCATGTGATCCTCCATGTTCTGAATCCATCGGTCTGTCTCCAATTGACTCATCGGTCTAGAAAATACAAGCTCATCTCCATTCATCCTCTATTGGGTCCAAGGGTTTTGGGGTGAGATGAGAGAGAGGGAGAGGGATGCACAATACAAACAATGGTTTTGAAAAGACAGATTTTATCTGTGGCTGTCGGAAAAATGTCAAACAAATGACAGCTCACAAACGTCACATCTAAAGTAGGTATAACAGGGGTTTGGTCTTCTAAAGGTCAATAAATCTTCAAAATCACCAAACTCTTCAAGTCTTCTTTATGTCTCCGATGGCTTCTTCCCATCATGTTTGTCCTTCTCAAGTTATGTTGCCAGATCATCTCTATTGACGCGAAGTCTCTCATGACGTCCTTTATTATTCTGGAGTTGCGTCCCAAACTTTTAGGTTTCATCATCCTTGGCATGAACCATGTCCTACTGTCCTTCAGTTCCTGACGAATCTCCGGTATCTCGAGGTTTTGCTCCTCCAGCTTGGCTACTTTCAGCTTCTGGGTCCCGTGTTCTTCACGAACTGCTTTCTTGTCAAATACAGCTTCCCGCAGATCAACCCGAAACTTCTTGATGTATTACTCCAAATCTTGGTGATACACCAGCTAAGTTTAAAACTTCATCTTTTGCTGATTAGGTGTTCCATTAGCCCTTTGTCAACCAATCCTTCCAACGGAATGCATGCTTAACTTAGCACGGTGACAATAGCATAAGCGGGCGTTAAAATCTTGGATAGCCGTGTTTCTGCTCTGGCCATTTCCATGAGATATCATTCCATAGTTGATATCTCCTGCCTTAGGGTTTCTTGACAAAAACTTTGAGTTCTAATGCTCCATGCTCTGGTCTTTCTCCGATACACCTTGATCTCGGGTATTGATAACTTCCATAGTCTGTCAAGTTCCATCAGGGGAGTCTTACTAGGTCATACAAATCTGGAAATTCTTCATAGCCTCCAATTCTCCTAGTCTTCGGAGTCTTCAGCTGTTCTAGTCTTCCATTATCATAATGTATGGTAAAATCCTCCTCATTCCAAAGTGGTCTTAGTTGTCCGGTATCTTGTACTTCTTGGAGTGATCTCATCAATCGAATCCTCGAGTGGTCAAAAGGGGAAAAGGGTATGGTCTCACTAAAATGGAATATTTGAATAAGCTCAGAAGAGAAGAGAGGAAAAGATCTTTTTCAAAATGAAGTCGTAGAGAAAAATCTTTCCTATGGGCTTGCCAATTTCTAGGGTCACGTCCTACAGTCAACATGTGCTCTGATACCATCTTGTAGCGACCCGACCTCAGACGGTCAAGTCTCTTTGCTGAAGTTTCATCCCTGGATCGGTATGCTGACACACACAGTACTCGAGGATTTATAACAGAGGTAAATCACATGTATAAAGTAACGTAAATACTATTACCTCAATCCAAATAGCGAAAGTAACAACAAGGTTGTGGATTCCCATCAACACCAACGGCAAAGTTGAGTGTAGAAATCGTAACCCTAGTGTATCACTTACTCTTCGTAAGAATCCTGCAACATGAGACGTTGCAGCCACAAAGGGTCAGTACATTGAATGTACTGGCAAATTCACACCAGAGGATAATGATGAATAATAGCTATCACTACATGCATATATGGCTGGTGGAAAAGCTCTATGGTTATAATGTTTTTGCGAAAAGCCAATTTTTCCCTACTGCAAAGGAATATATTTTATTTAACTACAAAGTTGGTTGAAAATATTGAGAAGGTTCCTCCAACTCAATCCCAAAATAATAATCATTAACCCAATCAAGTTGATTAAATAGAGTGTTGAGATCAACATGAATATCCAAAGACCAGAGACTCAAAATTGTCCATAACCGGGGACACGGCTAACCATGATTAGTTTATACACTCTGCAGAGGTTTGCGCACTTTTCCCCACAAGACTCGATCGCCTCCGTTGGATTTCTCGCACTACATGGTGTTTGAGAAACGGATGACCGAGACACAGTCTTTCAGAAATATTAACTCTCTACTCCGGGCAGACCATACCAAACCTACAACCCTCTACCTGCTGATCCACCTCTTCAAGAGCTTCATGTAACTTACTCAACTATGCTAGAGCCCATAATAGCTTGTGGCTGCACACGGAAGTTTCTAGCATCAATAATCTTATGATCCCTTTGAGCCTGGGTGGCGGTCCATAGGAAAATCACACGGGTACTCCGGGATTTCCAAAAATACAGGCAACACTGGGTACTCCAGGTGCCTCAATCCACCCAGATGTGTATGTAAGTTGCCACCTTAAGTTGAACCATTAATTAACAATCTCACATCTGTCATGGATTTCACTCACCCAAACCACGTCCACGAGCATGGCATAGCAAATTAAGCAACGCATAGAAGTAACTCCCAAGGGTTTGAATGTAACAGGGTAATAGGTTCTATCTCATCAACTACTTCCCAACCCACATGTTAATGACATCCTAATCATGCAATGTTTGAGGATTGGAACTAATGCATAAAAACTGGGTGATAAAAGGGATATGATCAAAGTGTGAACTTGCCTACAATGTTGATGAAGATGATTCGCACTCATAACTCTTGATAGATCTACTCGTCACACTCCGGTCAATCTATCGTAAGCAAGCAATAGTAACCACACATAAGCAATCACTCAAAAGATCGAAAATAACGAAGAAAACAATTCGGAAAACATCAAAACCAAACAAATAACTCTTGCAACATAAAACAATTTCTAACAATACCAAAATTAGGTGAATTTGGCCTTATCAGAAAGTTTAGGTCAAGAGCTTCAATTTGCAAAAAGAATCAACTAAATCGCAATTATGATCAAACGAAGTTCAAATTCAAATCTGATCTAATTCAAATTTTAAATTTCCAAAAACATGTTTGAGTTGGATTACTGGATAGAGGAGATCGTAACGAAGAAGTGGGCGTTGGTTTCATCTAATTTGGATGAACGAGTAAAAAGTTACGACTATTTGAAAAATCAGGGCCAAGCTGTTTTACGAAAGAAAAATAGCTACAGTTAAGGTCTAACGTACAAATACATAGACTAATTGATAATCTAATTATTCTATCGTATTAGTCTAAAAAATAATAAACTACGGAAGTATTAGAAGAAGAAAAACAAAAAAACAAACAAAGATACCTTTATAAGGCAGAGAAAAGACGACTTTGGAGAGAAGAGACAATTTCCACAAGTCGCGCCGGAGAGGAGAAATATATTTTTCTTAAAGAATCTAGTTAAACCAAAATATTGATTTAACCCAAATCGAATAATTTTTGGAGGCTCTATGGGTCTATATTTATTGATAGAAAAGAGACTTAGGGGTCAAAGGCTAGGCAATGTGGGACTAAATCTATACGTACGCAGATGAAATTTGAAAAAGATCGCATGGGCTAAAAGTTCGGCCCAGCCGCGCGCGTACACTGGCACGGTAGTTTGTTTTTCAAAGGAAGAAAGAAAAGAAAATCTGGAAAGAAAAGGCTAGCTGGGCCTGGCCCACTTAGGATAAAGAAAAAGAAAAGATGGGGCGCCCGCTAGTACTACGATGCGCACGTGGGCGGCATTTAGTTTCAGGCGCGCGCGCAGATTTGTTAATTGTTTTTTTAACAGAAAGCGATAAACTGAAAAACGAAAATAAAAATAAAGCATTATATAGGCATATTGTATATCAAAATTTTTGGAAAAAGATTTTCTACAAGCTGAACATTTTCCTAGCATTAAATAAAATGCACACAAATTCAGATAATTCAAAGAGTGCTACTGGTCTAATAAAATCCAATAAAAATCATTATAAAAATACCATAATTAATTCAAATTTATTTCTTAGCAATTTTCTGATGTAGGGAATCATGTTACCCTATTTTCTATGTATTTTATTTTTGGAGAAAAATAATTTGAATAAAACCCAAATAACTCCAAATTGAAAATAGTTTCAAAAGGATTTTAAATTTTGATCCTTTTAAACTCCCAACTCATATTTCATATAATTTGAAGAAGTCATTTTATCTTCTCTCATGAAAATCATTGAGTTGCTTGAAGTTTCTGAATTAAAAATATTTCCAAATGAAATTCAAATCTTTTCAAAACCCTTTTCATTTATTTAAATGGAAAAGTCATGTCATCTTCTCTCAAGGGTTTTGTATTTGAAAAGAATTTGAATTCACGGAGATCATAAATACAAAAATGGTAGTTTGGGGAAAGTCCTTTTATTCCCTCTCATTTAACTTTCAAAAAGTTCGAATTCACTCACTTTCAGTCAATCAATCAAACAATCAATCAAATCTATCTATTTAATATAACATTCCAAAATTTAGAATTTTGGGATGTTACATGCCCGTGTCGAGAGGTAGAAGACCTCTAACAAGTACTTTGCCTACAAGATGGAGGAGAATAGCTCAACCAGTGAGCATGTGCTCAGATTGTCTGAGTACTAGAATCACTTGAATCAAGTGGGAATTAATCTTCCACATAAGATAGTGATTAACAGAATTCTCTAGTCACTATCACCAAGTTACTAGAACTTCGTGATGAACTATACTATGCAAGGGATAACGGAAACGATTCCCAAGCTCTTCATGATGCTGAAATCAACGAAGGTAGAAATTAAGAAAAGCATCAAATGTTGATGGTTGACAAGACCACTAGTTTTAAGTAAAATGGCAAGGGATAGAAAGGGAACTTCAAGAATAATGGCAAGCAAGTTGCCACTATGAAGAAACCCAAAGCTAGACCCAAGCCTGAAACTAAGTGCTTCTACTGCAAAGGAAATGGTGTCACACCCTAGCTAGTCATGCATTAGAGTGTTGCATCATGTTTACTCTTTCATCAGAAACTTGAAATGGGGATGACAGAACCCCCAGTCCCCTCTGAAACCAACTAGGGTTACTAAAACAAATTTTCAATGAACCTGAAATGCCCTTCTAAAATGCCCATCATTTTTGCCTTGGTTCAGAACCTCTGCCAAAAATGGTGCACACTTTTCTAGGCCATCCTAGGGTTCTTGAGTTAAATCATAACTATTTGAATTTGGGCATTTAAAATAATATAAAATATTTAAATGCTCAAATATCTCCAAACTAAAATGTTTCATGTTGGAAATAATCCAACTATGAGCCAGGAGTAGTTTGGTGAATTTTGGAGTTGCCTAGGTATTTTATTTAATTCAACAAAGTTGCAGTTATATTAAATAAAACAGAAAACAGAAAAAAAAAACTAAAAGGGAGAAGCTTACCTGGGCTCCTCCCTGTTCAGCCCGGCCCAGCTAGCCAGCCCAGCACTGTAGCTCCCCGTCGTCTTCCTCCCCACGCCCCGAAGCTGCTGCGTGCTCGCGCGCGCGCGGCCGCGCGGCCACCTCCTGCTTGCCGACGCCCTCCTGGCCGCGTGGACGACACCCGCAGCCCGTCCCGATCCCCCCTGCTCTCGCTCACTCTCCCCCGTTTCTCCCTCGCTCTCTCTCGCTCTCGGCCGAAGCACACCGTCGCCGCCGTTCGCCTTAGCCACTGCCTCCGGCCACCCCTCGCTCCCCCGAGTAGCTCAGAAGCTCCGCCACAACTCCCTCTTCCTCCCCACCGCTCCACGAGTCCCCGGAAGCCCTGCATCGCCGCCACGTCGCCGTTCCCATCTTCGGGCTCCGACCACCGTCGCCGACGAATTCGCCGTCTCCAGCGCGTCCCCGAGCCCGCTTCGACGCCCACTGCAACCGCGATGAGCCCCCGAGCCGTTTCCACCTCTCCTTCCCTTCGTTCCCTCACCGTAGCTGCATCCCCACCTCGGCCGAACCTCCGCCGTCGCCGAGCTCGCCGTCGACGCAGCTCCGGTGACCATTTGGTCACCCCGGCGAGTCCAACACGTTCGCAAGAACCCGTAGAGCATCCCTAGCGCCTCACTTTGCTCGACTTCGAGCTCCAGCACCAATCCCGCGCACGACCGAACCCCGGCGGCCGCAGCCGAGCTCACCGCCGTCAACTCCGGCCACCCCGACCCCAACGGACTCCGCCAAGAGCCGCGGGTCGTCCTCAGCTTCACTCCGGTGGTCGCCACGTTCCATTTGGTGGCCGAAACGACCAAAACCACTATCGCCGCCGCACTGTTGGTCGCCGCCGGCCAGAACTCCGGCGAGCTGACGTGGCCTAGTTAATTAGCCACTAATCCACCACCTACTGACGCTGACAAGTGGGCCCCAGGGGTTAGTCAAAGCTAACCAGCCCGGGGTCAACGCGGGCTTAGCCCCTGGTCACTGACGTGTGGACCCCACACGTCAGGTTTGACCTGAGCCAGCCCTGTTGACCTGCTGATGTCACTGTGATGTCAGGCTGACGCAGTAAATGATATTCTGAATTTAATTTAAATCAGGAAATTCCAGAATATTATTTAAACTTCAAAAATTCATAACTTTTATTCTGTAACTCCAAATTGGACAAATAATATATGAAAAATGATCAGAAAAATCCAATCTATCCATCTGTACTATTTTCATGCATGATAAAACAAGTTAACTTGATGTTTCAATCAGAACAAGAAAAGGCACTTTAAAAGGCCATATTTGAATTTGGAATTTGAATCTTTGATTCAAATTTGCTCAAACACATCTGGTTTTAGTTGCATTAGCCCAACACACTCATATTGCCATGTTTCGTGCATGCATCATATTGTTGCACATTGTTTGGTGATGCCTGTGTATCGTTATCCTTTGCGACAGGATCTGTCCCCGAGGAGTACCGTGATTACCCTAACGAGGAATCGTATCCGTGCAACGAACCATCAGGCAAGCAACCAACCATTTGATCATATCGATACAATCCCATGTTCTCGCTCCTGCTCTCTTTTACTGCATTAAGACAACGTGATTCAAACTGCTGTGTGCTACGGTAGTTGAACCCATTTCCTCTGCATGACCTGTCATTGCCACAGTAACTAGATGAAACCCACTAGCATGTGTAGGAGTTGATTGAGCCATATGTATGTGTTGTTCCTACCTTGCTATGCCTGCTATGCTTAGAGTCGTGTCAGGTCTGGTTCATCTGGGTGATGGGCTAGAGTGAAATGATTATGTCGGTAATGAGAGTGGTGTGGTGAACACGATTTGGTAAAGGTATCGATGAGAGGCCATGTAGGAGTACATGGTGGGTTGTTTCATTGAAGCCGACCTTAAGCACTGAGATCTGTATGTGTGATTTAAGAATCAGCTACTACCATGCATTGGGCCCGAAACCAATGGACCCTCTCGACTTCTTATTCACCCTAGCTCTCCGTCCAGGAGTTGCAAGTAGTTTCTGGTGTTTGTAGCCTACTGGAGGCCGTGGACAGCGCTGACCGTAGGGGTGGGCTGTGATGCGGTAGGTACGTGGCCGGGTGTACCGAATACCCGTTAGGTATCTCGGGAACCCTGTTCACATCGTTCGGGGCCGTATGGGAAACCTCGGCCGGACTCCCTGCGGATGGAACCCGAATAGGCGATAAACCTGGACTGGAAGCTTAGGTGATTAGGTAGGTCGTGGCCGACACCCACGTTGGGCTTCCGCTTGAAGGTTGCCGAGTACATGTCGTGTAAACGACGATAAGTGGTGAGAGCGTGTATGAAGAAGTACACCCCTGCAGGGTTAACATGATCTATTCGAATAGCCGCGTCCGCGGTGAAGGACTACTTGGTTGCCTATACAGTTCATAGACAAGTAAATGGAAACTATTAAAAGCCTCAAGATAAGTGTGAGTGCCGAGGATGGCTCTTCCGTAGGAAGACGGAGGTGGATCCTCGGTAGTGTATTGAAGTGGTGAATGGTGGACTCGTGTGCGCAAAACTATTTCAAATGGAGTATCGTAGGATAGTCTAGCCAAGAGTCAAAGCTGGCTTGCTGCAATAACTCCACCAACCCTTCTTGATACTATGCATGTATGTAGGATCTGATGTAAGTCTTGCTGAGTACCTTTGTACTCATGTTGCTATAATCTACATTTTTACAGAAGACGCTGCAACCCCTTCTGATGGGTTCTATGTAGACGTTGACATCAACGAGTAGGCTAAAGACCCAGGTGGTGACCCTGAGCTTGTGGAGGACCACATAGTATAGCCAGGCTTTCCAAGCCTCTTTTATTTTACTAGTTGTCTGTACTCAGACAAGTTACTTCCGCTGTTGGCTTGTATGATTGTATAACTTGTATGTTGGGTCGTGAGACCCGTAACTTTGTGTGTATATTATGTATGGCTCCCTGAGCCTTAAATAAAGTACTTGTGTCGTAGAGTCATGTTGTGATGCTTCGTTGTATTTGCACATATCGAGCATAATGTGTGTATGATTGAAATGCTTGGTATGTGTGGGATCTGACTATCTAGTTGTTTATCTTTAGTAGCCTCTCTTACCGGGAAAAGCCTCCTAGTGTTACCACTGAGCCATGGTAGCTTGCTACTGCTCTGGAACACTTAGGCTG
This sequence comes from Triticum aestivum, assembly GCF_018294505.1. NCBI lineage: Eukaryota > Viridiplantae > Streptophyta > Magnoliopsida > Poales > Poaceae > Triticum > Triticum aestivum. Next base: position 323,978,181 of record NC_057800.1, read on the forward strand.
GCCGGCATGTGTCCTTCTTCGTTCCTGTGTCTGTCCCTTCGGGGAAATGTCACGCTTTGAGTACCGGAGTCCTGTTAGCCCGCTACAGCCCGGTTTACCGGAGTCCTGCTAGCCCAGTGCTACAGCCCGGACCCACTTGCTGATGACCGACACGTTCGAAGCTGGGTCATGGATGCCTGTCCCTGTAAGTCTGTGCCACTTTGGGTTTACGACTAGTCATGTCAGCCCGGGCTCTTTATCATATGGATGCTAGCGACACTATCATATACGTGAGCCAAAAGGCGCAAACGGTCCCGGGAAAAAGGTAAGACGACACCCGTGGGGATACCGTGCGTGAGGCCGCAAAGTGATATGAGGTGTTACCAGCTAGATCGATGTGACATCGAGTCGGGGTCCTGACAAATGGTCACTCGAAGTGGAACTGCCCTAGATACTTGGCAGATAAGAAGGATGGCAAAGTGAATAAAGGTATATTTGATATACATGTTATTGATGTCTAGTTTACTAGTGTTTATAGCAAATCCCTCGATATTTGATACTGGTTTGGTTGCTAAAAGTAGTAACACAAAACGGGAGTTGCAAAATAAACAAAGACTAGTTGAGGACGAGGTGACGATGTGTGTTGGAAGTAGTTCCAAGGTTGATAAGATCACCATCGCACACTCCCTTTACCTTCGGGATTAGTGTTGAACCTAAAATAAATATTATTGGGTGTTTGCATTGAGCATAATATGATTGGATCATGTTTATTGCAATACGGTTATTCCTTTAAGTCAAAGAATAATTGTTATTCTCTTTACATGAATAAAACCTTCGGTGGTCATACACCCAAGGTGAATGGTTTATTGAATCTTGATCGCAGTGGTACACATATTTATAATATTGAAGCCAAAAGATGAAATGTTAATAATGATAGTGCAACTTATTTGTGGCACTTCCATTTAGGTAATATTGGTGTAAAGCGCATGAAGAAACTCGATGTTGATGGGCTTTTGGAATCACTTGATGCTTGTGAACCATGCCTCATGGGCAAGATGACTAAGACTCCATTCTCTGGAACAATGGAGTGAGCAACTGACTTATTGGAAATAATACATACTGATGTATGCGGTCCGATGAGTGTTGAGGCTCACGGCGGGTATCATTATTTTTTGACCTTCACAAATGATTTGAGCAGATATGGGTATATCTACTTGATGAAACATAAGTCTGAAACATTTGAAAAGTTCAAAGAATTTTAGAGTGAAGTGGAAAATCATTGTAACAGGAAAATAAAGTTTCTACGATCTGATCGTGGAGGAGAATACTTGAGTTACGAGTTTGGTCTTCATTTGAAACAATGCGGAATAGTTTCGCAACTCACGCCACCCGGAACACCACAGCGTAATGGTATGTCCGAACGTCGTATCACACTTTACTAGATATGGTGCGATCTATGATGTCTCTTACTGATTTACCGCTATTGTTTTGGGGTTATGCATTAGAGACAACTGCATTCACGTTAAATAGGGCACCATCTAAATCTATTGAGATGACACCGTATGAACTATGGTTTGGCAAGAAACCAAAGCTGTCATTTCTTAAAGTTTGGGGTTGTGATGCTTACATGAAAAAGTTTCAAACTGATAAGCTCGGACCCAAATCGGAAAAATGCGTCTTCATAGGATACCCAAAGGAAACTGTTGGGTACACCTTCTATCACAGATCCGAAGGCAAGATATTCGTTGCTAAGAACGGATCCTTTCTAGAGAAGAAGTTTCTCTCAAAAGAAGTGATTGGGAGGAATGTAAAACTTGATGAGGTAATTGTACCTTCTCCCAAATTAGAAATTAGTTCATCACAGAAATCAGTTCCAGTAATACCTACACCAATTAGTGAGGAAGCTAATGATGATGATCATGAAACTTCAGATCAAGTTACTAACGAACCTTGTAGGTCAACCAGAGTAAGATCCGCACCAGAGTGGTACGGTAATCCTGCTCTGGAGGTCATGTTACTTGACCATGAAGAACTTACGAACTATGAGGAAGCAATGATGAGCCCAGATTCCGCAAAATGGCTTGAGGCCATGAAATCTGAGATGGGATCCATGTATAAGAAGAAAGTGTGGACTTTGGTTGACTTTCCCGATGATCGGCAAGCCATCGAGAATAAATGGATCTTCAAGAAGAAGACTAACGCTGACGGTAATGTTACTGTCTACAAAGCTCGACCTGTTGCGAAAGGTTTTCGACAAGTTCAAGGAGTTGACAATGATGAGAGTTTCTCACCTGTAGCGATGCTTAAGTCCGTCCGAATCACTTTAGCAATTGCTGCATTTTATGATTATGAAATTTGGCAAATGGATGTAAAGACTGCATTCCTGAAAGGATTTCTGGAAGAGGAGTTGTATATGATGCAACCTGAAGGTTTTATCGATCTGAAGGATGCTAACAAAGTGTGTAAGCTCCAGCGATCCATCTATGGACTGGTGCAAGCATCTCGGAGTTGGAATAAACGTTTTGATAGTGTGATCAAAGCATATGGTTTTGTACAGACTTGCGGTGAAGCCTGTATTTACAAACAAGTGAGTGGGAGCACTACAACGTTTCTGATAAGTATATGTGAATGACATATTATTGATCGGAAATAATGTAGAATTTTCTGGAAAACATAAAGGAGTGTTTGAAAAGAGTTTTTCAAAGAAAGACCTCGATGAAGAGCATCAAGATCTATAGAGATAGATCAAGACGCTTGATATATTTTCAATGAGTACATACCTTGACAAGATTTTGAAGTAGTTCAAAATGGAAAAGTCAAAGAAGGAGTTCTTGCCTGTGTTGCAAGGTGTGAAGTTGAGTAAAGACTCAAAACCCGACCACGGCAGAAAATAGAAAGAGAATGAAAAATCATTCCCTATGCCTTAGTCATAGGTTCTATAATGTATGCTATGTTGTGTACCAGACCTATTGTGTACCTCACTATAAGTTTGGCAAGAGGGTACAATAGTGATCCAGGAGTGGATCACTGGACAACGGTCAAAAATATCCTTAGTGGAATAAGGAAATGTTTCTTGGTTATAGAGGTGACAAAGAGTTCGTCGTAAAGAGTTACGTCGATGCAAGCTTTGACACCGATCTGGATGACTCTAATTCTCGATCTAGATACATATCAAAAGTGGGAGCAATTAGCTAGAGTAGCTCTGTGCAAATCATTGTGGACATAGAAAATTTGCAAAATACATACTGCTACGAATGTGGCAGACCCATTGACTAAATTTCTCTCACAAGCAAAACATGATCACTCTTTGGGTGTTAATCACATAGCGATGTGAAATAGATTATTGACTCTAGTAAACCCTTTGGGTGTTAGTCACATGGATATGTGAACTAATCACATAAAGATGTGAACTATTGGTGTTAAAGCACATGACAATGTGAACTAGATTATTGACTCCAGTGCAAGTGGGAGACTGAAGGAAATATGCCCTAGAGGCAATAATAAAGTTGTTATTTATATTTCCTTATATCATGTTAAATGTTTATTATTCATGCTAGAATATTATTAACCGGAAACTTAGTACATGTGTGAATACATAGACAAACAGAGTGTCCCTAGTATGCCTCTACTTGAATAGCTTGTTAATCAAAGATGGTTAAGTTTCCTAGCCATGGACATGTGTTGTCATTTGATGAACGGGATCACATCATTAGAGAATGATGTGATGGACAAGACCCATCTATTAGCTTAGCATAATGATCGTCCAGTTTTGTTGCTACTGCTTTCTTCATGACTTATACATGTTCCTCTGACTATGAGATTATGCAACTCCCGAATACCGGAGGAACACCTTGTGTGCTATCAAATGTCACAACATAAATGGGTGATTATAAAGATGCTCTACAGGTGTCTCCAATGGTGTTTGTTGAGTTGGCATAGATCGAGATTAGGATTTGTCACTCCGTCTATCAGAGAGGTATCTCTAGGCTGTCTCGGTAATGCACATCACTATAAGCCTTGCAAGCAATGTGACTAATGAGTTAGTTGCGGGATGATGCATTACAGAATGAGTAAAGATACTTGCCGCTAATGAGATTGAACTAGGTATTGAGATAACGACGATCGAATCTTGGGCAAGTAACATACCGATGACAATGGGAACAACGTATGTTGTTATGCGGTTTGACCGATAAAGATCTTCGTAGAATATGTAGGAACCAATATGAGCATCTAGGTTCCGCTATTGGTTATTGACCGGAGATGAGTCTCGGTCATGTCTACATAGTTCTTGAACCCGTAGGGTCCGCACGCTTAACATTCGGTGACGATCGGTATTATGAGTTTATGTGTTTTGATGTACCGAAGGTAGTTCTGAGTCCCGGATGTGATCACAAACATGACGAGGAGTCTCGAAATGGTCGAGACATAAAGATTTATATATTGGACGGCTATATTCAGAAGGGTTTTGGGTGATCTCGGAGAAAGGAAGGGGGCGGCGCCCCCCTTGCCTTTCCCCTCTCCCACTCCTTCCTTCCCCCTCCTAGTGGGACTAGGAAAGGGGAGTCCTACTCCCACTAGGAGGAGGACTCGTCCTCTTAGCGTGCCCTCCTAGGGCCGGCTGGCCTCCTCCCTTGCTCCTTTATATCCAGGGGCAGGGGGCACCCCATGGACACACAAATTGATCATTGATCTTTTAGCCGTGTGCGGTGCCCCCTCCACCATAATCCACCTCGGTCATATCGTAGCGGTGCTTAGGCAAAGCCCTGTGTAGGCAGCTTCATCAACACCATCATCACGCCGTCGTGTTGACGGAACTCTCCCTCGAAGCTCTACTGGATCGTGAGTTCGTGGGACATCACCGAGCTGAACATGTGCAGATCACGGAGGTGCCGTATGTTCAGTACTAGGAGCGGTCGAAGACGTACGACTACATCAACCGCGTTGTCATTATGCTTCCGCTTACGGTCTACGAGGGTACGTGGATGACACTCTCCCCTCTCGGTGCTATGCATCACCATGATCTTGCGTGTGCGTAGGAAAATTTTGAAATTTCTACGTTCCCCAACACCGTCCTCACGGTCCATACCCCGCCACGGCAGCCAGCGAGGACACAGCAGAATCAAGACCCCGACGATGTCTCGATGGCCTCTTTTGACCCTTGAGCACGTCCAGGCCAATGTCGAACCCAGAAGACAGGCAACGGGGTAACGCGTGCGCCGTTGCCGAACAGCGCCGCAACGACCCCCCCTAGACCGATGGGTGCGACGACGTCAATGTTGATGAGCCTATGCTCGGTGCTGGCGGGTGCCTACGCTTCGAGGTTGGCTGCCCTGCCTTTACACGAGAGCTGCGGCAAGTCCGTTGGCTGTCCACTCGCATGTTCAAGCTGGAGATACCTGAGAAGTACAACAGGAGGCTGAACCCGGAAGAGTTCCTGAGCATCTACACCATCGCTGTTGCGGCCGCCAGGGGAAGAGATGAGAAGGTGTTCGCCAACTCCATAATGAGAGCTTGGCTGATGCACCTGCCGGAGAACTCCATTTTGTCATGGGCAGACTAGTGCCACGAGTTCATTAGTGCCTTCACCGGTGGCCACCAAGAGCCCGGCAGGCCCAGCGACCTGTAGCTTCTCCAGCAGAAGTAAGGAGAAACCCTTCGTAAGTATTTGCAGAGATTCAGTAAAGTTCATAGAAATATTCCAAATATCCATCCAGTAGCTGTTATAGCAGCTTTCCAGTCCAATCTGCGCAACCGCCGCCTTCGTTCCAAAATGAACGTGCGGTTGCCCAAGACTGTGAAAGAACTATATACACTAGTGGATAAATGTGCCTGGATGGAAGAAGAAAGGAAGCTGCCCGGAGAGGAAGATTGCATTAATGTTGATTCAGAGGATGAGGATGAATCAACCAGTCAGAGGAAGGGCAAGAAGCGCGGTAAGAAGCCAAGAGACAAGGCAGTGATGGCTGTGGAAGGTTCGGGCACACCTAGTACCGGCAAGAAGGCCAAGGCTGAGGCCCCCGGCAAGGAAGCTGTCGCGTGCATTGCCTGTCAGGAGGCCGCTGCCGCGGAAAAAGTTGGGAAAGGTGATGGGCCGTACTACAAGATCCATCGGACCAAAGGTCACGACCTTCAGGAGTGTTATCAGGTTGAGCAGCTTGTCAAGAGACAGAGGGCAGAATATGATAAGCATGATAAGGAGAAAGGTCAAAATGCTGCTGGCGGTAAGGGCCGAGGCGGTGAAGCAAATCGCCCCGGTAGACCCTTTTGGAACCAGGGAAAGCCCGCCAGGGGCCAAGAGAAGGAAACTTGTGATGGTGCCAGTGATGGAGGGGATGAAGAGGAAACTAGTGAGCAGGAATTTCAGAAGGCCACTGACGCCCTATGTATTGATGGAGGTGCATCTTTTCACACCTCTCATTGCCAACTCAAGCGATGGGCACGAGAGTTCAATGTTGTGGAACCAGCGCCAGAGGCCCGGAAGCCACTCAAGTGGTCCCGCACGCCCATCATCTTTGATGAGGAGGATAACCCTTGCCGCAGCACAGTGGTAGGGTGTTTGCCGTTGTTGGTCTCCCCAACAATTCGCAACCTCACGGTCACAAAGATGTTAGTGGATGGCGGGGCCGGGTTGAATCTGATTTCCCCAACAGTTATTAGCAAGCTTCAGATATGAGAAGAGGAGCTAGAGCCCACCGACACGTTTCAAGGAGTTAACCACGACAGGAGTCATCCTAAGGGGAAGATCACGTTGCCGGTGACATTTGTGGCAGAGATGAACTTTCGAACTGAGAAGATTGTGTTTGATGTGGTTGATCTCCCCCTACCGTATAATGAGATTCTTGCACGACTAGCCCTGGCCAAGTTCATGGCAGCATCCCACTATGCTTGCAACACCCTGAAAATGCCTGGGACATTGGGAGTCCTCACTATTCTGTCAGATGAGAAGGATGCGATTATCTATGTGGACAAGATGTATCGGGATGCAGTCGCAGCAGAGGCTGCGGCGGCAGCAGTTCCCGCCAAGGAAAGCAAAGGAAAGAACAGGAGTTGGAGGACCTCCAGCAACGAGTCCAGGAAGCATGCCCCCTATGAGTGCACGACACCCGTTGACGACGTGCCGGAGTGTTACAACAGCAAGAGATCCAAGGTTGCTGCACCCCAAGTGAAGAACATCCCAGCAGGGCTGGCTGGCGTTGACGGTACTTTCACTATCAGCGCCACCCTCGATGAGAAATAGGAAAGTGCGCTTGTTGCCTTCCTGCGGGGGAATATCGATGTGTTTGCTTGGCAACCATCTGATATCCCCGGTGTTCCCAGGGAGGTAATTGAGCACCACCTTGCTGTCTGCCCAGATGCCCGACCCGTCAAGCAGAAAGTACGGAAGCAGGCCTTGGAGAGGTAGGAGTTCATTGCCGAAGAGATCAAGAAGTTGGAAGCAGCTGGTTTGGTCATAGGAGTACCGCATCCTACATGGTTGACAAATCCGATAGTGGTCCGGAAAGCTAATGGGAAGTGGAGGCTTTGCATTGATTTCACAGACCTCAACAAAGCTTGCTCGAAGGACCCATTTCCCTTGCCGTGCATCGACCAGATCGTGGATTCTACTTAGGGATGTGATTTGCTCTCCTTTCTGGATGCATACTCAGGATATCATGAGATCTTCATGTCTAAGGAAGATGAAGAGAAGACATCATTCATTGCTCCCTGTGGTACGTACTGCTTTGTCTGCATGCTGTTCGGATTAAAGAGTGTCGGGTCCACTTTTGGAAGGGCAGTCCAGATTGGTTTTGAGCCACAATTGCACAAAAATATAGAAGCTTATATGGATGATATTGTGGTCAAAACAAAGGATAAGGCCACCCTTATCAATGATTTGGAAGAGACATTTGCCAATCTGCGCAAGATCTATCTGAAGCTTGACCTGGAGAAATGTGTGTTTGGCGTTCCCTCTGGCAAGCTACTTGGGTTCTTCGTGTCCCATCGAGGGATCGAAGCCAACCCCGACAAGATCAAGGCCATTGAGCAGATCCAAGCGCCAAGGACAATTAAGGATGTGAGGCGCTTGACGGGGTGCTGTTGGCATTTTGGGAACGGGGGTCCCCAGACTTTCCTGCCTGCGGCCCACAGCGTGGCTGGGCTGGCAGGTCTGTACGACCCACTTACATCACAAGGCATTCAAGACCCTCGCGAGGGGCTGAGCCTCGCGAGGCGGACGATGCAAGACCTCCTCGGGGGCGAAGAGATCAAGGCAAGGCAAACCTCGCGAGGTCCTCGTCACGTGAGCCATGACGATCGAGACCAGGCGAGCGCCAGCACGCGCAGCGTCCTTGTATCCTCTTCGGTGCCAAGGGGGAAAGCGCAGGCGGGGATGATACTTCTCCAACGTATCTATAATTTTTGATTGCTCCATGCTATATTATCTTCTGTTTTGGATGTTTATGGGCTTTATTATGCACTTTTATATTAGTTTTGGGACTAACCTATTAAACAATGTCCTCAAGATGGTGGGAAGCGGCGGGATCATCATAGTCCCATGTGAAGAAAGACATGCGGTGTGCTCCCTCGAGCGTGCCTTCCAAGCTGCAGCAATCGACGACCCCAACCGCAAGGGCGAGGGCCCTCCTGAGGCCATCCCCAAGAAGAAGAAGAAGAAGTTGCGATGTGTAGGACCTCAGGAGGGTGGCGTCACAGCCGGAGCCTCGTCAGGATCAGCGCCCGCTCCAGGGGCGCCTCCCTCCATCGCATAGGAAGGCGCGCCCGACGCCCTTCTCGGGCAGGGCTCGGGGGCTTTCTTCTAGAAGGCCTCAGACCTTGCCCACATCACGAGGGAGGCGCTTGGGCACCACTTGGAGGCTTGCTTTGTGGCATGTTTCCCTCAGGAGGGCACATGGCAAGGGTCGCCCACCGTTCAGGAGTTCATCACCAAGACCACCCAGGAATTGCAAGACGCAAGGGCTATGCGCGGCGAGCGCCGCTCACAAGGCGTAGCTTCCCATCCAGGCCAGGATGTCGGGCTGCACGTCTGCATCGACGTTCCAGGGCTCAATAGGGCTGCTTCTCAGGAGCTTTTTTGGCCTTCATGGATGGGACGCTGCGAGGGCCCACCGCACAGCTACATTCGCATGCCCTTTGGCCCGCCGAGCGTGTCGTCCGCCTACCAACGCAACTTGCGGCGCATCCTAGCGGCTCAGGAGGCCAGGCACCACGCCGTCCTGATGGAGATGGAGACGGTCCTCAAGGAACCACCTGAGCCCCCAGAGCCTCCCGAGGCTCAGGACCCCGGTGGCTCGTGAGGAGCAACCCTTTCGCCGCGCACCTTCAGCTGCCCCAACTCTCCTTCATCAACATAACCAGGTGACATATTTCCAAGTTCATTCAGCTGGGAGCGCCCCTCGGGCTGCATCATTCCCATGCCGCGTGGGTCCGTCCCTGTGGCATGTATCCCTTTTTATGTCTTTAGCTTACCTTGTTGGGAGCACCCCTCGGGCTGCATCATCCCCAAGCCGCTCGGGCCTGACCTAGTGGCACGTATCTCCCATGCATTTACTTAAGCCTGCTACTCTCATCTTTGATCTACCTATGATTACTACCTGCTCAATCGTCACCTCCCACGGGGCCTCCTCACGCCGGCACAACGCTGGTGCACGGGTCCGTCCCTGCCACGTCGAAAAACCTGAGCAGTCGAGCTCTGGCTCACGGCACGCCCCGCGCACGTCACCTCACCAGGCCCTCAGTGCCTTCACCCCCTCGCAGAGCAACCAGCGGCAGGCTGGCAACCATAATGGTAGATCGTGTTCTTCCTTGTGCTGGCTCGCAGGAATCTCACGAGGATAACACCAGGCGGCACCGCGAGCTCCCTCCTCTTCCAGGTAATCCGCTTGCATGTTAAAAGGGGGGCTCCTGAGCATCGCGACTCAGGAGCTCTTACTGGCTCTCCAGCCCTCACCCCCTGGCCTTGACCACGGCACGCGACCTGGCATACCAGCGGCGGCTGAGCTCGCTCGAGGGCCGGGACCTGAGGACGTAGAGCACAAAGGAGAGCATTGAAAGGGGGAGGACTCATATGGGCCAGACCTAGTTACGCTGCGGATGTTCGCGCACAGGTCTAGCGCATCCCGAAGAATTGACCCCAGACCACCAATATAAGTCACGAGCTCAAGTCAACTAATCATTGAAACCTAATCGGACATGCTCGCCGCATCTTTGTTATGGCAACATCGCCTCCCATTCTTATCTTACCACAGCTGCCTGAGCGCTAAAGGGGACCCCCTGAGCATCGCGCCTCAGGGGCTCTTACTGGACCTCGGGCCACTCACTTCCTGGCCTTGACCACGGCACGCGACCTGGCATACCAGCAACGGCTGAAGCTTGCCTGGGGATCAGGACCTGTCAGCACAGAGCGACAAGCTATCACGAGATTAGAAAGGGAAGACCGAGCCTAAACAGGACTTGCACTCACAAGGCTTCCATAATTAGGATAATATCAACAAAGGGTATTGCGGACTCTTTACATGACCCCACGGGGTACTTCTTGATTCCTCGCAGGGAATAAAAGACGAGAACCTAAGAGAATCCTATCTACACGCCCCCGCGGCCGACGCCATCATCAACAGTGGGCCGTGGGAGGCCGGCACCAACCCCATCCAGATCAGAGACGGCGGCGGCCGGATGTTGTGGCCTTGCTCCAAGCACGGCGAGAGCTCAGGGGCACGTAGCTGTCGTCGCTCGTCTCCGGAGTCTCGTAGAGATTAGGAGAGCCGATGGACTCCCAAGAGTCGCTTCTGCTGGAGCAGCCGCGAGTGGGGCGCACCTCGTCTTGGCGCTCCCCATCGGGGCAACACTCCAAGCGGAGACCCTCCGCATCGAAGACCTGGAAGAACAACATGGAGGTGCCATCGTACTCGAAGTGGATCGCAGGGCGCCCTCCGCGTGGCAAACTCCCACGACCTCACCCCAGCCGCGGGTCATGAAGATCTTGCCAGTGGAGACTGCTTCAACCTCGGCTCCGATCGCAGGAGCGTCGGAGTCGGCATGCAGCAACCAGAGCTCGAGAGGCCCCCTCGGCGGCATCACATCGGAGAAGAAGCGCTGGAAGCGGATCCAGGAGCTTGGGGGCATCACTGCCCACAGCGCGAGCTCATGTGAGGAGTCCGCGACATGGACTCCAGAAGCGACGGTGCTTGTCGTCGCGGCGCGTCGACCTTGGACGCGGTGCACGCGGCGACGATCGTTGCTCCTTCCTCCCGAGCCACCGGATTGGGCGTACAAGGGCAGTGGATACCCAGGAGGAGGCCCCTCGCACTAGGGCCTCGTCAACACCTGCATCTCCACGGCGTCGCGGTGGTGGACTGACCTCTTCTTCGTCGGGAGCAGCGCCGACACGTCGAGGGGAACCTTTCCTTTCTCCTTGGCTGAAAACCTACGGATCGGCGCCATTGATGTTGCTGCTAGCGGTGGAAGTAGCAGGAAGAAGCAGGCGGAACGGGAAGAAGTAGGGGACGGGGGCTCCGCCCCTCCCTCATTTATAGCAAGAGAAGTCCAACCAGCGCCCCCCCACGATCACAGGTAATGATGGTTTTCCTTGCATGTCGCAGGGACTTGTCAAGTCGGGCAGTTGCCGAGGCAGCGTGGGGAAGCGGAGACGCCCACGTCCAATCAACTGCCACGCATCAACCAAGGCCGCAAGATTTTGGGGCCTGCGGCGCTCCACGCTTGACCTTCGGCTTCGCCTCTAAGCCAAGCCCGAGCGCGCCTTGGGCCCGGGGCCTACTGTCGGCGTTCTTGGAACAGGGGTCCCCAGACTTGCCATCCTACTGCCCACGGCGTGGCTGGGCTGGCAGGTCTGTACGGCCCACCTTCATCGACAAGGCATCCAAGGCCCTCGCAAGGGGCCGAGCCTCGCGAGGCAGATGACGCAAGACGTCCTCAGGAGCGGCCTCGCCAGGCAGGCTCATGAGGGGCGGAGAGATCAAGGCAAGGCAAACCTCGCGAGGTCCTCGTGACATGAGCCATGACGATTGAGACCAGGCAGGCGCTAGCATGCGCAGCGTCCTTGTTTCCTCTTTGGTGCCAAGGGGGCAAGCGCAGGCGCGGAGTACCGAGGCATCAAGCAAAGGTTTCCATATTGGTGCAACAAGACCAAGACCAGAAGGATGGCAAGACGGAGGTCACCCTGGAGTCCAAGACGGCGTCACCACCAGAGCCTTTGGCAGGCGAAGACTACTTTTGTCAGGATAAGCTGTACTAGCTGTCCCCTTTCAAATTGGCCGTTGTTGGCTCCCTTCCCGCTCAATATTTGGGGAGAGGACCAGGGCCTCTATAAATAGGACTAGCCACCACCATAGGGAGGAATCTGATTCCGATCCTCCCACACACAAGTGCACAAGAACACCTCAACCTCAGGAGGCTGTTCTTCCCCTTGTACTGTTCGTCATCAGCCCAAGAGGCAATCCACCACCACCACACTGGAGTTGGGTATTACACCACAACGATGGCCCAAACCAGTATAAATCTTGTGTCTTTGTGTTGCAAGTTCGTCGAGTTCGTTCGCGAGATCTTAGAGAGCTAGGGCGTGGATCGATAGGGAGAAAACCTTTGCGCGCACCCCAGTGTTTAAACCTTGAGGGTTTGCCGAAACCCATGATCCGACTTGCAGCGTTGAGAAGATTCATCTCCATGTCTGCCGAGTGTGCCCTGTCGTTCTTCAATGTTTTGAAGAAGGCCAGACCTATGAAGTGGACCCCGGAAGCAGATGCAGGTCTGCAAGAGTTGAAAGCCTACATATCATCTATACTGTAACGCCCGGATAATTAGGCTACAGTAAAACTCTCTTGATGATGCCATGTCATCTATGTTACTGTTGCTAATCAAGTGGTAATTCAAAAACCTTGCAAATTCAAAAATGAATTAGCGACAAACACCCAAAATTTTCAAAAGTCAAAACAAAAATGTTTGGGGGTTGCCAAATATTGCATCGATAATTATGGTGAAGTAAACACATTTTTATAAAATACCTAAATACTTTTAAATGAATTTAAACAGAAAAGAAATAATAAAGAAAATACAAAAGGGAAAACAAACAGAAGACAAAAAAAAAGAGGAGAAACCCCCCCCACTGGGCCGACTGGCCCAACTGGCCACCAACCCACCCGCACGGCCGCAGCCCCTCCCTCCTGGACCGCAACTAGCCTGGGCGGCCCAGCCGGCCCAGTTCCCGCTCCCCGCACCGCAACCCCCTTCCTGTTCCTCGGACGCGCGCCGCTACAGGGCGCGGTCGCCACCGGACCCGCTCGCCGGCGTCGAGGTGGATAAGGACGCCGACGCCGCGCCCCCTCGGTCTCTCCTCCCCACTCGCCCCCACACTCACCCTCGGCCCCCGCGCCTCTCCTTCTCCCCTCCAGATCCACCGCTCTCCTCCGCGTTCCCCAACCGCACCGAGCGCCGCCATGGACCTGCCGCCGTGATTCGCGCGGCCACAGCCACCGCCTCGCCGCGCCTGCGTGTCCGTCGACACCTCCATCGTCTTCCTCGTCCACCGGAGGCCTCAGCTGGAGCGGGGGAGCCCCGAATCACCGGATCCCCTTCGTCCACATCTCCGGCTGCCGCGTTCTTCACCAACTCCGGCGACACCCCTCTGCTGCTACTAAGCCACCAAGGGCCACCGTGCGTGCCGCTAGGTGAGCTGCCTCCCCCCCTCTGCCCTCTAGCTCCCCTAGCTCATGCTCTAACTAGCCCGTCGCCGTGCCGAGACTCTGGTCGCCGTGGTGTACCTCGCCGCCGTGGCCACCGCCGCCGTCACGCTCTCCCGAGCCCACCGCTGTACACCTGGGGTTCCTAGGAGCCCAACGCGCCAGCGCACGCTCTCTCCCGTGCCTCCTAACGCCGTCCCCGTTGGGCGCCCGAACGCGCTGCCGCCTGCGCTCGTCGCCGGAGTGCCTCCGGTGACCAAATGGTCACGGGCCAGCGCCCGTTGTGTTCGCCGCCTCGCGTATAACTCGCCTGGCCTCCCCTTTCTTTCGCAAACACGGTGCCATGCCGTTTCCTCCCGCGCCCGACTCCGGCCGTCCGCCAATGAGCTCGCCGCGCTCGATTCCGGTCATCCCTGCCGCCATGATCACCACCGCTGGACGCGGCGCAGCCGTCGCTCTCGAACGCGTCCGAAAACTCGATGAACGGTGCCCTGTAGGTGGTTTCCGGCCACCTCCCGAGCCGCGCCGCCGTAGTTTGCCTTGACGGCGATGTTCCAGCGCCGTCCGTCGACGTGGCTAGGCAGGCCCCCACCCCTGGGTCACTGCCAGTGGGCCATGGGGGCCCCGTTGACTTGACTGACCCAGTCAACGTGCTGATGGGGCAGCCCAGTGGCACTGGCATGCGGGGCCCATGCCATAAACAAATAAAATAAATAGATAATTGGCTAATTAATTAAATAAATTAATTAAAACCTAATCTCTCACTGACTACCGGGCCCAACCCACTAATTAGCCTATTTAGTTAGTTTTAAAAGCTCTGTTAGTACCCTGTCAATGACATGTGGGTCCCACTGGACCCATCCGTCTGGTTTGACTGGTCAACCGACCAGTTGACATGCTGACATCACTCTGATGTCATGCTGACGTCATCATTTACTATTCTGGATAATGTTGGATTTAAATAATTAATTAAATTCCTGAAAATGAGTTAAATCTTTAGAAAATCATATCTTTTAGTCCGTAACTCGGATGAAAATACTTTCTACATGAAAGTTGCTCAGAACGACGAGACGAACCCGGATACGCAGCCCGTTCGTCCACCACACACCCTAACATACCAAACACGCAACTTTCCCCCTCCGGTTCATCTGTCCGAAAACGCGAAACACCGGGAATACTTTCCCGGATGTTTCCCCCCTTCGTCGGTATCACCTACTACCGCGATTGGGCACACCTAGCATCGTTACTTGTCATGTCATGCATCGATATGCATTTGTTTGCATTGTATTCATTGTTTCTTCCCCCTCTTCTCTCCGGTAGACTACGAGACCGACGCTGCTGCTGCCCAGTTCGACTACGGAGTTGACGACCCCTCCTTCTTGCCAGAGCAACCAGGCAAGCCCCCCCCCCTTGATCACCAGATATCGCCTATTCTCCTCTATACTGCTTGCATTAGAGTAGTGTAGCATGTTACTGCTTTCCGTTAATCCTATTCTGATGCATAGCCTGTCATTGTTGCTACAGTCATTGATACCTTACCCGCAATCCTAAATGCTTAGTATAGGATGCTAGTTTATCACCATTGGCCCTACATTCTTGTCAGTCTGCCTTGCTATACTATTGGGCCGTGATCACTCGGGAGGTGATCACGGGTATATATACATACATACATACTATACAGATGGTGACTAAAGTCGGGTCAGCTCGAAGAGTACCCGCGAGTGATTCACGGATTGGGGGCTGAAAGGACCTTTGTCCCGACGGCCCTCTGTGTGGATCTTTGTGGCGGAGCGACAGGGCAGGTTGAGACCACCTAGGAGATAGGTGGGCCTGGCCCTGTTCGGCGTTCGCGGATATTTAACACGCTTAACGAGATCTTGGTATTTGATCTGAGTTGGCTACGAGCCTATACGCACTAACCATCTACGCGGGAGTAGTTATGGGTATCCCGACGTCGTGGTATCAGCCGAAGCACTTCGTGACGTCAGCGACTGAGCGGCGCGCGCCGGATTGGAACGTAAGCCTGCTCTTGTATTAAGGGGGCTAGTTCTGCTTCCGGCCGCCCACGCAACGTGCAGGTGTGCTAAGGGCGATGGGCCCAGACCCCTGTGCGCTTAGGTTTAGACCGGCGTGCTGACCTCTCTGTTGTGCCTAGGTGGGGCTGCGACGTGTTGATCTTCCGAGGCCGGGCATGACCCAGGAAAGTGTGTCCGGCCAAATGGGATCGAGCGTGTTGGGTAAGTTGGTGCACCCCTGCAGGGAAGTTAATCTATTCGAATAGCCGTGATCTTCGGTAACAGGACGACTTGGAGTTGTACCTTGACCTTATGACAACTAGAACCGGATACTTAATAAAACACACCCTTCCAAGTGCCAGATACAACCCGGTGATCGCTTTCCACAGGCGACGAGGAGAGGATCGCCGGGTAGGATTATGCTATGCGATGCTACTGGAGATGCTACTTGGAGATGCTACTTGGAGGACTTCAATCTACTCTCTTCTACATGCTGCAAGACGGAGGCTGCCAGAAGCGTAGTCTTCGATAGGACTAGCTATCCCCCTCTTATTCTGGCATTCTGCAGTTCAGTCCACTGATATGGCCTCCTTACACATATACCCATGCATATGTAGTGTAGCTCCTTGCTTGCGAGTACTTTGGATGAGTACTCACGGTTGCTTTGCTCCCTCTTTTCCCTCTTTTCCTCTTCTTCTCGGATGTCGCAACCAGACGTTGGAGCCCAGGATCCAGACGCCACCTGTCGACGACGACCTACTACACTGGAGGTGCCTACTACTACGTGCAGCCCGCTGACGACGACCAGGAGTAGTTAGGAGGATCCCAGGCAGGAGGCCTGCGCCTCTTTCGATCTGTATCCCAGTTTGTGCTAGCCTTCTTAAGGCAAACTGGTTTACTTATGTATGTACTCAGATATTGTTGCTTCCGCTGACTCGTCTATGATCGAGCACTTGTATTCGAGCCCTCGAGGCCCCTGGCTTGTATTATGATGCTTGTATGACTTATTTATGTTTTAGAGTTGTGTTGTGATATCTTCCCGTGAGTCCCTGATCTTGATCGTACACGTTTGCGTGCATGATTAGTGTACGATTGAATCGGGGGCGTCACAAGTTGGTATCAGAGCCGACTGCCTGTAGGAATCCCCCTTCCACACTCCTTGGCCGAAGTCGAGTCTAGTCACTACAAAACTTTTACTAACTTGGCTGTGTGCCTTACGGGCCCACGTCGCCATTGGGTGGTATTAGGATCTTTTACTTCTCGACCTTTACTCTGGGGCTCTGAACTCTCTCCTACTCGGGTTAAACGAATTTACTAACTCTGACATTAGGATCCCGTTACCACGTTCACCCCAAAGTTGGATAAGCCATAGTTATTCTGTAGGATAGTATTTTGAATAGTGCCCATATTGTCATTTGACTCCATTGAAACATCTTTGTTTTCAGATGGAACCCACGAGGCAGGTCGTGCGCCACACTGCGGCCATTGGTGCCTCAGGATCACCTGCTGTGCTAGCTGAGATGATGACCTATCTGGGTTATCGCTGGCACCCTGAGTACACCGTCTACGAGGAGTACCAGGACTTTAACCAGGAGCAGTACCGTGCCATCGTCCACCTCTACTCTCGGGAGTATGAGTCCACTACCGTGCTGCACACCGCTCATGGTGTTGGAGTGACCATCGAGATGGCAGTCCACGATGCTGCTCATGCTGCTCTGACACGTCTTCGTGGAGAGTATCAGGCGTTGGACACTTCCCCTTTCAGGCACATTCCTATCGCATCTGACGTTGGTGCGGAGGGATACTACACTGCCGCCTACTCCACCGTCACCCGAGAGCCCTTCCACCATCAGCGCCTGGTTCTGCATGCTGATGGGCTGGACCGAGCTAACAGAGCTCTTCGCCACGAGTTGTACACCACTCGTCAGCACCTTTACAGGGCTCTGACGCTGTTGCACCCCTTTGTCCGGTCTGGACAGCTGCCGCGTTCTGCGATCTACCCAGCCAGGACCGTGATGCCCCACGGTGTCGGTTGGCCAGAGGTGGGAGGCTACTCTCCCGCACTTGGTCCTCTTCTGCCACCTGAGCGTCGGGTTCTACACCAGAGTATCCGCGGCCCCCAGGCCACTGACGTGGAGGACTATCCGTTGCCTCACTACCAGCTGTCAGGCTACAGCTACCTTCACAGTACCTCCTGGGACTGATGTAGTCTTGCTCATTAGTATTAGATGCATTCGCGAGCCTGCGTGCCGCCTATGATGACTTAGTCTATGTACTGAACTCTGTGACTTGTACTGAACTCTATGTCCGACCCCTTTTGTAAGTTATGCCGACTACTATGTGGTATCTGTCGTGCTCCTTTCATTATGCATGTTTCATCATGAATGATTCTTGTCTATGCAAATTTCTCAATACTGAACTACCCCTGTTATATATTAGCAGGATGGTTAGACCAGCTGGTCGTGGTCGTGGCGGCAACGCCCCACCACCGCCTGAGTACATGGCTGGTATGGTCCAACAGCTCGAGATGAATCGCCAGTTCATGGAGAATGTGATGGCTCAGTTCCCTCGTCCCAATATGAACGAGCAGCCAGCCCAAGTGACTCTGCAGGATTTCATGCGCCTCAACCCAACCGTGTACCGCAGCTCAACTCAGCCGCTGGATGCTGATGACTGGCTCCGTGACATCACCTATGAGATGGAGTCTGCTGAAGTAGCCCCTGCCCGCTATGTCACCTTTGCTTCCTTCTTTCTGAAGGGACCCGCAGCTCAATGGTGGGACAGCCACAGGCGTACTCTGCCAGTTGGGACAATCATCACCTGGCCAGACTTTCAAGCTGCCTTCCGTGCCCGCTTCATTCCTCAGGGGATCATGGACAGGAAGAAGCGTGAGTTCCGCAACCTCACCCAGGGCAACAAAACTGTGGAAGCTTATCAGCGGGAGTTTCTAGACTTGTCTCGCTATGCTGAAGAAGACATTGCAACTGATGCACGTAGACAGGAGAAGTTCCGTGACGGCCTTCAAGCTGACATCAAGCTCGCACTTCTAGTGCATGACTTTGCCGATTTCGCCACCTTGGTGAATAAGGCCATCAATGTCGAGACTGGTCTGCAGGAACACCAGAGCTCTCAAAGGCGCAACCGTGACACGGGCTCATCTTCGGGCCCGCCCTCGCATAAGCGTAAGATATGGATCCCGAACAGCATGTACCGTCCAAATGCACCTGCCCCAAGGCAGTCTTATGCTGCACCTCGTCTGCCTACTGCTCCAACTAGGCAGCCAAGGCTTCCAGCTCCGCCACCCCAAGCTCCTGTTCCCACTCCCAATAATGGCCTGTGCTACAAGTGTGGTCAACCAGGTCACCGTGCTAGGGATTGCATTCAGAATCAGAATCAACTGGCCCTTCCAGCAGCTGGCCGTGGAAACAACCAGGCCCGCAACAACAATGCCAAGTCTTATGGCCGTGTTCATGCCAACCACGTTGATCTGAATGAAGCTCAAGACCAGCCTGCTACTGTGATGGGTACACTCCTCGTAAATTCAGTACCAGCATCCGTTTTATTTGATACTGGTGCATCGCATTCATTCATGTCAGAAGATTTTGCATGCTTGCACGACATTAAATGTGAGGACATGAACGCTTCTCTATTAGTGCACACCCCTGCGGGCCAATGTCGGACCTCCATGATTTGCAACGACGTCCCCGTTGAAATCGAAGGACTAGAATTCCTTGTCTCTCCCATCGTACTGAAGTCCTGTAGCATTGATCTCATTCTGGGAATGAATTGGTTAAAAGCGCATACTGCTTCTATCGTTTGCGCCACCAAGACCGTCCATCTGCTACACCCTTCGGATGAAATAATAAGCTACAATGCTCGTCTGGTTCAGAATGCCGAGGCAAGGCTCTATGCATTGAATGCATTGAACGCTGCACCACTCGAGGGCATTGAAAACATTCCCGTCGTGCGTGAATTCCTAGACGTCTTTCCTGAAGAACTCCCAGGGATTCCCCCTGCTAGAGCTGTCGAATTCGTCATCGACTTGAAACCAGGCACCACTCCTATAGCCAAGCGACCCTACAAGATGCCGCCGCATGAACTCCTTGAGCTTAAGGAGGAAATCGACAAGTCTCTTCGCAGTGGTTTCATTCGCCCAAGTTGCTCTCCTTGGGGAGCACCTTCTCTCTTTGTCAAGAAGAAAGATGGGACAAACCGATTAGTCCAAGACTACCGTCCTATAAACCAAGCTACCATTCAGAATAAGTATCCTCTTCCTCGGATCAATGATCTGTATGATCAACTGGCTGGTTCATCAGTGTTCTCTAAACTCGACTTGAGGTTGGGTTACCACCAGATCCGTGTTCGTGAGGAGGATATCCCCAAGACCGCATTCGTGACTCGATATGGTTCATACGAGTACACCGTCATGTCTTTCGGCTTAACCAATGCTCCAGCCACCTTCTCTCGCCTGATGAACTATATATTCATGGATTACCTCGACAAGTTTGTCGTGGTTTATCTGGATGATATTCTGGTATTTTCCAAGAACGAAGAGGAACATGCTGAACATCTTTGTCTTGTGCTGGAAAATCTACGAGAGCATCAAGTTTATGCCAAGTTCTCCAAATGTGAATTCTGGCTTCCCGAAGTAACCTATCTTGGGCATGTCATCTCTAAGGATGGTATTGCCGTCAACCCTGAACGAGTGCAGGCTATTCTTGATTGGACTCCTCTGAAGAACGTTAAGCAAGTCAGAAGTTTTCTCGGTCTCGCCAGCTATTGCCGTCGATTCGTCGAGAACTTCTCCAAGATCGCCAGACCTCTGACTAACCTGTTGCATAAGGGTGTCAAGTTCCAATGGACAGACAAATGTCAGGAAAGCTTCCAGGCACTCAAAGACAAGTTGACTTCTGCCCCAGTACTAGCTCCACCTGATACTAAGAAGGACTTCGTCATTTACTGCGACGCTTCCCGTCAAGGATTAGGTTGTGTCCTAATGCAGGAGCGCAAAGTGATTGCTTATGCCTCTCGTCAATTGCGCCCTCACGAAGAGAACTACCCAGTTCACGACCTCGAGCTTGCTGCTGTTATCCATGCACTGAAACAGTGGCGACATTACCTTCTCGGTAATCGTTGCGAGATCTTCACCGACCACCAAAGTCTGAAGTATCTCTTTACTCAGCCAGACCTGAACCTCCGTCAGCAGAGATGGATGGAGATTGTTGCAGACTTTGACTTGGGTATTTCCTATACACCAGGCAAGGCTAATGTAATGGCTGATGCCTTGAGCCGCAAGTCTTACTGCAACCACCTCCAGATTCACAAAGTTCAGCCCTCACTTGTTGAAGAATTCAGAAAGCTGAACCTCCATATTGTTCCTCCGGGTGCACTCGCTCCCCCTCCTGAGGAGTCTCGCAAGATGAATCTCCGTGTTGTTTCCCAGGGTTCCCTCTATACCCTGGCTGTCGAACCCGATCTCGTGAGCTCCATCAAGACATTACAGGGATATGACTCTGAAGTCCACAAGATTAAGCGCGACCTCAAAGAAGGAAAGCCATCATTCTTCACTATTGCTGATGTTGGCGCCTTGTACTTCAAAGGCCGCCTAGTGGTGCCGTGTAAGAAGGAAAACCTGAATATGACTCAGGAGGTTATGAAAGAAGCTCATGATACGCCTCTATGTATCCATCCTGGTAGTACAAAGATGTACCAAGACATCCGCCAGAGATTCTGGTGGTCTAACATGAAGCAAGACATTGCTCGTTATGTTGCTGAATGTGACATTTGCCGTCGTATCAAAGCAGAACATCAAAGGCCTGCTGGAACTCTGCAACCTATCTCTATTCCTGAATGGAAATGGGACCATGTCGAGATGGACTTCGTCACTGGATTTCCCAAATCACAAAAAGGTAATGATGCTATTCTTGTCGTCATTGACCGGCTTTCTAAGGTTGCACATTTTCTGGCGGTCAAAGAAACGATCACTGCTAGTCAGCTTGCAACTCTCTACATGTCCAGAATTGTTTCGCTTCACGGTATTCCACTGGTTATCAGTTCAGACCGTGGCAGCTTATTCACTTCAAGATTCTGGGCAAGTTTCCAAGAAGCTATGGGAACTCATCTGTCATTCAGTACTGCGTTTCATCCGCAGTAGCAAGGGCAAGTTGAACGTGTCAACCAAATTCTCGAAGACATGCTTCGAGCTTGTGTTATTTCCTTCGGCAAGAAATGGGAGGAATCTCTCCCGTATGCTGAGTTCTCTTATAATAATAGCTATCAAGCTAGTCTGAAGATGGCCCCCTTCGAAGTGTTATATGGACGAAAGTGCCGAACCCCTCTGAACTGGTCAGAAACTGGGGAACGTCCACTCTTCGGTCCGGATATTATCCAACATGCCGAAGAACAAGTCCGCATTATTCGCGAGCATCTCAAGACTGCTCAGTCACGTCAGAAGAGTCAGTATGACCGTCATCATAAAGACATGGTCTATCAACCTGGCGAAAAGGCCTATCTTCGAGTTACACCAATGAAGGGTGCTCACCGCTTCGGGATCAAGGGCAAGCTAGCTCCTCGCTATATTGGCCCATTCACTATTCTGGAAAGGCGTGGAAAAGTGGCATATCAACTGGAGCTTCCGTCGAACCTTTCTCAGGTTCACGATGTGTTCCACGTGTCGCAGCTCCGTCACTGCTTCAAGGACCCAATCCGAGCAGTGGATCATGAAGTGCTCGAATTGCAATAGGACCTCTCCTATAAAGAGCATCCGGTCCGCATTCTCGACCAAGCTGAACGCCGCACAAGCCAGAAGGCGATCAAGTTCCTCAAAGTTCAGTGGTCGCACCATTCTGAAGATGAAGCCACTTGGGAACAAGAGGATCGCCTGCGTGATGAATACCCTGCACTGTTTCCTTCTACCTCCTAAATCTCGGGACGAGATTTCTTGTAGTGGAGGAGATTTGTAACGCCCGGATAATTAGGCTACAGTAAAACTCTCTTGATGATGCCATGTCATCTATGTTACTGTTGCTAATCAAGTGGTAATTCAAAAACCTTGCAAATTCAAAAATGAACTAGCGACAAACACCCAAAATTTTCAAAAGTCAAAACAAAAATGTTCGGGGGTTGCCAAATATTGCATCGATAATTATGGTGAAGTAAACACATTTTTATAAAATGCCTAAATACTTTTAAATGAATTTAAACAGAAAAGAAATAATAAAGAAAATACAAAAGGGAAAACAAACAGAAGACAAAAAAAAGAGGAGAACCCCCCCCCCACTGGGCCGACTGGCCCAGCTGGCCACCAACCCACCCGCACGGCCGCAGCCCCTGCCTCCTGGACCGCAACTAGCCTGGGCGGCCCAGCCGGCCCAGTTCCCGCTCCCCGCACCGCAACCCCCTTCCTGTTCCTCGGACGTGCGCCGCTACAGGGCGCGGTCGCCATCGGACCCGCTCGCCGGCGTCGAGGTGGATAAGGCCGCCGACGCCGCGCCCCTCGGTCTCTCCTCCCCACTCGCCCCCACACTCACCCTCGGCCCCCGCGCCTCTCCTTCTCCCCTCCAGATCCACCGCGCTCTCCTCCGCGTTCCCCAACCATGCCCGAACACCGCCATGGACCTGCCGCCGTGATTCGCGCGGCCACAGCCACCGCCTCGCCGCGCCTGCGTGTCCGTCGACACCTCCATCGTCTTCCTCGTCCACCGGAGGCCTCAGCTGGAGCGGGGGAGCCCCGAATCACCGGATCCCCTTCGTCCACATCTCCGGCTGCCGCGTTCTTCACCAACTCCGGCGACACCCCTCTGCTGCTACTAAGCCACCAAGGGCCACCGTGCGTGCCGCTAGGTGAGCTGCCTCCCCCCTCTGCCCTCTAGCTCCCCTAGCTCATGCTCTAACTAGCCCGTCGCCGTGCCGAGACTCTGGTCGCCGCGGTGTACCTCGCCGCCGTGGCCACCGCCGCCGTCACGCTCGCCCGAGCCCACCGCTGTACCCCTGGGGTTCCTAGGAGCCCAACGCGCCAGCGCACGCTCTCTCCCGTGCCTCCTAACACCGTCCCCGTTGGGCGCCCGAACGCGCCGCCGCCTGCGCTCATCGCCGGAGTGCCTCCGGTGACCAAATGGTCACGGGCCAGCGCCCGTTGTGTTCGCCGCCTCGCGTATAACTCGCCTGGCCTCCCCTTTCTTTCGCAAACACGGTGCCACGCCGTTTCCTCCCGCGCCCGACTCCGGCCGTCCGCCAATGAGCTCGCCGCGCTCGATTCCGGTCATCCCTGCCGCCACGATCACCACCGCTGGACGCGGCGCAGCCGTAGCTCTCGAACGCGCCCGAAAACTCGATGAACGGTGCCCTATAGGTGGTTTCCGGCCACCTCCCGAGCCACGCCGCCGCAGTTTGCCTCGCCGGCGATGTTTCGGCGCCGTCCGCCGACGTGGCTAGGCAGGCCCCCACCCCTGGGTCACTGCCAGTGGGCCATGGGGGCCCCGTTGACTGGACTGACCCAGTCAACGTGCTGACGGGGCAGCCCAGTGGCACTGACATGCGGGGCCCATGCCATAAACAAATAAAATAAATTGATAATTGGCTAATTAATTAAATAAATTAATTAAAACCTAATCTCTCACTGACTACCGGGCCCCACCCACTAATTAGCCTATTTAGTTAGTTTTAAAAACTCTGTTAGTACCCTGTCAATGACATGTGGGTCCCACTGGACCCATCCGTCTGGTTTGACTGGTCAACCGACCAGTTGACATGCTGACATCACTCTGATGTCATGCTGGCGTCATCATTTACTATTCTGGATAATGTTGGATTTAAATAATTAATTAAATTCCTGAAAATGAGTTAAATCTTTAGAAAATCATATCTTTTAATCCGTAACTCGGATGAAAATACTTTCTACATGAAAGTTGCTCAGAACGACGAGAAGAACCCGAATACGCAGCCCGTTCGTCCACCACACACCCCTAACATATCAAACACGCAACTTTCCCCCTCCGGTTCATCTGTCCGAAAACACGAAACACCGGGAATACTTTCCCGGATGTTTCCCCCCTTCGTCGGTATCACCTACTACCGTGATTGGGCATACCTAGCATCGTTACTTGTCATGTCACGCATCGATATGCATTTGTTTGCATTGTATTCATTGTTTCCTCCCCCTCTTCTCTCCGGTAGACCACGAGACCGACGCTGCTGCTGCCCAGTTCGACTACGGAGTTGACGACCCCTCCTTCTTGCCAGAGCAACCAGGCAAGCCCCCCCTTGATCACCAGATATCACCTATTCTCCTCTATACTGCTTGCATTAGAGTAGTGTAGCATGTTACTACTTTCCGTTAATCCTATTCTGATGCATAGCCTGTCATTGTTGCTACAGTCATTGATACCTTACCAGCAATCCTAAATGCTTAGTATAGGATGCTAGTTTATCACCATTGGCCCTACATTCTTGTCAGTCTGCCTTGCTATACTATTGGGCCGTGATCACTCAGGAGGTGATCACGGGTATATATGATACATACATACATACTATACAGATGGTGACTAAAGTCGGGTCAGCTCGAAGATTACCCGCGAGTGATTCACGGATTGGGGGCTGAAAGGACCTTTGTCCCGACGGCCCTCTGTGTGGATCTTTGTGGCAGAGCGACAGGGCAGGTTGAGACCACCTAGGAGACAGGTGGGCCTGGCCCTGTTCGGCATTCGCGGATATTTAACACGCTTAACGAGATCTTGGTATTTGATCTGAGTTGGCTACGAGCCTATACGCACTAAGCATCTACGCATGAGTAGTTATGGGTATCCCGCCGTCGTGGTATCAGCCGAAGCACTTCATGACGTCAGCGACTGAGCGGCGCACGCCGGATTGGAACGTAAGCCTGCTCTTGTATTAAGGGGGCTAGTTCTGCTACCGGCCGCCCACGCAACGTGCAGGTGTGCTAAGGGCGATGGGCCCAGACCCCTGTGCGCTTAGGTTTAGACCGGCGTGCTGACCTCTTTGTTGTGTCTAGGTGGGGCTGCGACGTGTTGATCTTCTGAGGCCGGGCATGACCCAGGAAAGTGTGTCTGGCCAAATGGGATCGAGCGTGTTGGGTAAGTTGGTGCACCCCTGCAGGGAAGTTAATCTATTCGAATAGCCGTGATCTTCGGTAACAGGACGACTTGGAGTTGTACCTTGACCATATGACAACTAGAACCGGATACCTAATAAAACACACCCTTCCAAGTTCCACAGACATCCCGGTGATCGCTTTTCCACAGGGCGACGAGGAGAGGATCGCCGGGTAGGATTATTCTATGCGATGCTACTGGAGATGCTACTTGGAGATGCTACTTGGAGGACTTCAATCTACTCTCTTCTACATGCTGCAAGACGGAGGCTGCCAGAAGCGTAGTCTTCAATAGGAATAGCTATCCCCCTCTTATTCTGGCATTCTGCAGTTCAGTCCACTGATATGGCCTCCTTACACATGTACCCATGCATATGTAGTGTAGCTCCTTGCTTGCGAGTACTTTGGATGAGTACTCACGGTTGCTTTGCTCCCTCTTTCCCTCGTTTTCCTCTTCTTCTCGCATGCTGCAACCAGACGTTGGAGCCCAGGATCTAGACGCCACCTTCGTCTACGACGACTACTACTCTGGAGGTGCCTACTACTACGTGCAGCCCGCTGACGACGACCAGGAGTAGTTAGGAGGATCCCAGGCAGGAGGCCTGCGCCTCTTTCGATCTGTATCCCAGTTTGTGCTAGCCTTCTTAAGGCAAACTTGTTTAACTTATGTCTGTACTCAGATATTGTTGCTTCCGCTGACTCGTCTATGATCGAGCACTTGTATTCGAGCCCTCGAGGCGCCTGGCTTGTATTATGATGCTTGTATGACTTAATTATGTTTTAGAGTTGTGTTGTGATATCTTCCCGTGAGTCCCTGATCTTGATCGTACACATTTGTGTGCATGATTAGTGTACGATTGAATCGGGGGCGTGACATATACCTACCTTGGTTGCACCCAAATCCCAAGAACTTTTGTTGCTATACTTGCCGGCAACCAACCAAGTGGTTAGTGCAGCTTTGGTAGCGCAGCAAGAGGTGGATGAGGCAGAAAGTGGCCAGATCACGGCAGAGTCAGGGACGGATGAGGACAGCTATGAGCAGGGCAACGAGAGCAACCCCAAGGACGTGGCAAGGAAGAAAGCGGTGCAGCGCCTAGTGTACTTCATCAGCTCCTTATTACAGGGGGCAAGATCGAGGTACTCTCGCATGCAAAAGTTGATCTTTGGTCTCATTATGGCATCAAGGAAACTGCATCACTACTTCCAAGCCCATGAGATCACGGTTTTCACTCGTTTCCTGTTGCAAAGGATACTCTAAAACCCTGAGGCAACTGGCAGAATAGTGGAATGGGTTTTGGAGTTATCTAGCTTTGGTTTGAAGTTTGAGAGCACTTCAACTATTCAGAGCAGGGCATCGGCAGAGTTTATTGCAGAATGGACGCCCACCCCTGATGGCGAAAGGACAGAGATAGCTCTCCCCGATAAGGAATCCTCCCAAGAATGGATTATGTATTTTGATGGTGCTTTTCCCTACAAGGTGCAGGGGGTGGCGTGCTTCTTGTTGCCCTCTTCGGGGAGTACTTGAAGTACGTCGTCTGGATGCACTTTGCATGGGAAGAAGCCACCAATAATACAGTAGAGTATGAAGGGCTCCTTGCCGGGCTCAGGATTGCAGCAGAATTGGGAATTAAGAAGCTGATCATTCGAGGAGATTCATAGCTCGTGATGAGACAAGTCAACAAGGAAACCAAAGCCCATTGATGGAAGCATACATTGATGAAGTAAGGAGATTGGAGGAGCGGTTTGACGGGTTGCAAACGGAGCACGTACCCCGTGCAGAAAACATCATAGATGATCACATGTCAAAGTGTGATGCGCAGAAGCTTTCTGTGGAACCAGGAACTTTTGTTCTCCATCTCTCTCAACCCTCCATATCACCAGCCACAATGGCCCAGAAGCGGAGAAAGATGGACTACGGTAAGCCTCTCCCGGCAGAGCTATCCGCTCCTGGTAGAGACCCTGCCGGAAACAACTACTCACAACCTGTCGGGCCACCCCCTCCAGCCGGGCCTATGGACCCCGCAAACAAGGTTGGTGCTCCCACAGCTGAGGAGGTGCGGCTAGTCTTCGTTGCCGAGCCTCAGGCTCCAACTTGGGCAAGGCACATTGTCCACTTCCTCCAAACCGGAGAACTCCTTGGCAATCATGATGAAGCTGAAAGAGTAGCCCAAAGGGCCAGTATGTATTAGTTGGTCGATGACACTCTATACAGAAGGAGGCCCAACGGTGTGAAATTGACGTGTGTTTGCCGGGAGGATGGAATGGAACTGTTGGCTGAGATTCACAAAGGAATGTGCGGCTCACACATTGGATCGAGGGCATTAGTTGGGAAAGCATTCTGGTAAGGATTCTATTGGCCCACAGCCCTCCAAGATGCAGTTGAGCTCGTCACAAAATGTGAAGCCTGTCAGTTCCATTCCAAGAGAACACACCTGCCTGCCCAAGCCCTTCAGACAATCCCTCTATCATGGCCATTTTCAGTCTGGGGGCTCGATATCCTCGGCCCCTTCCCCCGAACAATCAGGGCCTTTGAATTCTTGTTCGTTGCCATCGACAGGTTTACAAAGTGGCCGTAAGTGACCGCCATGAGAAAGGTGACTGCTCAGTCAGCTATCAAGTTCTTAAAAGAATTGGTATGTCGTTTCGATGTTCCGGCAAGGATCATCACAGACAACGGCACCCAATTCATGAGCCACGCCTTCATGCAATATATTCACACCCTCGGATGCAAAATCTCATTCGCTTCTGTGGCACCCCCTGGAGCAATGGACAAGCTGAGAGGGCGAACGCTGAGGTGCTTCGTCGAATCAAGACAAGAACTTTCGACACGCTACAGAAGCACGGCAGGCGGTGGATCGAGGAGTTGCCGGTAGTTCTCTGGTCCCTCAGAACGACACCTAATCGAGCTACCGGGCAGACTCCCTTTTCCCTGGTCTATGGTCCAGAAGCAGTTATCCCCATGGAACTCATTTACAGGTCCCCTCGAGTGCTTGCCTACGATGAAGTAGCGCAAGATCAGCACCGACGTGACGACGCTGTGCTACTTGAGGAGAACCGTCTCCGGGCTGCCACGCGTGCCGCACGCTACCAGCAAGCCCTGCATCGCTGTCATAGCCGCAGGGTTCATGCCCGGTGTTTTGAGGAAGGTGACCTTGTCCTTAGGCGCGTCCAGTCCGCCAAGGGTACAAACAAGTTATCACCAAAGTGGGAAGGCCCTTACGGGGTGGTACGGGTCACCAGACCTGGCGCAGTCCTCTGGAGACCGTAGATGGCACACAGTTGCAAAACTCATGGAATATTGAGCATCTCCGTAAGTACTACCCATAAAGCGCGAGGCTACCGGGCACACCCTTTTGTGCAGGCCTTGCCTCAGTTGCATGTAACCCCTTGTACAAAGCCGGGTTGATGACCTCGTGCAAGATAAAATAAAGAAGTGCTATGGGGGCCCCCGATTAAGATCGCATGCATGCACAAGCACATCCAGATCATTGCATAAGCATTAGATGAGCATTTGCATATGCATATAGATAGGACTGCATCCTGCATTCATTCTCATCTACATGGAGTTGGGGGTTCCTATCGTGAACTTGACTCCGACAAGGGACGAGAAGATTGCACGGCACCGTGGTCCCCGCGCAAGCCAAACAGATAAGTTTACCTCTTGTCCATTAGTGTTCTATAAGCTATAACTTGTGCATAGAGAAACCTCGCCGCTCTCTTGAAACTAGGGTGCTCCCATCCTTGGCTCGAACGTTGCTACGGACTGGATGGTCGTACTGCCCTTGGTGAAAAGGGAATGCGAGGGGGGCTGGCACCTCAGTCTGTTCCCCGGTAGACATGGTTCTCCGGTAGACGAAAAGGGTGTCGACAAGATATCCTGCCGGGAAAACTTGTTTAACTACAATAAAGAGGCACTCCACCTCTGCATGGACGTATCATGCAGGAGTTCTCGGCAAGGTTTATCTTTTTGATTGAAATGCGAATACAAATACACGCATTATGGAACACAAAGATGGACTCGAGAGATTACATTATTTGAATTAAAATTTGGTGATTGCCTACAAGTTTAAGATTGAAAAAAGATAAGTGCTCCATAATGCCCTTGTCCCTCTCCTCCTAGGTACAGTCGTCGAGGGCAAGGAGGGTGATACGTCTCCAACGTATCTATAATTTTTTTTATTATTCCATACTATTATAATATCTGTTTTGGATGTTTAATGGGCTTTAATTTACGTTTTTATATTATTTTTGGGACTAACCTACTAACAAAAGGCCCAGTGCAAATTGCTGCTTTCTTTTGCCTATTTCAGTGTTTCGCAGAAAAGGAATATCAAACGGAATCCAAACGGAATGAAACCTTCGGGGGAGTTATTTTTGGAACAAACGTGATCCATGAGACTTGGAGTGGACGTCAAGAAAGAAGCGAGGATCCACGAGGCAGGGAGGTGCGCCTAGGGGGTAGGCGTGGCCCCTCCGTCGTGGGCCCCTTGTAGCTCCACCGACGTACTTCTTCCTCCTATATATACCCATATACCCTGAAAACATCCAGGAGCACCACGCAACCCTATTTCCACCGCCGCAACCTTCTTTACCCATGAGATCCCAACTTGGGGCCTTTTCCGGCGCTCTGCCAAAGGGGGAATCGATCACGGAGGGCTTCTACATCAACACCATAGCCTCTCCGATGATGTGTGAGTAGTTTACCACAGACCTTTGGGTCCATAGTTATTAGCTAGATGGCTTCTTCTCTCTCTTTGGATCTCAATACAAAGTTCTCCTTGATTGTCTTGGATATCTATGCGATGTAATTCTTTTTGCGGTGTGTTTGTCGAGATCCGATGAATTGTGGGTTTATGATCAAGATTATCTATGAACAATATTTGATTCTTCTCTGAAATCTTTTATGCATGATTTAAATATCTTTGCAAGTCTCTTTGAATTATCAGTTTGGTTTGGCCTATTAGATTGATCGTTCTTGCAATCGGAGAAGTGCTTAGCTTTGGATTCAGTCTTGCGGTGTCCTTTCCCAGTGACAGCAGGGGAAGCAAGGAAAGTACTATATTGTTGCCATCGAGGATAAAAAGATGGGGTTTATATCATATTGCTTGAGTTTATCCCTCTACATCATGTCATCTTGCCTAATGTGTTACTCTGTTCTTATGAACTTAATACTCTAGATGCATGCTGGATAGCGGTCGATGTGTGGAGTAATAGTAGTAGATGCAGAATCGTTTCGGTCTACTTGTCGCGGACGTGATGCCTATATACATGATCATGCCTAGATATTCTCATAAGTATTCGCTTTTCTATCAATTGCTCGACAGTAATTTGTTCACCCATCGTAGAATTTCCTATCTTGAGAGAAGCCACTAGTGAAACCTATGGCCCCCGGGTCTATTCTCCATTATATTATTTTCCTATCAACTTGCTTTTTCTATGTGGCAATCTTTATTTTTCCAATCTATATCATAAAAATTCCAAAAATATTTATCTTATTATCTTTATCAGATCTCACTCTCGTAAGTGACCTGAAGGAATTGACAACCTGTAATGCCTCAGACACACCCGCCGATGGTTGTTACTCCTGGCGTGATCTAGACAGCCCCCACAGATCAATACTAGTCTTTTCTGCACACTCTGTCCTCACTCGTGCGCACCCGGGAGCAACTTCCCGGTCGGTCACCCATCCTGAAATTACTCCAAGCTGAGCACGCTTAACTTTGGAGTTATGTCCGAATGGGCTTCCGGAAAAGAAGGAATTCCTTATTGATATGAATAGTCTATCATCCCTAATAAGCCAGGCTATCACACAATCCCTTTATCGCATTGGTTACGAGGTTCTTATTTGTTTGTGTAGGTATGAGGGACTTGCGTGTAGTCTCCTACTAGATTGATACCTTGGTTCTCAAAAACTGAGGGAAATACTTACGCTACTGTGCTGCATCGCCCTTTCCTCTTCAAGGGAAAACCAATGCAAGCTCAAGAGGTAGCAAGAAGGATTTCTGGTGCCGTTGCCGGGGAGATTTGCACCAAGTCAACTCAAGATTTGATCTCCTGTCAACTAGCCAATTCTAGCGCCGTTGCCGGGGAGATCTACGCACAAGTCAAGACATACCAAGTACCCATCACAAACTCTTATCCCTCGCATTACATTATTTGCCATTTGCCTCTCGTTTTCCTATCCCCCACTTCACCTTTGCCGTTTTATTCGCCCCTCTTCTGTTTGTCCTTCTGTTTGCTCGTGTTACCATGTGCCTTCTTTTAGCTTGCATCTTCGCTTGCTATATATCTATTGTTATGGATCCTCATCCTCTTGCTAATCTTCTTGAAAGATCCAATTATGATGAACCAATTGCTAGTGAGTTGAGTGCACTACATCATCATTGAAATCCGTGAATCTAAAAATTGTGATGAAGTGCTTTATAAAGTGATTCATGATAGATCTTTGAATAAAAAGCATGATTGCAATGATGTTATTATAAATTCTATGAATGTAATTGTGCTAATAATATGCAAAACCCTAAGCTTGGGGATGCTAGTTTCTATGTCCGCTACTTGTTGCAATAATCATGATTGGGGTGATTCGTCTTATGATCTTGAAAATTTATTTAAGCCTCATGATGAATATGAGATTGATAATAATGTTTGCAATAATATTGAAAGTGGGTTTGGAAGAGTGTCAACTTTAGATCCCACATATTTGGAGAATGTTCAATCTTATGCAATTTTTGATAAAAGTGGGTTTGGAGAGGTCATGACTTTAGTTAATGTTAATCCCACTATTTTGGAAGAGTGTCAACTTTGCATGCATGTGGATCGTGTTGAAGATATTTTATGTGATAGCTATTTTGTTGAATTTTCTAATGATCCCACATGTAATTATTATGAGGGGAAAAAATATGATTGTCGAAATTTTCATGTTACTAAAGCACCTCTTGTTATGTTGAGATTGCTATTGTTTCTTTCCGCTTCCTTGCATATGCTAGTTTTTGCTTGCTATGATAATTTGTTTGCCTATAAGATTCCTATGCATAGGAAGCATGTTATACTTAGATGTGTTTTCATGTGTTTCATGATGCTCTCTTCGTGTTTCAATTGCTATCTTTCATGTGAGCATCATTAAAATTATAGAAGCCTAGCTAGGGGCGTTAAACGATAGCGCTTGTTGGGAGGCAACCCAATTTTATTTTTGTTTCTTGTTTTTTGTTCCTGTTTAGTAATAAATAGTTCATCTAGCATCTGTTTAGATGTGGTTTTATTCTTTTAATTAGTGTTTGTGCCAAGTAGAACCTTTGGGAAGACTTGGGGGAAGTCTTTGTGATCTTGCTGTAAAAAGCAGAAAATCTAGCGCTCACGAGATTTGCTGCCATCTTTTACTGGAGAGTGAAATTAGGTTGATACTTTTTGAATATGATTAATAGACAAATTACTCACGTCCACCAATTTATTTCAGAATTTTTGGGGTTATAGAAGTTTTTGAAACCTAGATATTACTATAGACTGTTTTGTTTTTGACAGATTCTGTTTTTCGTGTGTTGTTTGCTTATTTTGATGAATCTATGGCTAGTATCGGGGGGTATGAACCATAGAGAAGTTGTAATACATTAGGTTTAACACCAATATAAATAAATAATTATTTCATTAAAGTACCTTGAAGTGGTGGTTTGTTTTCTTATACTAACGGAGCTCATGAGATTTTCTGTTGAAGTTTTGTGTTGTGAAGTTTTCAAGTTTTGGGTAAAGATTAGATGGATTTTGGAATAAGGAGTGGCAAGAGCCTAAGTTTGGGGATGCCCAAGGCACCCCAAGGTAAAATCAAGGACAACCAAAATCCTAAGCTTGGGGATGCCCCGGAAGGCATCCCCTCTTTCGTCTTTGTCTATCGGTAACTTCACTTGAGGCTATATTTTTATTCACCACATGATATGTGTTTTGCTTGGAGCGTCTTCTTTGATTTGAGTCTTTGCTTTTTAGTATACCACAATCATCCTTGCTGTACACACCTTTTGGAGAGACACACATGAATCAGAATTTATTAGAATACTCTATGTGCTTCACTTATATCTTTTGAGCTAGAAACTTTTGCTCTAGTGCTTCACTTATATCTTTTTAGAGCACAGGGGTGGTTTTATTTTATAGAAATTATTAATCTCTCATGCTTCACTCATATTATTTTGAGAGTCTTATAAAACAGCATGGTAATTTGCTTTGGCTGTAAAATTAGTCCTAATATGATAGGCATCCAAGATGGGTGTAATAAAAAACTATCATAAAAGTGCATTGAATATTATGAGAAGTTTGATACTTGATGATTGTTTTGAGATATAAAGATGGTGATATTAGAGTCATGCTAGTTGAATAGTTGTGAATTTGAGAAATACTTGTGTTAAAGTTTGTGATTCCCGTAGCATGCACGTATGGTGAACCGTTATGTGATGAAGTCAGAGCATGATTTATTTATTGATTGTCTTCCTTATGAGTGGCGGTCGAGGATGAGCGATGGTCTTCTCCTACTAATCTATCCCCCCTAGGAGCATGCACGTAGTACTTTGTTTTGATAACTAATAGAATTTTGCAATAAGTATGTGAGTTCTTTATGACTAATGTTGAGTCCATGGATTATACGCCCTCTCACCCTTCCACCATTGCTAGCCTCTCTAGTACCGCACAACTTTCGCCGGTACCATAAACCCACCAATTACCTTCCTCAAAACAGTCACCATACCAACCTATTATGGCATTTCCATAGCCATCCCGAGATACATTGCCATGCAATTTACCACCGTTCCGTGTATTATGACATGTTACATCATTGTCATATTGCTTTGCATGATCATGTAGTTGACATCGTATTTGTGGCAAAGCCACGTTCATAATTCTTTCATACATGTCACTCTTGATTCATTGCACATCCCGGTACACCGCCGGAGGCATTCACATAGAGTCATATTTTGTTCTAAGTATCGAGTTGTAGTTTTTCAAGTTGTAAGTAAATAAAAGTGTGATGATCATCATTATT
Source organism: Triticum aestivum (assembly GCF_018294505.1). Classification (NCBI taxonomy): domain Eukaryota; kingdom Viridiplantae; phylum Streptophyta; class Magnoliopsida; order Poales; family Poaceae; genus Triticum; species Triticum aestivum. The sequence goes on from NC_057800.1 coordinate 324,012,990, forward strand.
AGAGCATTGTCCCAAGTGAGGAAAGGATGATGGAGACTATGATTCCCCCACAGTTCGGGATGAGACTCTGGACGACAAAAAAAACAAAAGAGAAAGGTCGTAAAAAGGAGAAGGCCCAAATAAAAAAAAGGAAAATAAAAAATGAGAGAAAAGAGAGAAGGGACAATGTTACTATCCTTTTACCACACTTGTGCTTCAAAGTAGCACCATGATCTTCATGATAGAGAGTCTCCTATGTTGTTACTTTCATATACTAGTGGGAATTTTACATTATAGAACTTGGCTTGTATACTCCAATGATGGGCTTCTTCAAAATGCCCTAGGTCTTCGTGAGCAAGCAAGTTGGATGCACACCCACTTAGTTCTTTTGTTGAGCTTTCATACATTTATAACTCTAGTGCATCCGATGCATGTCAATCCCTACTCACTCACATTGATATCAATTGATGGGCATCTCCATAGCCCGTTGATACGCCTAGTTGATGTGAGACTATCTTCTCCTTTTTGTCTTCTCCACAACCACCATTCTACTCCACCTATAGTGCTATGTCCATGTCTCACGCTCATGTATTGCGTGAAGACTGAAAAAGTTTGAGAACATCAAAAGTATGAAACAATTGCTTGGTTGTCATCGGGGTTGTGCCTGATTTAAATATTTTTTGTGGTGAAGATGGAGCATAGCCAGACTATATGATTTTGTAGGGATAACTCTCTTTGGCCAAGTTATTTTGAGAAGACATGATTGCTTTGCTAGTATGCTGGAAGTATTATTTTTTTTATGTCAATATCAAACTTTTGTCTTGAATCATTCGGATCTGAACATTCATGCCACAATAAAGAAAATTACATTGAGAATTATGCTAGGTAGCATTCCACATTGAAAATTCTGTTTTTAGCATTTATATACTCGAGGACGAGCAAGAATTAAGCTTGGGGATGCTTGATACGTCTCTAATGTATCTATAATTTTTGATTGTTCCATGCTATTATATTATCTGTTTTGGATGTTTAATGGGCTTTAATTTACCTTTTTATATTAATTTTGGGACTAACCTACTAACCAAAGGCCCAGTGCAAATTGCTGTTTTTTGCCTATTTCAGTGTTTTGTAGAAAAGGAATATCAAACGGAATCCAAACGGAATGAAACCTTCGGGAGAGTTATTTTTGGAACAAACATGATCCAGGAGACTTGGAGTGGACGTCAAGAAAGAAGCGAGGAGGCCACGAGGCAGGGAGGCATGCCCAGGGGGTAGGTGAGGGAGTCCTCGACTAAGGGGTCCTCGGCCGTCCGGCCTGTTAGCCATGGGCCGGACTGATGGGCTGTAAAGATACGAAGACCGAAGACTGTACCTGTGTCCCTCCTTGGCGTGGAAGGCAAGCTTGGCGACTAAATATGTAGATTCCTTTCTTTGTAACCGACCTTGTGTAACCCTAGATCCTCCCAGTGTCTATATAAACCGGAGGACTTAGTCCGGAGGACATACATTATCATAACCATACAGGCTAGACCTCTAGGGTTTAGACATTACGATCTCGTGGTAGATCAACTCTTGTAATACTCATATTCATCAGTCAAGCAGGACGTAGGGTATTACCTCCATAGAGAGGGCCCGAACCAGGTTAAAACATTGTGTCCCCTGAATCCTGTTACCATCGACCTTAGACGCACAGTTCGGAACCCCCTACCCGAGATCCACCAGTTTTGACACCGACATTGGTGCTTTCATTGAGAGTTCCACTATGCTGTCATCAAGAGGTTCGATGGCTCCTTCAACCATCTACAAGATGCTGCCCAAGGGGGAGTCTTTCTCCCCGGACAGATCTTTGTGTTCGGCGGCTTCACTCTGCAGGGCAACTTGCCTGGCCATCTGGAGCAGATCGAAAGCTACGCCCCTGGCCATCAGGTCAGATTTGGGAGCTTGAACTACGTTGCGGACATCCGTGGAGACTTAATCTTCGCCGGATTCGAGACCGCGGCTACCACTCCTGGTCACCCCGAGGGACATGACCTAAAGCTGTCATCAGATTACATCCATGAGACAGCTCCCATAACCGCTCTGGCCCTAGATCCAGAGCAGACTGCGCCATCCAAGGACGGCAGGATCAACCCCACCATGGAGGCCACAGATTCCATGGTGTTGGAGATGCACATAGACTTGATCTCACACGATACCTGTGCCACCAGAACTCCGGACTCGGTTTTAGCCGTAAGTTCCGAACCATGTGAGCCCGCGGATGCCGAACTTGATCATTTATCGATCTTCGAATTTAGCGCCGCAGACATCTTCCAGCATTCGCCTTTGAGCAACATGCTAAACTCATTAAAGAACATGTCCTTGGCGGAGGACTCACAGCTAAACTATATCCGGTTCGAACTAGGGGCTGACGATGGAGAATTTTGCTCCCCACCCGCCACCCACTTCATAGCCACGGTCGAGGATTTAACCGACACACTTGATTATGACTCCGAGGACATCGACGGTATGGACGACGATGCCGGAGAAGAAGAGGCCCAGAACTCTCCATTCTCCGAACGCTGGACGGTCACTTCCTCATATGATGTATACATGGTGGATGCACCAAAGGAGAACAGTGGTGATGACAAGGAAGATACAACTCAGGATAAACCTTCCAAAATACAATCCAAGCGCCAGCGTCAGCGGCGCCGCTCCTAGTCACGCCACAGTAAAGACAACAACACCGGCACAGGAGAAGATAACACTCCTGTAGGTGCCGATGACAACATCCCGTTGACACAACTAATGAACAAGATGAACGGGAAGATGGGCAGGTTAGCCTTGGTAAACAGGCCACGCACGAAGACTCAGAGGACGGAAGTTATCTTCCGCTCTCTGAGGGTGAGGTGAGCCTCGGCACCGACGATTTCATCGTCCCTGAGGAACCTCTTGAGCAGGAGTGCTTCAAGTGCCAGCTAATAGCCACTGCAAGGAGCCTGAAAAATAAGAAGCAGCAGCTTCAATCTGATCAAGATCTACTCAATGATAAATGGACCGATGTCCTAGCAGCCAAAGAATACGGCCTCAAGCGCCCAACCAAAAGTTACCCAAAGTGCAAATTTGTACCTCAGTTTGACGAGGATGCGCCGGAATATATACCACCATCGTACAATGCGGCTGACCGACCACCACATGGTCGGGACAAAACCGCAACTCACGCCAAACACCAGCCCGCCCCGCCTCATCGCACAGGTAGAGGTAAATTAGCCCACGGCCATACATATGACCTCTGGCAAAACCTGAACAATAAAGCAGGACATACGTGATCAATCTACGGATCTTGAGGACGTGCCTCGACACACGATGATGGCCACCTATTCAGACGTGACAAACTTAGTCATGCGTAGGCTGAAAACTGCAGACGGACTCCATCAGAGCTACATCGCAATACGGCCCGATATAGAGGCGCCGCACACCCTCATTGCTTCACTAATGAGGCCATGGATCATGAATTCCTAGAAAGGTTCAAGCCCGTGAATATAGAATCATACGATGGAACCACGGACCCCGCGGTGTGGATCGAAGACTTCATTCTCCACATTCATATGGCCCGCGGCGATGACCTCCGCGCCATCAAATACCTCCCTTTAAAACTCAAGGGGCCAGCTTGGCACTGATTAAACAGCCTGCCTGAAAACTCTATCGGCAGCTGGGAGGACTTGGAAGAAGCCTTCCTCGACAACTTCCAAGGTACATATGTCCGACCACCAGACGCCGATGACTTAAGCAACATAGTTCAACAACCTGGAGAGTCCGCCAGGAAATTATGGACTAGGTTCTTAACTAAAAAGAAACAAATTATCGATTGCCCGAACGCCGAAGCCCTAGCAGCCTTCAAACACAGCATCCGCAAAGAATGGCTCGCTCGCCACCTCGGCCAAGAAAAGCCAAAATCCATGGCCGCCCTCACGGCACTCATGACCCACTTCTGTGTGGGCGAGGACAGTTGGTTGGCCCGTAGCAAAAACAATGCAAGTGACGCTGGCACCCCTGAAGTTAAAAATAACAAAGACAGGTCTCGACGCAACAGATTCAAGTGTCCAAACAATAGTGATAACACCGATGATACGGCGGTCAATACCGGATTCACTGGCTCTAAGTCCGGTCAGCGGAAGAAGCCGTTCCAAAAGAACAATTCAGGCCCATCTAGCTTGGACCGCATTCTTGATCATCCGTGCTAGATTCATGGCACCCCGGACAAACCACCCAATCATACAACTAGAGATTGCCGGGTTTTTAAATAGGCCGGCAAATTAAATGCCGAGAACATGGAAAAGGGATCACAAAGCGAGGACGATGATGAAGAGCCCCGGCAACCGAACACAGGGGAACAAAAGAAGTTTCCCCCTCAGGTCTAAACGGTGAACATGATATACGCTACCCAAATCCCCAAGAGGAAGCGCAAGCGTGCGCTCAGGGACGTCTACGCGATAGAGCCAGTCGCCCCAAAATTTAATCCATGGTCATCATGCCCGATAACTTTTGATCGCCGGGATCATCCGACCAGTATCCGTCATGGTGGCTCAGCCGCACTGGTCCTAGACTCAATAATTGATGGGTTCCACCTGACTCACATCCTTATGGACGGAGGCACCAACCTCAATCTACTCTATCAGGATACAGCGTGAAAAATGGGCATTAACCCATCACGGATCAAGCCCACCAGGACTACCTTCAAAGGAGTCATACCAGGTGCAGAAGCCCGCTGTACGGGCTCAATCACACTAGAGGTTGTCTACAGATCTTTGGACAAATTCCGAAGCGAGGAGTTAATCTTTGATATCGTCCCCTTCCGCAGCGGCTATCACGCACTACTCGGACGAACTACGTTTTCTCGATTCAACGCAGTACCACACTATGCCTAGATGCCCGGTCCACGCGGCGTCATAACGGTCAACAGAAATATGGAACGCTCCCTCCGTATAGAAGAGCACAAGGCTGCCTTAGCAGCAGAAGTACAGAGCAGCCTTCTCAAGTAGAACCTTAATTCGGCTGCCGAGCCCACGGACACTGTTAAGAGGGTCCGAACTACTCTGCAGTAGGAGAGCTCGGCTCGTCAGGAGCTCAACTAGAAATATAGCCTCCGTCTCATTCCCGATAAAGTGGTGGCATTCGTGCCACGTGTACATAACTACGCACTCAAAATCCCATGGGCATCGATGGAGGCATAGCTAGCTTGTGGTCCATAGTACGGCTCAACTGACATTGGATACACACATACTTTCACTTTTACTTGTTTCCTTTGCAGGTCTCGATCCCGCAGGCCCATCTGTTGACCTGGTCATCGGTCCTCTTGAAGGATAAACACAACAAGACGACGAGAAACGCAGACCTATGGGGACTTTTTAGGTGATTCCGTTAAATGATAACTGTACCTGTTTTTCAGGACCCACATGCAGCTCTCCCATGGTTTCGGCATGTCAAATAGCCTGTTGCTTATCGCACTACCTGTATCAATGCACCTTGATGTACTAATTAAATTACAACGAGAACAGTTTGCGGCTGGAGCTTTAGGACCCCCACCTTTTTACCTTTGTACCTTTTCTGTTTTCTTTCTCTTTTTTCAGCTCCCCTGTGGATAACCGTATCAGGTAGCACCCATACACTTTCGTATGTTTGATATTCACCAGGGGCTTCATAGCACCCCACATTACGGCAACAAAAGTGCGAATAGTTTTTATAAGTATAGTTCGGCACCCCAAATTTAGCATTATATGCATTGGCTCCGAATCATGTCTTTGGTCAATAGTTGGGTTGCCCGGCTCCTGTGCTTGCTACCTTACGTTCCGCTATATCGGCTAAGGTAGTAAAGGGAGAACTACTACGATTGTGCCTTGGTTTATACAAAGGAGCACATCAGTATAGAAAGTTGAAAACTGATTGTCATGATGCGGCGAGAGCCGGTCAGCTGTTCGGAGGTTACAAATCGTTGGAGATTTCTTCCGCATTACGCGAAGGATTGATACTTCCCGATCAGATGCTTATAGCACTCTAGTTCAGATACTAGGGGTTGCGCCCATGTTTTTATTGTAAAACTCCTATGACTAAGTGAGGGCGTTCAAGCCGCATAGTCTAGTTGCCTGGTTCGTTGCACTATGCAACTCCTTCAAGGACCACATAATTGGATCAAGATTGTTTAGATTCCATCCCGAACACCCCCGTACTACCTACATGGGGGCAGAAGCCGACGACTGGCCAACCCTCAGATTTCATACAACACGGCCGCATAGGAGGACAAAACTAAAACATAACAAGCATTATATTACATAACATCATTGTTTCATGTTACAGGACACGATAATACAAATATTTTCATGGGAATATAACATCCTTCGCACATTGCACTGCCACAAGGCGGGATCCCTCCAGGACACCATCAAAATATAACTCGGGTCGGCGGTGCTCCTTGCCCTCAGGCGGCCCCTCGGTCATCAGCTTCTTGGCATCCATCTTCGCCCAGTGCATCTTGACACGGGCAAAGGCCATCCGTGCACCTTCAATACAGACAGATCGTTTTATGACCTCAAGCTGTGGGCAGGAACTAACAAGCCACTTCACAAGTCCGAAGTAGCTGCTGGGTATCGGCGCGGCAGGCCATAGTCGGACTATCAGGTCCTTCATGGCTAGCTCGGCCGCCTTGTGCAGCTCGACCAGCTGTTTCAGCTAGTCGCTGAAGGGCATCGGATGTTCTGGTCCAAGATATTGAGACCAGAACAGCTTCTCTGTAGAACTCCCTTCTTTGGCTCGATAGAACTCAGCAGCATTTGATACGCTGCGCGGCAAATCCGTAAACGCCCCTAGTGAGCTCCAAATTCGGGTAAGTAAAAGGAACGTCTTCTTCACAGATTTCTTTGCATAATGAAAGACTTACCCGCTGCGATCTTCTTGACCACCTGGATTTCCTAAAGGTTGCTCTGGGCCTCGGCTCGAGCCTCTTGTGCACTCTGGCGGGCCTTCGCAAGTTCGGACGCTTGCGTCTTAGAATCACACTCCAAGGACTCATACTTCTTGACGGCGTCCTGGAGCTCTTACTGGACCTCACCGACCCGGGCCACGTGCTTCTCGCACGCGGCGTGCTCCTTGGCTGCTTTGTCCTCGGCCTTGGCTAACGCCTTCTTGAGGGCCGCTACCTCGGCCGTGGCCCCTAATAAAATTCATGACACTTTAGTCAGCACGAAACATTCATCCTTCCTAAATTCAGGCGCAGGTCACTTCATACCTTGGCTGTCCTCCAGCTACTTCTTCATGAGGCCGAGCTCTTCTTCGGCCTGCTCCAGGCTCTGCTTTAGGCCGGAGACCTCCACAATATGAGCAGCAGCAGCCAGCAGCGATGCCTGCTTATTCACATAGACATCCTTTGTTAGACTCCTGCGAAAATTATTTTGATCCTCTATTCGGCTTTCTTCTTTCCGAACACCGAACAGAGCATTAGGGGCTACTGTCTACACTGTGGTATCCTTTCTACAATTACATTACTTACCTCAAAGCCTGTTAAAAGGCTAGCACAAACTTCGGTCAGTCTGCTTTTGGCGGACTGAACCTTCTCGATCACCGTACCCATAAGGACACGGTGTTCATCCATAATGGAAGCGCCTCGCAGTGCTTCCAGTAGATTATTCGGTGCCTCTGGTTGGACAGAGGTAACCGGCGGAACAGGCACACCTCCTCCTTTCGGGGAAGCCCGTTCCCTGGACTCCGGAGCCATGTAGGTCTCCGGAATGGTATCCGGCAGGGGGCCGAATGGGATTTCGCCCCCATCACCAGTCCCCACGGGGGCTTTTTTCCCCATGTGTCCGACGGCCGAGGAGTCATTCTTGGGCGCCACCCCGACGATCTCCGGAACCTCCCCCCGGTCGGGGAAGGTCCTTTGGGACACCATCTCGTCATCACCCTTGGCCGAGACAGAGTGAGCACGAGGCGGTGACATGCTAGCCATCTCCTTTGAATCTAGCGAACCCTCTATCGAGGATCGCGGGGAGCTGTCGCGGGCTGGACTGCAATGGCATAATTTAAACATATTAATATTACAAAATGGAGAGGCCACACATTTGGACGTCCATAAGGTTTTTTGTACTTACGAGGCGGCCCGAGGCTTGGTCTGGGGCATTCGCTCCGGACTGCTATCGACATCCCACGTGGAGTTATCCGCAAGGGAGCCCTTTCCCCTCTTGGGTGCCCTCGCCTCCAAATTTGGGGAGGCCTCCCTTTTCTTCCTTCCTCCCCCAGGGGGGAGTTGCTTTCTTCCTCCTCCTCCTCGTCATCTCCGGCGGCTGAAGAGTGAGTCCCATCTTCGGACGTCACATCCAAAGCGCCTTTTCGGCGAAGGCCACTCCGGGCCCCCTTGGCTGTTTTCTTGGCCTTCTTCTCCGGCACATCATAAGGCGCCGGAAACAGCATCTTCATCAGAAGCGAGGTTTCTTGGTATTCGGGTGGCGGAGCCGGACAGTTAATCTGCCCCGCTATGTCGATCCAGGCCTAAAAAATTGATAGGAAGGCTTAGACTCCTTCTCAAAATATGCCAGTAAAGGCTATACCTTGAAAACATGAAAGAACTTACTGAATTAGCCTGCTGTGTTAAGCTGAGCCCGCGATCCTCGGTCGTAGGCAGCGGTGTCTCGCCGGCCTTGAAGAGCACTTTCCAGATGTCTTCGTGTGTCATGCCAAAGAGCTCTAGCAGCGTCTGGTGCTTGGCCGGATCGAACTCCCACAAAATAGCAAGTCCGACGTTGGCACGGAAGGATCTGGCGAATGAGCATAACCTGGATCACATTGACAAGTTTGATTCTCTTGGTTATCATGTTCTGGACGCACGTTTGGAGCCCAATTAGCTCGTTTGAAGAACCCCAGGTTAGGCCCTTCTCTTGCTAGGAGGTGAGCCGCAGCGGAGCTCCGGATCGAAATTCGGGGGCCGCTGCCCAGTTGGTGTCGTGCGGCTCGGTGATGTAGAACCACCCCGACTGCCACCCCTTCACTGTCTCCACAAAGGATCCTTCGAGCCATGTGACGTTGGGCATCTTGCCCACCATGGCGCCTCTACCCTCTGCTTGTTGGCCTCTCACCACCTTCGGCTTTACACTGAAGGTCTTCAACCATAGGCTGAAGTGAGGTGGGATACGGAGAAAGGCCTCGCAAACGACTATAAATGCCAAGATGTTGAGGATAAAGTTGGGGGCTAGATCATGGAAGTCCAGCCCGTAGTAAAACATCAGTCTGCGGACAAACGGGTGGAGAGGGAATCCCAGCCCGCGGACGAAATGTGTGAGAAACACAACCCTCTCATGGGGCTCTGGGTAGGGACGATCTGTCCCTCGGCCAGGAGATGGTGAACGATCTCCTTGGCCAGGTATCCGGCCTCTCAGAGCTCCTTGATGTCTTTCTTATTAACAGAGGAGGCATCCCCTTGCCACCAGCTCCGGATCTGGACATGGTTGGAGTGCTTTCTCCGGCGGGTGAAGCTAGAGCTTGGGCACTGGAGCTCAAGAATGGATGGGCAGAGGAAGGAGAAGGCAGGGGTGAGTGAGGACAAATCCTTATCCCCTTATAAAGGCCGCAAATGTCAAACGCCTTCCTACTCGCCTTAAAACTCGCCTATTCCCAAGGGTTGTGTAAATTACATGGTTGGGTTACCCACGCCCGTATTGATGAGAATCCCGTAATGAGGGGCAGGATCTCTGCTTTGACAAGACGTGCCAATGGTAACCGCGTCTCGAAACGTGGAGCGGCAGACGAAAAATGGTTTGAAATTATGACCGGACAGATGTGATGTCATGTTACGAAAAGTTGTCAGTCAAGCAGGACGTAGGGTATTACCTCGTAACCATACATGCTAGACCTCTAGGGTTTAGCCATTACAATCTCGTGGCTAGACATCTAGGGTTTAACAATACATTATCATAACCATACAGGCTAGACCTCTAGGGTTTAGCCATTACGATCTCGTGGTAGATCAACTCTTGTAATACTCATATTCATCAGTCAAGCAGGACGTAGGGTATTACCTCCATAGAGAGGACCCGAACCTGGGTAAAACATTATGTCTCCAGTCTCCTGTTACCATCGACCTTAGACGCATAGTTCGGGACCCCCTACCCGAGATCCGCCGGTTTTGACACCGACAGTGGGCGCGCCCCCACCCTCGTGGGTCCCTTGCAGCTCGACCGACGTACTTATTCCTCCTATATATACCCATATACCCCGAAAACATCCAGGAGCACCACGAAACCCTATTTCCACTGCTGCAACCTTCTATACCCGTGAGATCCCATCTTGGGGCCCTTTCCGGCGCTCTGTCAAAGGGGGAATCGATCACGGAGGGCTTATACATTATAACACCCACAATGCGGCTATATCTCCCACATGTCTGGGCACGACTTAGAGGCATAGCCGCATCGTAGGCATGTCGCAAGAGGGGTAATCTTTAGGCATCCCATGTACTGAATAAAAAAGGGATAAAGAGTCGGCTTGCAATCGCCACTTCACACAATACATAAATAATCCATACATCAACAAAAGTACAATCAAAGGTCCGACTATGGAACCAAAATAAAGAAAGACAACCCCAAATGCTAGATCCCCAATCGTTCCAACTGGGCTCCACTACTGATCAACAGGAAACGAAACAAAACAACGACTAAGATCCTCATCGAGCTCCCACTTGAGCTTGGTTGCGTCACCTGCACTGGTATCATCGGCACCTGCAACTGTTTGGAAGTATCTGTGAGTCATGAGGACTCAGCAATCTAACACCCACGAGATCAAGACTATTTAAGCTTATGGGTAGGAAAGGGGTAGTGAGGTGGAGCTGCAGCAAGCACTAAGCATATATGGTGGCTAACATACGCAAATAAGAGCGAGAAGAGAAGCAACGCAACGGTCGTGAACTAGAAGTGATCAAGAAGTGATCCTGAAACTACTTACATTCAAGCATAACACAAGAACCGTGTTCACTTCCCGGACTCCGTCGAGAAGAGACCATCACGGCTACACACGCGGTTGATTCATTTTAATTAAGTTAAGTGTCAAGTTCTCTACAACCAAATATTAACAAATTCCCATCTACCACATAACCGCGGGCACGGCTATCAAAAGTTCAAACCCTGCAGGGGTGTCCCAACTTAGCCCATCACAAGCTCTCAGGGTCAACGAAGGATATTCCTTCTCCCGGGAAGACTCGACCAGTCTCGGAATCCCGGTTACAAGACATTTCGACAATGGTAAAACAAGACCAGCAAAGCCAACCGATGTGCCGACAATCCCGATAGGAGTCGCACGTATCTCGTTCTTAGGGCAACACCGGATGAGACAAGCTACGAGTAAAACGAGACCTCGAGTTTCCCCGAGGTGGCTCAGTTCGGACCAACGCTTAGAGAAGCACTGGCCCGGGGGGGTTAAAATAAAGATGACCCTCAGGAGCGCGACCCCCAAGGGAAAAGTAGGTGGTGGTGAGGCAAATGGTAAAACCAAGGTTGGGCCTTGCTGGAGGAGTTTTATTCAAAGCGAACTGTCAAGGGGTTCCCATAACACCCAACCGCGTAAGGAACGCAAAATCAAGGAACATAACACCGGTATGATGGAAACTTGGGCGGCAAGAGTGGAACAAAACACCAGGCATAAGGTCGAGCCTTTCACCCTTTACCAAGTATATAGGTGCATTAAAGTAAATAAGATACAATAATGATATCCCAACAATATCCATGTTCCAACATGGAACAAACTTGATCTTCACCTGCAACTAGCAACGCTATCAGAGGGGCTGAGCAAAGCGGTAACATAGCCAAACAACAGTTTGCTGGGAAAGGAGGGTTAGAGGCTTGACATGGCAATATGGGAGGCATGATATAGCAAGTGGTACGTAACGCAGCATAGCAATAGAGCGAGCAACTAGCAAGCAAAGATAGAAGTGATTTAGAGGGTATGGTCATCTTGCCTGCAAAGTTCTCAGAGTTGCCGAAAGCTTGATCCTCAAAAGCGTACTCAACAGGTTCCTCATCACGTACTCATCTCCCGGCTCTACACAAAGCAAGAACACAAGCAATGGAACGACAATCAATCACGGTGCAAAAGCACAAGCAACATGATGTAATACATGGCATGATATGCGATGTATATGCGTGCTCCAGAAGGGAAAGAATGATCAAGGCATCAACTTGGCAAACCAAGTGTGCCGCTGGAAAGATGAGATGATTTTGGTTGAAATCGATATAAGGATCACTGGAAATGGATGCATCGTTTGCAAATGGCAAGCAAAACAAGAATGGCACAATTCTGCGATTAACAGCACGATGCCATCTAGAATGCAACAAGAAGCTAAGCTACTGCACTCCAACATGTCAACACGGCATATGGCAGTGATGTACTCAAAGTGCTTGACAAAACATGAACACTGAACTATGGCTAAATCACACAAGAGCAGGTTCAAACAAGCATGGCAAAAGTGCAAAAGATATCAGCTTCACAGACTTAGTAAAAATACTAACATGTCAGGAATAACATCAGGAAGTCATGTTTAGAGAAAGCAAACAACATGCTACGGGCACATATCATAGAAAACAAAAGTCCCTTACTGATCATGAGCCAAAAAGGCACAGAAGATATGATGGCACCCATGTAGACATAGCAAGTTTTATTAACAGTTCCAGACTTAGCAGAAAATTGAGCATGGCCTAAACAGAATTATGAAGGCATCTTTGCGAGCTCAAATCACTCACCACAAGGAATTTCATGACAAAACAAGCATGGCAAAAGCAAGATGACATGTTCATGAAGCTAACCATGGCAAGAGCAAGTTCATAGCATGCATGGATCACTAGCAACAACCATGGCCAAATTGATTAACATATAAACATTCTGCCAGGAACATTTTATAGCAAAAGTAGAGAAAGATTAACCATATGTTCAAAACATCCTTACTGAAGAAACTTTAAAAAAGCATGGATCTCACTGTAGCATCATGTTTACATGGCATCAAAATAACAGCAGGCACAAGACTTAGCAAAATCCTAAGTCCTTGAGAACAGCAATATCACGAAGGCTACTTTGCATGCTTTTGCTAGTCACCACATAGATCACAAAAATACATGGAAAGTACCCCTGTAAAGATGGCATAGCATAGTTCAAAACAAGTGTAGAGCTCATGCCCACATGATGCACGCATCAAATGTGACAAAAATGACAAATCATCATAATCTGATAAGTAACAGCAGTAAACATTTTATAGCACTCTTGCATCAATAATTAGGGCATCAAGATGGACTCAAACAAGCATGCCACAATGGAATTAAATGAAGAGCATCTCACAATGAACATTTTGATATAACATATGCATGAAATGGAGCTATGGTCACGGAGATATGTTATGATGAATAGGGCATAAAATATGGCAGAAAAAGGACTTTGAAATCTCACCCTCCGGGTTAGGGTTTGACCCGAGGCACGGATAACAAGGCAGCAACGGATCCGGTCAATGACGACAAGGAAGATGGCCGGAGGAGAGGAAGATGGCCGGAGGAGAAGGTCGGGGTCGAGCGGCCGGCCGGATCCGGTGGTAATCTGGTGAGGGGAAGGCCGGCCGGGAGTAGGAACGGGCGCAGGATCCCCAAGGTGGCGATAGCGGGGCCGGACGGGGACGCTCAGCAGCTGGATAAGGAGGTGCGCGGGCAAGGCGGCGCAGCTGGCAGTGGTTGGCAGCGAGCGGAGCGGCGGCGCGCGCCGGCGAGATGCGCGTGAGGCGGCAGAGCGGCACCGGTGGTGGTGTGCGAGCAGGGCGACGACGTAGGAAGGACGGCGGCGGCACGGTGGAGGAAGGACAGCGGCGGCGGCAAACTTCGATCGGCGAGGTGCGCGGCCTCCGTCGAGGATCGGCACGGCGGCGGACGAGGGCACTCGGGGATGGCAGTTGCCGGCGAGGCGCGGGCGGATCCGGGCCCGACGCGGTCCGGAGCGGGCTAGAGATGGGCCTGGCAGGCCCACGCGGTGATGTGGGCGCCCCCGATGACGTGGCGGTGCGGGACTGGTTGTAGGCGGTGGCGATGACGTGGCACTCCCCGATTGGCCGGAGTGACGCGGCGGTGGCGGTGGACATGTCTGGCGTGGCGCAGACGCGTTCGGTGGTGCGGAGGATGTCGTGGAATTGTCATGGCAGATGTCCTAGCAAAAGGACTTAGTCGTAGGGCCATCAGAACTAGGAAGCTTAAAGGGGTTAGTCGGGACAAAGGACATGAGAGGTTTTATACTAGTTCGGCCCCTTACGATGAAGGTAAAAGCCTACGTTTAGTTGTGTTGGAATTGCTGGGGTTTTGATCACCAAGAGGCTAATCTGCCGACTTGGTTATCGATCTCTTGTTTCTTGCCCTAAGCCGCCACCGGGTCCTCCCCTTATATACACGGGTTGATTCCTGGCGGCCTACAGAGTCCCGGCCGGCTCATAAAGTGTGTCCGGCTTGGTGACTTCTTTTACATGCCTTTCCTTACAAGCCTTTCCTTACATACGGCAGTTTACAATATTGGGCCTTAAGCCACCTTTGGGCTTAGGCCTTCTATAAACCTTAATAAACTATCGCCTTCAATGTTTACTGGGCTTCCTTTTTGACCCGTCATTGGGACTGACCCAGCCCCTCATGGGTGGGTCATAACTGATAGCTATATCCCCAACATTAGGCCCCAGGTTGACTTTGAACTTTGTTCTTCGTCAATCTTCAATACTTAGAAAAAATCCATATTCCTTTCTTCGCAGAAATTTTTATAACCCGCGATGACGTCATTACTTGAAAACACAAAAAAACCATTATGACGTCATCTCTCAACGGATCTTTATTCTTTAATGCCTTCCGAGAATCGAGGCGTCCGTTTAGTTGGATAATCATTATTCAGGTCTCCTTGATTTTAGCGCCCGCCTGTTCGCTTATCCCCTTATTCTTCTCTCTTCTTTGTCTTCCTCCTCTCGCAACCTCCGCTGCTGCTCGAGCTCCGCTGCCGCCAGAGAGCACCTCACCTCTGTCGACTACGGCCGCTGCATCGACCAGAATTAGTCCAGAAAAACGACGGCGACCTTCCACGGAAGATCTGTGCCTGCAAGCATTTCCCTTCTTGCTCCTCAGATCTGCATTAGGGCTTTCTAGGTTTCTACATGTTCTTCATAGTTCATCGCAGTTTCTCCGTAGTTCTTCCACTGCAGCCTCTTCTTGATCCCAAAAGAGATATATGCTTGTGCGGTAGTTGTTTTGTGCCTACGCTTGACACTAGTAGATCCCTTTTCCCAGTATAAAGGCCTCATTAGGACTCACAAACTCATCTGCGCTAAACTTTTAGGTCTAGAATTTTTTCCATTTTGAATAGCCATTTGATCTGGAATAATATCAAGCAATTAGGAAACTTGTTTGTCTCAACACTTAGTCGAATCTGCTTTCTCAAATATCTGTAGTCATGGCGGCT
Source organism: Triticum aestivum (assembly GCF_018294505.1). Classification (NCBI taxonomy): domain Eukaryota; kingdom Viridiplantae; phylum Streptophyta; class Magnoliopsida; order Poales; family Poaceae; genus Triticum; species Triticum aestivum. The sequence goes on from NC_057800.1 coordinate 324,028,437, forward strand.
TATTGCGTCGGCTTAATTTTCCTTATATGACATTAGCCCTTACTTAAGCCGCCATTACTCCCCTGTACCATCATCACTTAATTTCACCATTATCATTGAATTAAGCCGGCATGTTGCTTTCTTTCCAGTTTGTCTTTTGAACATCATGCCGTCCAAAGCACCAAATGTCTGCAACTGGGTTCCCTCAACAGTTACTGAGGACAATCTGAAGGAATTCTTTACCATAGGTCTTACCGTGCACCTGACCCAGACGAAGAACGACCCAATCCAAAAGATGGTGAAGTTATCTTCTTTTTTGATCACATGAACCGTGGCTTTTCCCCAGCCGGCTCAAAGTTCTTCAGAGATGTCCTCCATTTTTTCAAACTCCACCCTCAAGACATCGGGCCTAATTCCATATCCAATATCTGCATCTTCCAAGTTCTCTGCGAGGTGTACCTTCAAGAAGAACCGACTGTGGAACTCTTTAGAGCGTATTTTTATCTGAACCGCCAGAACGAGTGCACCAATGGCCCTAGCTTGGAACTTCGAGGTATCTCAATTCAGCATCGACAGGGCACCGTCTTCCCCCTAATAGTCTTGCCGAGTCATCCCAAGGACTGGAAGCAGACTTGGTTCTATTGTCAAGACACTTCACCAGCAAATGAGAAGCCACTGCCGGGTTATCGCGCAGAGCGTCTTGACTCCAAGTTTGCACTCCCTGACAAACTCACTGCCACCGAACGCAAGAAGCCGATTCCATCCATTAAAAGGTTTAACGCTTTGTTGGGGAACGGCTTAACCAGAGTTGACTTGACCCATTGCTGGGTTGCGTGGCGGGTCATCCCTCTAAGCCGCCGATCCAAATTGATGTATGAATATGGTGGAGGCCCAGACGACTCTCTTCGTCACAGCTCTGTTCAATTAACTGAAGAAGATATTGTTTCAATGTCAACCCTTCTGGTGAACGGCAAATACGAAGACTGCAGTAAAGTCGGGTTAAACCCCTTCTGCAAGCTTAACCTGGTGCCAGAGGTAAAGAACCTCCGCTCTCTTCCTCTTTGTGGTTTTCTCAGTTGTTTTAAATACCTGCATGACATTTCATCTTGCTTATTTTTTTATAGGCCAAATCTGATTTCTGGAAAGCCAAGTACGACCACGAAGCCGCCAAGAAAGCTAGAGCCGCCGCCATACCCGTCAAGAAAACGACCCGGAGATCTAAGAAGAAGAAGAAGAGCACCGTTGAGGATCTGTTGATACTTGACAATGATACTTCTGAGTCGGAGGTAGCCCTTGACTCCCTTGGCCAGCTTTTTAATAATCTTATTAACACTGATCATTGCCAGGACGACACGGGGGCCAGTCAGGCCGTGGAAGAAGAGGTAACTATTTCCTCCGACTCGGCCCATTTGCCAAGACAGAAACTTTGAGTCGTAACCCAGAAAGTAAGGTTTTCACACACTTTGGCTTATCTGGACCCTCATTTTCTTTTGAAAAAGCAGCAACACGAGAGCCGTAGTCAGGCCCGGAATGACGATGAACCGCCTTCCGTTCTTCAACAAACTCCTCAAAAACACCCGAATGAGGTTTATTTCTTCGTCTTTTACTTTTCATTAATGGATGTTCTCCCTTGCATTACTAACTTTATTTTTATCTTTGCAGGAGGTGTCTCTCTCTTCTGGCGACTCGTCTCATACTCAATTCCCGGCCTTTAAGACTGCCCCTGGGTAAGGAAGAAATTATCTTTCCTCTGTGTCTTTCAAACTGCTTCTTTATACTAACTGTTTCATAATATCTTTCTTAGTGGCCAAGCCAAGTCTAAGAAGGCCAAGGTGACTAGGCCGGCGGAAGACCCGTCAGTCCTTGCACCTGAACCGGCCATGCCACCTTCTCCCCCTCAAACTGAAGCACCAGAAGACCTGGCTGCCAATGCTCAATCAGGTCCTCCTAAGCCGTCAGTTGATGATACCATCGTTAACCCTTCTGCTACCGGACCATCCAGCTCGGCCAACCCGCCATCACCGTCTGTCCAGGATGTTCTGATCACTGGAAGCCGCTTTGTTGAGCCGGGGAATCCCATCGTGTTGGCTCGTCACACCGCTAAACAAGAGGCCCTGGAGAGACAAAAAGTGCATTTTGATATTTCTCATTATAGCCATCTGAATGCCAATGACATATTGTCCGGCTATCTCAGCCATGTGCACTCCAGCCGTGACTCGGAAATCGAAATGGTCAAGCAGTTGTAGCTGAAGTATGAGGTATGTTTTTTCGGCTTACTTATATTCTGCCAGCCCCCAAGTCTGTAGATTATGATAAAACCTTGAATGATCTGTAGACTTATGATATAGGCTAAAGCTTTACCTTTTGATTTTTTGAAGTTCAATAAAGTAGAATAAATTTCACCTGTAGTCCCCAAGGGCTGGTTCACATATAAATGAGCCGGTACTTTTAATTTCATAATTGTCTTGTGCCGAACCCAATCAAATATTGTAATCCGGCTTAATCTTGAGAGACTTTCTGAATATTATGCATTAGCCCCCAAGTGCCAAGTGATGTTACTTTGTAAGGTACTTGGGACTTGAAATATATTAGAGTCATAAGAAATTGTTTTGGCATACATTAGCCTCCAAGTGTCAAGTGGTTTTGCAGTGCAAAGTACTTGAGACTTGAATCTTGACTCTTGAACTTTAATTTAAACCTTGACATACCTGTGTATGTTTTGTAGAACGCCTTATCTAGATTGGGTTCGCAATTAACTGACGCCAAGACCCGGCTGGCAGATCAGGAGACAGAAATCAAGTCTGCTGACTCTAAGCTTCAATTAAGTCCTGCTGAGACAAAAAAATTGAAAACCAGCTTGACTGCCAAGATGAAAACCTGGGCTGAAGAGAAGACGCTGCTGACACAACGCGCCGAAAAAGCCGATGCAGCTCTTGAGGAGGTTACTACGGAGCTGACTGGCTTAAAGAACCAGGTGTCTCAAATGGTTTCCGCCATCTGTACTGATCTTTTTCACCTTCTTGTGACTCGGAAGATAAACCGCCTATTGGCCCCGTGTTTGAAAAATTATGTGCAGGCCCGCGAAGCAAGAACCTAAACAAGGATAACGTGACGAATCTGAAGGCGGTCTATACCTTAGTGGAGCAGTTGTACACTGGTGCTCAACGAGCACTTGCTGCTATCTCTCCCGCCAATCAAGGACCCAACCGGCTCAGTGACGTCTTCAAGAAATTGTCAATCTTACCCGCCAGGTTCCAAGAGGTCAAATGATCCTGCGCCTAGAACCGGAGCTTTGACTGCTCTGAGCCGCTCCAAGGCTTGGGTGCCAGATCTAGACTCGGTGGATGTAGCTAGGGGGTACCCGACTATAAAGGAAGACGGGTCTCTCTTTGAGCAAGATGACTTCATGGCTTGCGTGAGGGGAGTTCGATCTCAAGCTACCATCCTTGGAGATGAAACTAATATTGATAAATACCAGCCGGGTTTTGATTTGGAGAATAAGAAGATGGCGACTCCTTCTTAAAAGGTGACAGACCTTATCCCACCGGTTCGTCAACACACGTTTGCTCCAGAAGTTGATCTGGCTGGCTTGATTGATGATGAATCAGAGTTCATTGCCATGAACGGCTTTGACTGGTCCAATCCTAGCTTTCAATTGACAGAAGGAGGTGAACCGGCGAGGGAACAATGAGAACCATCCTTGTGGGCTTTAAAAATCCTTGTAATAGAATTAGCTTTGAAACACTGCATATTTTGCCCGTGCCATCGTGCATAAGACGCCGTTTGTGACTCTGTGCTTCCTGATGTCAATATATGCGTTACATTCATGGTTATCTTTGTAATATTTCCGCTCTGTTCCTGTAGCAAAAGGAAATACTTGCTTGGCGGTTTAACACCGAACGGGTTAGAATACCCGGTTCATGACCAAAAGTTTTATCATAGTAGACAAACAGACCTAAGCGTGAAAATAAACAGGGTTGAAATAACCTTGGAGTAACACATAAAGAAACTATTCATAAACAACAGTCATACCTGTATCTTTGACCTCTGGACCGCTGGTTTATATGACTCGGGTGATGAGGCTGACGATCCAGTCCTTTTTGAGAAGTCAATGCTTCTGAATGCCTGATGATTCTTATGCCTTGGCGGCTTATTATAAATTAGTCAAGCCGGCGAAAAGACCATGCTGATTGTTTATAATTGAGACAATAAAAGACCAATAAGAAAAATACCAGGTGGCAAACAATATAAATAACCTTGTAACTACAGGTTGGGGGTTTCTGATTCGAATACGATTAGTAAACCGGACCAAAGGGGTTAAGCTAAGATTCGAATACGATCAAATAGCCCCTAGTGTGTTTGGCGTTGCACCGATCAAGAGGGTACCGACAACTATGTTCTCTTTGATTCGAATATGACCTATGTTTGAATAGAGAAGCGCCCAAATGATCTTGAGTGGTTTTTAATGACCCTGATTCAAATCCGATCAAAGTCAGACCCAAAAGGGGTTAAGCTATGATTCGGATACGATCAAGAAGCCCCCTGGTGAGTTTGGCTTTGAGCCGATCATGAGGGTTACGACATGTATGTTCTCTTTGGTTCGAATACGACCTATGTTTGAACAGGAAGCCCCCAAGTGATCTTGAGGTTTACAGCTAGATTTGAATACGATCATAAGCCGGACCAAAAAGGTTAGACTTGATTCAGATATGATCAGCTCCTTAATAGTCATTTTAAAGAGTAAAAGAGTAAAGATATATAATCTTTGAAAAGGAAAAGGACAGAGGGCCTTCTTTATTACTTATCATAGTATATACAACGTCAAAGTATGTACATGATGAGAGCCGATGGCTCAGGTGTAGTATGGCCGAAGTTGAGCAATGTTCCACGGCCGGCGGGTCTCCTCCTCCGACTTACGTGAGTCTTTGTGCTCTCGAACTTCAATGAGGTAATATGACCCGTTGTTTAAGTTCTTACTGACCACAAAGGGTCCTTCCCAAGGCGGGGATAGCTTGTGTGCACCTGACAGATCCTGGATGAGCCGGAGCACCAGGTCACCTTCTTGGGAAGTCCTAGACTTAACCCGGCGGCTGTGATAGCGGCGCAGGTCCTGTTGATAAATTGCTGATCGAGCCGCTGCTAAGTCTCTTTCCTCATCTAATAAGTCAAGTGCATCCTGTCTGGCTTGTTCGTTATTAGCTTCAACATAAGCCGCCACACGAGGCGAGTCATGACGGATGTCACTAGGCAGCACTACTTCCGCTCCATAAACCATGAACAAGGGTGTATAACCCGTAGATCTGTTAGGGGTGGTGTTAATACTCCACAATACCGAGGGTAAATCCTCTACCCAACAACCCGGTGTCCGTTTTAAGGGAACCATGAGCCGGGGTTTGAGACCTTTTAAGATTTCCTGATTTGCTCTCTGAGCCTGCCAATTAGATTGAGGGTGAGCTACAGAAGTAACATCAAGCCGGATATGCTCACGTTGATAGAACTCCTCCATAGCCCCTTAGGATAAATTAGTGCCATTGTCAGTGATAATGCTATGTGGAAAACCAAAGCGAAAGATCATCTTTTCATGAACTGAACTGCTGTGGCTGCATCACACTTACTCACTGGCTCCGCCTCAACCCACTTTGTGAATTTGTCAACTGCTACTAAAAGATGTGTCTTTTTATCCTTAGACCTTTTGAAAGGTCCAACCATGTCAAGCCCCCAGACCGCAAACGGCCAGGTGATTGGAATCATCCACAACTCTTGAGCCAGCACATGTGCTCGTCGTGCAAATTTTTGACATCCATCACACCTACTGACCAGATCCTCTGCATCAGCGTGAGCCGTCAACCAATAAAAACCATGACAAAAAGCTTTGGCCACAAGAGACTTTGAACCGGCGTGATGACCACAATCCCCTTCATGGATTTCACGAAGTATCTCTTGGCCTTCTTCAGGAGAAACACACAGCTGAAACGCTCCAGAGACGCTGCGATGGTATAATTCTCTGTCAGAAATCGTCATTGACTTGGACCGCCGGGTTATCTGTCGGGCCAGGGTATCATCCTCTGGCAACTCACCCCGGGTCATGTAAGCCAAGAACGGTACTGTCCAATCTGGGATGACGTGAAGAGCCGCCACCAACTGTGCCTTCGGGTCAGGAATGGCCAAATCTTCCTCTGTAGGTAACTTAACAGACAGGTTATGCAAAACACCCAAAAAGGTGTTAGGTGGCATCGGCTTACGCTGATACCCCAACCGACTTAGAGCATCTGCCACTTCGTTCTTCCTACGGTCAATGTGTTCCACCTGATAACCTTTAAAATGTCCCGCAACAGCATCAACTTCACGGCGATAAGCCGCCATGAGAGGGTCCTTGGAATCCCACTTGCCTGACACTTGTTGAGCGACCAAATCTGAATTGCCAAGACACAGGACCCAGCTCAGGCTCATCTCTTTGGCCATTCGAAGACCATGGAGAAAGGCTTCATACTCTACTGTGTTGTTAGTAGAAGGAAACATCAGTCGCATCACATAACAAAACTTGTCACCTCGAGGGGAAGTTAAAACAACTCCAGCCCCCGAGCCTTCCAATTGTCTGGACCCATCAAAGTGAATCGTCCAATATGTGTTGTCTGGTTTCTCTTCTGGCATCTGCATCTCTATCCAATCATTAATAAAGTCAACCAGCGCTTGAGATTTGATCGCAGTACGTGGTATATACTTCAACCCATGAGACCCAAGTTCAATGGCCCACTTGGCGACTCGTCCAGTGGCTTCTCTATTTTGAATGATGTCTCCCAATGGAGTAGAGCTAACCACAATGATTGGGTGACCCTGAAAGTAATGTTTGAGCTTCTGGCTTGCCATGAACACCCCATATACAAGTTTCTGCCAATGTGGATATCTTTGTTTAGACTCAATCAACACCTCACTGACGTAGTAAACCGGCCGTTGGACCGGATGTTCCTTCCCAGCCTCCTTGCGTTCCACCACAATCTCCACACTAACACCTCGTGAGTTAGCAGCCACATATAACAATAGCGGCTCTTTCTCAACCGGAGCAGCAAGAACCGGCGGCTCAGCAAGTTGTTTCTTCAGATCCTCAAAGGCAGAGTTTGCAGGATCACTCCAAACGAAATCATCCGTCTTTTTCATCATCTGGTACAAAGGCATCGCCTTCTCCCCTAACCGGCTTATGAACCGGCTCAAAGTGGCGACACGGCCCGCCAACCGTTGAACATCATTGATGCACAACGGTTTGGCCAGGGAGGTGATTGCCTTAATTTTCTCCGGGTTAGCTTCAGTACCTCTATTAGATACCAAAAAACCCAAGAGTTTGCCAGCGGGGACTCCAAAAACACACTTAGCCGGGTTAAGCATCATCTTGTAGACCTGGAGGTTATCAAAGGTCTCCTTTAGATCTGTTACTAAGGTTTCCTCTTTTCTGGACTTCACCACTATATCATCCACATAAGCATGAACATTACGCCCAATCTGATTGTGAAGGCAATTCTGCATACACCGTTGATAAGTCGCCTGGGCACTCTTAAGCCCAAAAGGCATAGACACATAGCAGAAGGCTCCAAACGGAGTGATGAAGGCTGTCTTATCCTGGTCCTTGACTGCCATCTTGATCTGATGATAACCTGAATAAGCATCCAGAAAACTCAAACACGCACAACCCGCCGTAGCATCAATGATTTGATCAATACGAGGGAGAGCAAAAGGGTCAGCTGGACAAGCTTTGTTTAAATCGGTGTAATCCACACACATACGCCAGGTGTTGTTCTTCTTGAGTACAAGCACCGGGTTGGCCAACCACTCTGGGTGAAAAACTTCCACAATGAACCCGGCCGCCAAGAGCCGGGCCACCTCTTCTCCAATGGCCTTGCGCCTTTCCTCGTTAAACCGTTGGAGAAACTGTCTGACCGGCTTAAACTTCGGATCAATATTGAGAGTATGCTCAGCGAGTTCTCTCGGGACACCCGGCATATCAAAAGGTTTCCATGCAAAGATGTCCCGGTTCTCACGGATGAACTTGATGAGCGCGCTTTCCTATTTTGGATCCAAGTTGGCACTGATGATGAACTGCTTGGATGAGTCATCGGGCACAAAATCAACCGTCTTGGTGTCATTAGCTGATTTGAATTTCAACACCGGCTCATGCTCCGTTGTTGGCTTCTTTAACGACGTCATGTCTGCCGGGTCAACATTATCTTTATAAAACTATAACTCCTCTGTTGCACAAACAGACTCAGCATACGCAACATCTCCTTCTTCACACTCCAGGGCTATTTTCTGGCTTCCATGCACTGTAATGGTGCCCTTATAACCCGGCATCTTGAGTTGTAGATATACATAACACGGCCGAGCCATGAACTTGGCGTAAGCCGGCCGTCCAAAAAGAGCATGATATGGGCTTTTGATCTTAACCACCTCAAAAGTTAACTTCTCGCCCTAGAATATGCCCAAAGGATACTTCCAGTTCAATCTTACCAACTTGTTATGCCGACTTGCCATGTACAACGCCGTGAAAAACATTGTTGGATTGCTTAAGACTCTTATCAGTCAACCCCATCCGACGGAACGTCTCATAGTAGAGGATGTTGATGCTACTGCCTCCATCCATGAGCACTTTAGTGAATTTATATCCACCAACCTGAGGTGCCACTACCAAGGCTAAGTGACCCAGATTGTCAACCCGGGGAGGATGATCTTCTCCGCTCCACACTATAGGCTGTTCAGACCACCTCAAATAACACGATATCATCGGCTCAACAGCATTGACAACCCTCTTATGAAGTTTCTGGTCCCTCTTGCATAAACTAGTGGTAAATACATGGTATTGCCCACTATTCAACAGTTTTGGGTTGCTCTGATATATGGACTGTTGCTGCTGATTGCCTTGGCCAGGTTGTTGATTGTAACCTCACTGGTTACTTGTATGGCCTTGACCGTGAAAACCGCCTCCACCTGAACCGGCGCCCGGGCCATGAAAGCCGCCTCCGGCTGAACCGCCACCAGGCCCGTGACTTCCATCAAATGCGTTTGAATTTTTAAATGCCTTCATGATCGTACAGTCCTTCCACAGATGGGTTGGTGGCTTCTCCCGGGTGCCATGTCTTGGGCAAGGTTCATTCAATAGTTGCTCGAGGGTGGGACCTGACCCGCCTGACCGAGGGGGTTGCCTACCCTTGCGCCATTGATTGTTGCCCTGTGTATTGGTGTTAGCCACAAATTCGTCAGCCTTACATTTATTACCTCCTTGATTTGACGGGTTATGCTGGTGACTCTTGCCGTCGCCATTCTTCTTTCCCTTCCCTGTTTTCTCCTCATCAGACAAGGGATCCTTGGTATTGTCAGAATCAGCGTACTTGACCAGAGCCGCCATCAACTGGCCCATGTCATTGCAGTCGCGCTTGAGCCGCCCCAGCTTCTGCTTCAGAGGTTCAAAACGACAATTTTTCTCCAACATTAAGACTGCCGAACCAGCATCCGTCTTATCAGATGAATGTATTATCTCCTTGACCCAGCGCACCCAATGGGTTGTGGACTCTCCTTCCTCTTGCTTACAATTAGTCAGGTCCACGATTGACATAGGTTGCTTACATGTGTCTTTGAAGTTTTGAATGAACCGGGCCTTGAACTCCGCCCATGAGCCAATGGAATTGGGCGGCAACCCTTTCAACCAAGTGCGATCCATTCCATCCAACATCATGGTTAAGTACTTAGCCATTGCTGCATCGCTGACCTCCAAAAGCTCCATTGCCAGCTCGTAACTCTCAATCCATGCCCCAGGCTACAAATCGGCCGTGTAGTTAGGCACTTTACGAGGCCCCTTGAAGTCCTTAGGTAAGCGCTCATTACGTATGGCCGGCACCAAGCAAGGAACGCCTCCGGTCCTCGTGGCTACTCCTGCCTCAACAGAGGTTGCTGGATAAGCCAGAAAAGTTTGATGAGCCGCCTGCTCACCCGCCAGTTGAACCGCCCACTCAGCCTCTTGTCGGATCCTCTCCTGATCCGCTAAGTTAAGGGCTCCCGCCTACACCGGCTCATGCCTGCACGGTTGGTTGCGGCATTGAGCATTGCTTGACATATTAGCTGAGTCCATATGCCTGCTATAGCTCGGGCTCCGGCTCGGGCGAGGGGTTGAATGGATTCTGTCTCGACTGTAAGAGTATGCATCCTGTTGTGCCAGAGCCATCTGAAGAAGCTCTCTCACCCTTCGTGTTTCGACTGTTGTCGGAGAGTCGCCTTCCATCAGGAGAGCCACCAAACGAGCCGACGCAGCAATGAGGTTTTCCAAAGGATTGGAGAAGTGACCTGGTGGTGTTGGCGCATAATGAGGCGGAGCGGCATACATGCGAGGTGGTTCCATGGCCCGCGGCTGAACCGGTGCTCCGGGTGTCGTGATCCGATTTGCTTCTGGTGGGTTACTTGGACCGGTTCCAGGTGTTTGGAAAAGGTTCCTAGGATCGAGCGTCAGAGGTAGACCTGATTGAGTTTTCGGATGCCTTCTCCTCATGACGTCGTTTGACACGTTCAGATCCACCGAGAGCCGAAAAGTCTCCGCTTGAAGCTGCTGAGCACGAGCGTCGAAAGCCGCCCGCTCCACAGCCATCCTAACCTCTTTAGCTGCTAAGTTTTCCTTGGCATGTGCCATCTCTTCGCGCACCCGTGCCACCTCCGCATCATGCTGAACTTTGTCCGCCGGTTCCACCATGGCGGTCAATAGGGCCGTCAGCTTATCTGTGAGGTCCATTAGTATCTGAGCCGGGGGGCGCGTGGGGTCTCCTGACCCGGCCGCTGCTGACCCGGTGGTCGTCACTGCCGCAGCCGTGGATTTCTGCCCGGGATGGGTGCCTGCCATGAAGACACCAGCTCGATTCAGCGGCTCAAAGGGGTCCGGAATACTGCTGCCATCGGAACAGCCCCCAAGCATGCCATCCTGCAGCTGATACAATGAGTCCGTCTCGCCTGTTGATGACGTAACATAAGAACAGCTGGCCGTCTCACCGCCATCCACTGATCCTTCTGAGTATTCACCTCCATGGATGCAACCCACAAAGACACGTTTTACGGCGGTTCGGGCCCGGGCGGGTCTCGCGCGCTGAGCCGTCTCGATGATGTTGGTGCAGATATCCGGCTCAGGGCCTGATTCACCAATCCGGCTGATGAAGACATGAATCCCGCCGAAGGGGACCCGGTACCTGTACTCAATTGAGCCGGCCTCGGGGCCCAAGCCTTCGTCGTTGATGTAGAGCTTGCCGCGACGACTTTTGGTCATCCGGCCCACAACGTATCCCTTGAGCCTTTCAAAGCTTCCCTTCAAGAACTCAAATCCACCATGCGCTGGCCCCATGATGGGCGCCAACTGTCGTGGAATTGTCACGGCAGATGTCCTAGCAAAAGGACTTAGTCGTAGGGCCATCGCAACTAGGAAGCTTAAAGGGGTTGATCGGGACAAAGGACACGAGATGTTTTATACTATTTCGGCCCCTTACGATGAAGGTAAAAGCCTACGTCTAGTTGTGTTGGAATTGTTGGGGTTTCGATCACCAAGAGGCTAATCCGCCGGCTTGGTTATCGATGTCTTGTTTCTTGCCCTAAGCCACCACTGGGTCATCCCCTAATATACACGGGTTGACGCCTGGCGGCCTACAGAGTCCCGGCCGGCTCATAAAGCATGTCCGGATCGGTGACTTCTTTTACATGCCTTTCCTTACAAGCCTTTCCTTACATATGGCGGTTTACAATATTGGGCCTTAAGCCGCCTCTGGGCTTAGGCCTTCTATAAACCTTAATAAACTATCGCCTTGAATGTTTACTGGGCTTCCTTTGTGACCCGTCATTGGGACTGACCTGGCCCCTCCTGGGCGGGTCATAACTCATAGCTATATTGCCAACAGAGGATGAGTGGATCTAGGGTTTCGTCCGTGAAAATTCAGAGGGGATCACATATTTATAGGTGGAGGGAGTTTGGAGTGTCCAAAAGAGGTGTAGTTTTCGCACACACATTCTTGATCTGACGACGGAGGACATGGAAGTGGTTTAGATGGGTTATTGGGCGGTTTTGGAGGGGTGTTGGGCTGCAACACCCAAGAGGCCTTTGCAGTTACCCGGTTAACCGTTGGAGTATCAAACGGACTCCAAATGGCACGAAATTTGACAGGCGGTCTACCGGTGGTGTACCAAGGCCACTTGGCAAATCCCGGTCCATTCCAAGAACGTTCGACACTCGGTCACGAAAAGAGACAAGAGGGGGTGTCGGGTGTATGAGGGAGTGTCGGATCGCGAAACGGGCAACAGGGAAATTGCTTGGATGCATGAGACGAACACGAATGCAAATGCGATGCACATGATGACATGATATGAAATGCATGACTTGAACAAAATGCAAAACAAAAGACAAAAACCCAGCCACGAAGGGAATCTCCAATCGCATCTCCGGAAAAGGCAAGAGTCGGAGTTACAAATATGGAAAGTTGTATCCGGGGCGTTACATACATCAACACCATAGCCTCTCTGATGATGTGTGAGTAGTTTTCCACAGACATTCGGGTCCATAGTTATTAGCTAGATGGCTTCTTCTCTCTCTTTGGATCTCAATACAAAGTTCTCCTCGATTCTCTTGGAGATCTATTCGATGTAATTCTTTTTGCGATGTGTTTGTCGAGATCCGATGAATTGTGGGTTTATGATCAAGATTATCTAGGAACAATATTTGATTCTTCTCTGAAATCTTTTATGCATGATTTAAATATCTTTGCAAGTCTCTTCGAATTATCAGTTTGGTTTGTCCTACTAGATTGATCGTTCTTGCAATGGGAGAAGTGCTTAGCTTTGGGTTCAATCTTGCGGTGTCCTTTCCCAGTGACAGCAGGGGCAGCAAGGCACCTATTGTATTGTTCCCATCGAGGATAAAAAGATGGGGTTTATATCATATTGCTTGAGTTTATCCCTCTACATCATGTTATCTTGCCTAATGCGTTACTCTGTTCTTATGAACTTAATACTCTAGTTGCATGCTGGATAGCGGTCGATGTGTGGAGAAATAGTAGTAGATGCATGATACGTCTCCAACGTATCTATAAGTTTATTGTTCCATGCTATTATATTATCCGTTTTGGATGTTTACGGGCTTTATTATACACTTTTACATTATTTTTGGGACTAACCTATTAACACAGAGCCCAGTGCCAGTTTCTATTTTTTCCTTATTTTAGAGTATCGCAGAAAAGGAAAATCGAACAGAGTCGAATTGACCTGAAACTTCACAGAACTTATTTTTGGACCAGAAGAAGCCCACGGAGTATTGGAGATGGACCAGGAGAGTCTCGGGCTGCCCACGAGGGTGGGGGGTGCGCCCACCCCCTGGGCGCACCCCCCTACCTCGTGGATAGCCCGGAGGTCAACCGACATACATCTTCCTCCTATATATATCCATATACCCTAAAAACTTCGGGGAGCAGAATAGATCGGGAGTTCTGCTGCCAGAAGCCTCCGTAGCCACCGAAAACCAATCTAGACCCGTTCCGGCACCCTGCCGGAGGGGGAATCCCTCTCCAGTGGCCATCTTCATCATCCCGACGCTCTCCATGACGAGGAGGGAGTAGTTCTCCCTCGGGGCTGAGGGTATGTACCAATAGCTATGTGTTTGATCTCTCTCTCTCTCTCTCTCTCTCTCTCTCGTGTTCTTGAGGTGATACGATCTTGATGTATCGTGAGCTTTGCTATTATAGTTGGATCTTATGATGTTTCTCCCCCTCTACTCTCTTGTAATGGATTGAGTTTTCCCTTTGAAGTTATCTTATCGGATTGAGTCTTTAAGGATTTGAGAACACTTGATGTATGTCTTGCGTGGGATACCCGTGGTGACAATGGGGTATTCTATTGATCCACTTGATGTATGTTTTGGTGATCAACTTGCGGGTTCCACCCATGAACCTATGCATAGGGGTTGGCACACGTTCTCATCTTGACTGTCCGGCAGAAACTTTGGGGCACTCTTTGAAGTTCTTTGTGTTGGTTGAATAGATGAATCTGAGATTGTGTGATGCATATCGTATAATCATACCCACGAATACTTGAGGTGACATTGGAATATCTAGGTGACATTAGGGTTTGGTTGATTTGTGTCTTAAGGTGTTATTCTAGTACGAACTCTATGATAGATCGATCAGAAAGGATAACTTTGAGGTGGTTTCGTACCCTACCATAATCTCTTCGTTTGTTCTCCGCTATTAGTGACTTTGGAGTGACTCTTTGTTGCATGTTGAGGGGTAGTTTTGTGATCCAATTATGTTATTATTGTTGAGAGAACTTGCACTAGTAAAAGTATGAACCCTAGGCCTTGTTTCAACGCATTGCAATACCGTTTGTGCTCACTTTTATCATTAGTTACCTTGCTGTTTTTATATTTTCAGATTACAAAAACCTTTATCTACCATCCATATACCACTTGTATCACCATCTCTACGCCGAACTAGTGCACCTATACAATTTACCATTGTATTGGGTGTGTTGGGGACACAAGAGACTCTTTGTTATTTGGTTGCAGGGTTGCTTGAGAGAGACCATCTTCATCCTACGCCTCCTACGGATTGATAAACCTTAGGTCATCCACTTGAGGGAAATTTGCTACTGTCCTACAAACCTCTGCACTTGGAGGCCCAACATGTCTACAAGAAGAAGGTTGTGTAGTAGACATCAAGCTCTTTTTTGGCGCCGTTGCCGGGGAGGTTAGTTCTTGAAGGTATATCTTTAGATCTTACAATCGAATCTTTTTATTTCTTGTTTTAGCACTAGTTTAGTTTATAAAAGAAAACTACAAAAAAATGGAATTGAGTTTGCCTCATACGCTTCATCTTTTTAATATTATTCGTGAGTATGATGGAAAGGAGAATTGTGCCAAAGTGTTAGAAGAAGAATGCATTAAAATGTTTGGCACTAAATATTTGAATGATGAGCATGATTGCAATGTTGTTAGTATGAATTCCTTGAATATCCATGATACTAATGATATGCAAACCCACATGCTTGGGGATGCTATGTTTGATGAAGATGATATTTTTTGTCCCCCAAGTTTTGATGAGCAAATTTACTATGATGAAAGCATGCCTCGTATTTAAGATGATTATATTGATGAAAGTGGATTTGGAGAGGTCATGACTTTATTTTGTGATGAATCCACTATTCCGGAAGAGGTTCCAATTGATTATGAGAACAAAGTTGCTATCCATGATGATTATTGTGATGACTTGTATACTATAAAGAATAATGATATCCATGAAACTTGTCATCATGATTTTAGTTTTCAATTGGATTATGCCTCACATGATAATTATTTTGTTGAGTTTGCTCCCACTACTATTCATGAGAAGAAATTTGCTTATGTGGAGAGTAATAAAAATTTTATGCTTGTAGACCATGAAAAGAATGCTTTAGGTGCTTGTTATATTGTGCAATTCATTCATGATGCTACTGAAAATTATTATGAGGGAGGAACATATGCTTGTAGGAATTGCAATAATATCAAGTTTCCTCTCTATGTGCTTAAAGTTTTGAAGTTATGCTTGTTTTGCTTTCCTATGCAAGTTGATTCTAGTTCCCACAAGTTGTTTGCTCACAAAATCCCTATGCATAGGAAGTGGGTTACACTTAAATGTGATAGTAATATTCTTCATGATGCTCTCTTTATGTTTCAATTCTTATCCTTTATGTGAGCATCATTGAAATCATCATGCCTAGCTAGGGGCGTTAAACGTTAGCTCTTGTTGGGAGGCAACCCGATTTTATTTTTGTTCCTTGCTGCTTGTTCCTGTTTAGTAGTAAATAATTCATCTAGACTCTGTTTAGATGTAGTTTTATGTTTTAATTAGTGTTTGTGCCAAGTAGAACCTTTGGGAAGACTTGGGGAAAGTCTTTGCGATCATGCTGTAAAAAACAGAAACTTTATCGCTCACGAGATTTGCTGCCATTTTTATTGGAGAGTGATATTTAGTTAATTATTTTTTCATATGATTAATATATAAATTCCTCACGTCCAGCAATTTATTTTAGAATTTTTGGGGTTCCAGAAGTATATGTTTGATTCCGATTACTGCAGACTGTTCTGTTTTTGACAGATTCTGTTTTCTATGTGTTGTTTGCTTATTTCGATGAATCTATGAGTAGTATCGGAGGGTATGAACCATAGAGAAGTTGGAATACAGTATATATTACAATAATATGAATTTAGAATGAGTTCACAACAGTATCTAAGTGGTGATTTATTTTCTCATACTAACGGAGCTTACGAGTTTTCTGTTAAGTTTTGTGTTGTGAAGTTTTCAAGTTTTGGGTAAAGATTAGATGGACTATGGAATAAGGAGTGGCAAGTGGCTAAGCTTGGGGTTGCCCAAGGCACCCCAAGGTAATATTCAAGGACAACCAAGAGCCTAATCTTGGGGATGCCCTGGAAGGCATCCCCTCTTTCGTCTTCGTTCATCGGTAACTTTACTTGGAGCTATATTTTTATTTACCACATGATATGTGTTTTGCTTGGAGTGTCATTTTATTTTCTTTTGTTTTGCTTGCTGTTTGAATAAAATACCAAGATCTGAAATTCTTAAATGTTAGGGAGTCTTCACATAGTTGCATGATTATTCGACTACTCATTGATCTTCACTTATATCTTTCAGAGTAGTTTGTTGTTGCTCTAGTGCTTCACTTACATTCTTTCTAGAGCACGGTGGTGGTTTTATTTTATTGAAATAGATGAACTCTCATGCTTCACTTATATCATTTTGAGAGTCTCTAAGAAGCATGGTAGTTTGCTTTGGTTATGAATTTAGTCCTAATATGATGGGCATCCAAGAGGGATATAATAAAAACTTTCATATAAAGTGCATTGAATACTATGAGAAGTTTGATACTTGATGATTGTTTTGAGATACGAAGATGGTGATATTAGAGTCATGCTTGTTTAGTAGTTGTGAATTTGAGGAATACTTGTGTTGAAGTTTGTGATTCCCGTAGCATGCACGTATGGTGAACCGTTATGTGATGAAGTCGGAGCATGATTTGTTTATTGATTGTCTTCCTTATGAGTGGCAGTCGGGGACGAGCGATGGTCTTTTCCTACTAATCTACCCCCTAGGAGCATGCACGTAGTACTTTTTTCGATAACTAATAGATTTTTGCAGTAAGTATGTGAGTTCTTTATGACTAATGTTGAGTCCATGGATTATACGCACTCTCACCCTTCCACCATTGCTAGCCTCTCTAATACCGCGCACCTTTCGCCGGTATCATAAATCCACCATATACCTTCCTCAAAATAGCCACCATACCTACCTATCATGGCATTTCCGTAGCCATTCCAAGATATATTGCCATGCAACTTACCACCGTTCCATTTATTATGACACGCTCCATCATTGTCATATTGCTTTGCATGATCATGTAGTTGACATTGTACTTGTGGCAAAGCCACCATTCATAATTCTTTCATACATGTCACTCTTGATTCATTGCATATCCCGGTACACCGCCGGAAGCATTCATATAGAGTCATACTTTGTTCTAGTATTGAGTTGTAATCATTGAGTTTTAAATAAATAGAAGTGTGATGATCATCATTCATAGAGCATTGTCCCCCCAAAAGAGAAAGGCCAAAAAAAGGGAAAGGCCAAATAAAAAAAATAAAAGAATAAAAAATAAAAAGGGACAATGCTACGATCCTTTTACCACACTTGTGCACAAAGTAGCACCATGATCTTCATGATAGAGAGTCTCTTGTCTTGTCACTTTCATATACTAGTGGGAAATTTTCATTATAGAACTTGGCTTGTATATTCCAACAATGGGCCTCCTCAATGAGCAAGCAAGTTGGATGCACACCCACTTTGTTTCTTTTGTTGAGTTTTCATACATTTATATCTCTAGTGCATCCGTTGCATGGCAATCCCTACTCACTCACATTGATATCTATTAATGGGCATCTCCATAGCCCGTTGCTACGCCTAGTTGATGTGAGACTATCTTCTCCCTTTTTGTCTTCTCCACAACCACCATTCTATTCCACCTATAGTGCTATGTCCATGGCTCACACTCATGTATTGCGTGAAGATTGAAAAAGTTTGAGAACATCAAAAGTATGAAACAATTGCTTGGCTTGTCATCGGGGTTGTGCATGATTTAAATACGTTGTGTGGTGAAGATGGAGCACAGCCAGACTATATGATTTTGTAGGGATAGCTTTCTTTGGCCATGTTATTTTGAGAAGACATAATTGCTTTGTTAATATGCTTGAAGTATTATTATTTTTATGTCAATATTAAATTTTTGTCTTGAATCTTATGGATCTGAATATTCTTGCCACAATAAAGAATTACATAAGGAAATATGTTATGTAGCATTCCACATCAAAAATTCTATTTTTATCATTTACCTACTCGAGGACGAGCATGAATTAAGCTTGGGGATGCTGATACGTCTCCAACGTATCTATAATTTTTGATTGTTCCATGCTATTATATTATCCGTTTTGGATGTTTAAGGGCTTTATTATACACTTTTATATTATTTTTGGGACTAACCTATTAACCCAAAGCCCAGTGCTAGTTTCTGTTTTTTCCTTGTTTTAGAGTATCGCAGAAAAGGAAAATTAAATGAAGTCCAATTGACCTGAAACTTCACGGAACTTATTTTTGGACCAGAAAAAGCCCACGGAGTATCGGAGATGGACTAGGAGAGTCCCGGGCTGCCCACAAGGGTGGGGGGGCGCGCCCTGCCTCGTGGACAGCCCGGAGGTCCACCGACGTACTTCTTCCTCCTATATATATATCCATATACCCTAAAAACTTCAGGGAGCAGAATAGATCGGGAGTTCCGCCGCCAGAAGCCTCCGTAGCCATCGAAAACCAATCTAGACCCATTCCGGCACCCTACCGGAGGGGGATCCCTCTTCGGTGGTCATCTTCATCATCCCAGCGCTCTCCATTACAAGGAGGGAGTAGTTCTCCCTCGGGGCTGAGGGTATGTACCAATAGCTATGTGTTTGATCTCTCTCTCTCTCTCTCTCTCTCTCTCGTGTTCTTGAGGTGATACGATCTTGATGTATCGCGAGCTTTGCTATTATAGTTGGATATTATGATGTTTCTCCCCCTCTACTCTCTTGTAATGGATTGAATTTTCCCTTTGAAGTTATCTTATCAGATTGAGTCTTTAAGGATTTGAGAACACTTGATGTATGTCTTGCGTGGGATACCCGTGGTGACAATGGGGTATTCTATTGATCCACTTGATGTATGTTTTGGTGATCAACTTGCGGGTTCCGCCCATGAACCTATGCATAGGGGTTGGCACACATTTTCGTCCTGACTCTCTGGTAGAAACTTTGGGGCACTCTTTGAAGTTCTTTGTGTTGGTTGAATACATAAATCTCAGATTGTGTGTGAAAGTGCGTTATATCGACTAGAGGGGGGTGAATAGGCGATTTTTATGAAATTCTTCATTGAGGAATTTGCCAGTGAGGAAATTCCTTAGCGAAGAACTACTAGCAGCGGAATAAGTACTCAAAAGTAAACATAACAGAATACAAGCATAGTCATCATGATGCAATGAAGACAGGCAGAGAGTATAGGAAGCGTAACCACAGGATAACACAGGATGAAGACAAACAGACTGAAGAAATTGAACTGAGGAAATTGAGAAAGTCTTCAGTCAAAGTCTTCAAACATAGATATGAACAAGCACACAACACAGTTATGAGGAAATGAACGAGTTGAGGGAATAGAACCAGTAAGCTTGGTGAAGACAATGATTTGGTAGACCAGTTCCAACTGTTGTCTCAGTTGTACGTCTGGTTGGAGCGGCTGAGTATTTAAACTCGAGGACACACAGTCCCGGACACCCAGTCCTGAGCACGCAGCTCAGGACACCAAGTCCTCACTGTATTCTCCTTGAGCTAAGGTCACACAGACCTCGCCCAATCACTCGTGGTAAGTCTTCAGGCGACTTCCAAACCTTCACAAACTTGGTCACTCGGCGATCCACAATTCCTCTTGGATGCTCTAGACCATGACGCCTAACCGTCTGGAAGAAGCACAGTCTTCAAAGGTAACAAGCGTCGGATCCACGCAGGATCAATCTCTTCAGTGATGCTCAATCACTTGGGGTTTGTAGGTGTTTGGGTTTGGGTTTTTCCTCACTTGATGATTTTCGCTCAAAGTCCTCGGAGGATGGGTTGCTCTCAAATGACAAGTGTCAGTTTCTCTTGGAGCAGCCAACCAGCTAGTGGTTGTAGGGGGCGGCTATTTATAGCCTAGGGAGCAGCCCGACATGATAAGACATAAATGCCCTTCAATGATATGACCGTTAGGTGGATAGATATTTTGGGACAGCTGGCGCATAGCACAACAACGGTCGGAATTTTGAGTAGCAAAATCCTCAGGGCTATCATGTTCCTCACTGTGTAGGCAATCCGCACTGGCGAATTCCTAACTCCTCAGTCAGAACAAATTCCTCAGAGACCAGAAGAACTTCGTCTCTATCACTGAAGAATATGACTGGACTGTATGAGATTTCCAATGGCTTCACTCGAAGGGATTGGTAGGTGTAGGATTTTGAGTTGAGCATCACATGGAAATTTTTCCTTAGTATTTCCTCGACCCCCTTTAACAGTACGGTGTTTCCTATGACTCAAGAAAGAGAAAATGAAACTACGAAAACAAAAGTCTTCACGCTTCATGTTCCTCGAATGAATACCAAGTCTTCAAGGTCACACCAATTTCTTCACTTTCAAAGTCTTCAGAAATCCAAAGTCTTCAGTCGAAGAACTTCATTTTTAGGGGTCGACTTTCTCTGTAAATATCAAACTCCTCATAGACTTATAGACCTGTGTACACTCACAAACGCATTAGTCCCTTAACCTATAAGTCTTCAATACACCAAAATCACTAAGGGGCACTAGATGCACTTACAATCTCCCCCTTTTTGGTGATTGATGACAATATAGGTTAAGTTTTCAACGGGGATAAACATATGAAGTGTAAATACTGATATTGAGGAATTTGATTGCAAGATATAGAAGAACTCCCCCTGAAGATGTGCATAGTGAGGAATTTGCTTTTGAAGCAATGCACACTTGAAGAGTTGAATCATGGAGATCTCCCCCTATATCTTGTAATTCATACACGCATTTGACATATAACAGTGAAGAATTTGAAATGCATGATGAAATATGGTGACTGATGTAATTCAGCATGCGTGCAATAATATTAACGAGGAATAAGCATGCAGAAAAACGTATCAAGAGTATCAGAGCACCATCGGGTTTAAGTTTACAACTCGATCCAATAAAGTCTCAAAAGAACGAGAGTTGTAACTTGAAAAAAACGCCCATATAGAAAGACCCGCTTGAAGACTAACTCAAAATTCTCCCCCTTTGTCATCAAATGACCAAAAGGATCGAATATGAGGACTAACGCCCCTGAAGAATATCAAGTTGATGAAGGAGCGCCAGCGTTGTTGGGGTCGTTTGTTGTAGTAGGGCCTGCCGCAGTGTCGTCCAAGTCTTCATGTTCATCAGTGTCGCGCGATGAAGAATATGAGCTGGCCACCAAAGAAGGAACCTTGACCTTCTTGAATTTCTTCGGTGGAGGTGCAGACCAGTCAAAATCTTCCTTGAGACCCATTTTCTTCAGATCGTCTTCACCATACAGATGTGACAGGATTGCCCAGGTGCGACCGAAGACTTGATGGAGGTAGTAATGGTTTTTCTTCACTGCATTGTGTGTAGCAGTCATGTTGTGAAGAAATGAACCAAACTGACGCTTAACCCATTTGTGATTTCGATCCACCTTCTGGTGAAGACTAAGCAGAAGTTCACGATCAGTCATCACACGAGGAGCAGTGGCTTGAGGAGTGGACTTGGGTGCATTGGCAGAGTCATGTGTGGCAGAGTCATCATTGGTGGAATAAGAGGCAGCTTTGCGAAATTGACCATCCAATGGACGAATGCCTTCATCTATAACAGCTGGTGCCTTGCCCTTTCCATCAACTGAGGAATAGGTCTGCTTGAGGACTTCAATTGGGGGCAAGTAGCTGAGGTGATTCTAAAAATCAGCTTTGTAGTTGAGTGAAGACCTTGTCCTGAGGAATCTCATAATCCAAGGTGCATAAGGCTTCAGCTCAAACGGAGACAGTGCAACATTTTCCAGAGTCCTCATGAAGAAATCGTGATAATTGACAGGAATGCCATGAACGATGTTGAATACCAGATTCTTCATGATGCCAACAATTTCCTCATCAGATGAGTCGTGGCCTTTGATAGGACTCATTGTCCTCGTAAGAATACGATAGACAGTTCTGGGCACATAAAGCAATTCCTTCATGAGGAATTTGGTTCTTGGTGCCTGACCTGGCTTCAAAGGTTTCATCAGCACCTGCATGTAGTGATTTGTAAGCTCAGGTTCATTGTAGATGCAATGAGCTTCTTCAAGGGGAGGACTGAGTGGTAAGGCACGAAGCAATTCAGAAGCTGGTGCAGTCTAGTGAGTATTTTCAAACATCCAGTCCAGCACCGATGAATTCACATCTTCAGAATCTCCTGTAATGTGCAGCGTTGAACAGAATTGAAGAATCAGTTCTTCATTCCAGTCGCAGATGTCAGAGCAAAAGTTTAACAGTCCAGCGTCGTGAAGAACACTAAGGACTGGTGCGAAGCACGGCAGAGATTCCATATCCACGTGAGGAATATGCTCATGGTAGAAGATTTTCTCTTTGTTGAACAGCATTGAGGAATAGAAATTGGCTTGACTAGCAGTCCAGAAATGCCTCTTCCTAATGCGAGCAGAGTTATAAGGGTTGTAGTCTTCGAAGAATACATGCTCGCCGAAGAAATCGTCAGCCTTGAACTTTTGCTTGCGTGAGAATGGATCCTTTGGCTTGGGCAGAGGAGTCTCAGTGAGTTGCATCACGACCTTAGGAATCGCAATCTCAGGTTCTTCAGGCTGAGGATTTTCGGGTTCCTCTTTAGTGGCAGTCTACGTCTTCAGATGTTCAGCAGCAGCAGCAGTTTCTTCAGCACTAGTGGCTGGAATTTCCTCATGTACAGATGAAGTGGGGTGAGTTTCTTCAGAGCCCATTTGAACAGTTTATGCAGGCGACTAAGGTATTTGCTGCAACGCTGTGAACATTGGAGAGTTTGGATGCTGACTTTCCTAGAATTCATCACTTATTACTGGTGTGGAGCAGCCAACGTCCACATCTTCATCTTCCATTTCTTCAACGCCATCCTCTTTAGCTGTGAACTGAGGCATGGGCAAGGAGATGACAGGTGTTGAACGGATCATATCCACTTCAATTTCTTCATCAATCTGCTCTGACGAAGCAGTAGAGTAATTTTCTTCATCAGATCTGCTAGGGATCTCATATTCTTCACCAAAAGGAACAAGGTCCTTTAATGGCATGGTTGAGATGGGAACAACATTAATGGGATTAGCAAATGAACTTGTCATAGGCTTCATCTTCTTCGGGGCTGAAGAATCTGAGGCAGCTGATGCTTTCCTTTTCTTCACCGCTGCACGCTCCGCAGCCTTACTCTTCTTCACATCTGATGCAGATGGAAGGATTGGAGTTGGTGTAGGCGCAGGAGGAGCAGATGAATCTGGTTGATTTTCTTCATTTTCTTTAGGCGCACCACTAGTAGGTGCCCTGGCAATTTCTTCAGCGGCTGGAATGCAGTCATCAGCCCTGGAACTCACTTTTCTTCAGCAGCTTGATTGTCATCAGCGGTGCTGGCATTTTCTTCAGTAGGCTGAGCAGATGCTTCAGCCTAAGGAATTTCCTATTGCGTTGGGGCTGCAACATTGGAGGTGAACTTTTCTGTTATTTTGACAAATCTGACTTTGGCTCCCAGCCAGTCAGCATAATAGCGATCAAATTCATCACTCAGTTTCTTGATTTTTGATTGGAGAGCAACAAGTTCTTCAGGTGAAAGCTTCAAAACGTTTTGCTTCAGAAAGTGCTCTTTCTTGTACTGCGCTTTCTTCACCCTCCTCCCATGTTCAAATTTCCACTTCTCTTATTGTATGAAGTGAGTCAGCATGTGACTTTGGCCAGGAGTCAGCTTGAAATCGGGCATGGGAGTGTTGGGGTCCTTGTGCCAAACATCAATGTATTCGAGGATCAACTTGGGATCCAAAAGCAGTGGCACATCTGTTCCCTTGGCTCTAGCGGCCCTGACTTGCCTATCTCTGATGATTTCTGCAAGTTCATCATCATCAGCTTCGTCTTCATCAGACGGCTCTTGGAAGGCGACTTGCTTCTTCTGAGGAATAGGGCGAGGACCTTGTCCAGTAGTGGCCTTCGTCTTTAGTAGAGAGGGTCCCGTTGAGGAAGTTGGTGCAGCTGAGGAACTAGCTGAGACACCTGAGGCAATGGACATGCATGCAGTCCTTTGGCACGAGGCAAGATGCACAGGTGCTGAGGACTTTGTTGGAACAGCTGAGGACTTTGGAGGAGCTGAGGATTTTGAGGGAGCAGGAGCAGCACGAGGAATTGGCCGTGAGGGCTTTGAGGATTCTGGTCGTGAGGGCATTGCTGATGAGCTTGGCCTTGAGGGCATTGTTGGTGAAGCACTTGGCTTGCGCGCAGGCTTCTTTGACATAGCCTACTTCGGCTTGACAGCAGAGGCCTCAGCAGAGGCAGCAGCAGCAGCAGAGTCTTCATTGAATTTCCTCACTGCTTCTCTGGCTTGCTTAGCCAACTTGGCTTGGCGCTTGGCCCATTCGTCAGGATAGTCCTCACCGCGCTTGAGGCTGGTGGGATCAGCTATTTGGCCAGGTGCCAATGGAGGTCTTGGGCATGGAGGATTGAGTGCGAATTTCTTCATGTACTTGGTAGTGACATATCTGTACTCCCTCCACTCTCTAGCCCATCTCCTCTCTATCTTCTGAATGCGCACCTTGCACTCATTCTTGGTTTCCTCAGTAGGTGTGCAGTACCCAGCATATGTTTCATCCGGGATCTCAAATGTTGTATTGACCTCAGGCCTCTTTCCTCCTTTCTATGGCTTCTTACTGTCAGCCATTTTCTTCAGTTGAGGAATTTGGACAATTGAATTCTCTGAAGAAGTATGTAACTTTTCTTTGAGGAACGCTGCAAATGAGTTAAGTTGATGAGAACCTAGTGATTCAGTAGCTGACATGAGTACCTGTGAACAGAGTATAGTTGCGAGGAATTTGGAGAGGTCATATGCGTTCTCAGAAGGTTTTTCAAAAAGAACAAGTTTGAGGAATTTGACCAGATGAGTCTTGAAGAATTTCACTAAGCGTTCTTTGTCTTAGGTTCCAGAGTTGTATAGATCGAAGATCCACACAATTGAGGAATCTTGAAGAAAAATGATGCTTAGAGAAACGAATCAAGAACAGATGACTTCAGAGGTGTTTAGTGTGTGAAGATATGAAGAAAAACACCTTTGAAGATTTTGAAGATAATCATTCGAATCAACGAGGGCAGTAAAGTAATTTTTAATTACCCTGGACGAAGAACACGACAAACAGTGAAGTGGAGAGGTGAAGTTCGTCTGTGTAGATCTTCCACGCCCTAACTCGGCGGAGGAAGACGGCTATGGCGGCGGCGGAGTGAAGATTTCCACGGTCGGCGCGAGTACGTCGGCGACGAGGTCGAGGTAGTGAAGCTCTTCCTCACCGGCGATGATGAAGTAGCGGCGACGCTAGGGTTTGAGAAGCTCGAGCTGGAGAGAGGTCGAGCGGAGTAAAAGAAGTGGGGAAGGGAAGGAGGGGTATTTATAGCCTCGGTGAAAAAACTGGTCGCCCAAAGAAATTGGACGAACATGCCCCTGACCCTTCTCATCCGCTTGACATGTGTCACCCACGTACTGAGAGATGGAGATCGTGTGCGATCGTGGGTGAATGGATAAGTGTATCATGGGATGCGGAACGGTTTGAGCGGCAAAGCCGAAAATTTAGATAAGATAGGTTTTAAAGTTCCGTTAGCAATTTCTTTAGCTGACAAGGACACAGTGAAGATTTTGAACGAGTTTCAAATAGAACACACATGAAGAATTTGTGAACAGATTGGGTTGAGTATAGCATAGAGGAGAAGGGTCCGATCACATTCACTTAGCAGAAAAACCAACTTGAAGAATTAGCAATAAGTGAATGCTGTAGAGGACATAAACTTATATATATATATATATATATATATATATATATATATATATATAGCCAATGAAGAAAAACGACAGAAACAGTGAAGACAGTGCAAAGTTGAAGAATATGATCAATTGAGGAATTTCAACTTTTGGTGGTGGCGTGACCCACCGTATAAGAATGATGATTTCAGACACTGCGTACAATTATCGTAGGGTTCTGAGAATCAAATTCTTCGTTAATTTCTTCACACTAAGACTGTTATTCTTCATTGATTGAGGAAAAACGTTTCTTCATGTGTTGCCCATCTAAGTCATCAATTTTGCATAAGTGTTAGGATGAGTGTCCTTTTCAAAGAACATTCGAAGATTCTAGGATATTTAGCTCACACCGCAACTTGCTAAATCTCTTCTCATCCAAGGGCTTTGTGAAGATATCGGCTAGCTGTTCTTCAGTCTTCACATGCTCAATAGAAATGTCGCCCTTCAACACATGATCACGAAGAAAATGATGACGAATCTGAATGTGCTTTGTCTTCGAGTGCTGAACTGGGTTGTGAGCAATCTTGATGGAACTATCATTGTCACAGAAGAGAGGCACATTCTTCATGTTGACGTCGTAGTCCTTGAGAGTTTGCTTCATCCATAGCAATTGAGCACAGCAAGAACCAGCGGCAATGTACTCAGCTTCAGCAGTAGATAGTGATACGCAGTTCTGTTTCTTTGAGGACCAACAGACCAAAGATCGTCCGAGGAAATGACATGTACCAGATGTTGACTTGCGGTCCACACGATCACCAGCATAGTCAGAGTCAGAATATCCAATGAGATCAAAAGCCGAGCCCTTGGGGTACCATAATCCAAGTGTTTGTGTGTGAGCTAGATATCGAAGAATATGCTTCACAGCCTTATGGTGTGATTCCTTCGGTGTAGCTTGAAATCGGGCACACATGCAAACACTAAGCATTATGTTTGGCCTAGATGCAGATAGTTACAATAAAGAGCCAATCATGGAGCGGTATACCTTATGATCGAAGTCAATACCATTTTCATCAGTGCACAGATGGCCATTTGTGGGCATAGGAATTTTGACGCCTTTGCAATCTTGCATGCCGAATTTCCTCAGTACATCCTTGAGGTATTTCTCCTGAGATATGAATATGCCATTGCGTTGTTGACGAATTTGAAGACCTAAGAAGAATTTCAACTCTCCCATCATAGACATTTGATATTCTTCACTCATCATATAGGCAAATTCATCACTATAACATTGGTCAGTACAGCCAAAGATAATATCATCAACATATATTTGGCACACAAACAATTCACCATCATAAGATTTAGTGAAAAGAGTAGGGTCGAGTGAACCGGGTTTGAAGCCTTTCTTCATGAGGAATTCCTTCAAGGTATCATACCATGCCCGTGGGGCCTGCTTGAGGCCATAGAGGGCCTTGTTGAGTCTGAAGACTTTGTCAGGATTCTTTGGATCTTCAAAACCTGGGGGTTGAGCAACATATACTTCTTCCTCAAGCTTACCATTGAGGAATGCACTTTTCACATCCATTTGATATAAAGTGATATCATGATGGTTAGCATAAGCAAGTAATATGCGAATAGCCTCAAGTCTAGCAACAGGTGCAAAAGTTTCATCAAAATCAATTCCTTCAACCTGTGTGTAGCCTTGAGCTACGAGACGTGCCTTATTCCTCACCACAAGGCCATTTTCATCTTGCTTGTTGCGGTAGATCCACTTTGTGCCAATGATATTGTGCTTGCGAGGATCTGGACATTTGACCGGTTCCCAGACATTGTTGAGCTCGAACTGATGTAATTCTTCTTGCATGGCCTGAATCCACTCAGGCTCTAGAAATGCTTCATCTACCTTAGTGGGCTCTGTAATAGAGATAAAAGCATAGTGCCCACAAAAGTTAGATAAATGTGAAGCTTTTGAGTATGTGAGAGCACCTGGCGCTTTGATGTCATTGATGATCTTTTCAACTTGCACTTCTTTTGCAATGCGAGGATGAGCTGGTTGCCGTTGAAGATTTTGATCAACATTCTCTTCAGCACCATTTTCTTTAGTATTTTCTTCAGGTGCATTAGCTCGACGTTCTTCATGTTATGGAATGAATTCTTCAGCAGATTCTTCAGTGGGAATGACATCCTCAGTAGCCTTGAACTTGATAGTTTCCTCAGGTGCTGGTTCATCTATCATAGTAGGTAGGTGCTCTCCTTGCGAGCCATTAGTTACATCAAACCGCACTTCTACAGTTTCAACAACCTTGTGAAGAATGTTGTTGAAAACTCTGTAGGTGTGCGAGTCCTTTCCGTAACCAAGCATAAAACCTTCATGTGCTTTCGGTGCAAATTTTAAGTTGTGATGAGGATCTCTTATCCAACATTTAGCACCGAAGACTTTGAAATAACTTACATTGGGTTTCTTATCAGTGAGGAGTTCATAGGCAGTCTTCTTGAAGAATTTGTGAAGATATACTCTGTTGACGATGTGGCACGCAGTATCAATTGCCTCAGTCCAGAAACGACGAGGCGTTTTGTATTCATCAAGCATAGTGCGAGCCATCTCAGCAAGAGTCATGTTCTTGCGCTCCACGACGCTGTTCTGCTGAGGAGTATAAGGAGCAGATAACTCTTGAGTAATACCAAGTTCATCAAGATAGTCATTGGGACCAGAATTATCGAACTCAGTGCCATTGTCACTTCTGATGTGCTTGATCTTCACACCAAAGTTGGTTGAAGCCCTCGAGGAAAATCGTTTGAAGACTTCCTGCACTTCATGTTTGTAAGTAACAAGGTGTACCCATTTATAACGAGAGTAATCATCAACAATAACAAAGCCATATTGAGATGCTTCATTTGAAACAGCAGAATAATGATTAGGACCGAAGAGAACCATGTGAAGCAATTCAAATGGGCGAGTAGTGGTCATGATAGTCTTCGCTGGATGCTTGGCCTTTGTCATCTTCCCAGCTTCACAGGCTCCGCATAGGTGATCCTTGAGGAATTTGACATTCTCGATGCCAATGACATGCTTCTTCTTTGCAAGCGTGTGCAAATTCCTCATGCCTGCATGACCAAGTCGTCGATGCCAGAGCCAGCCTTCTGAAGCTTTTGCAAGTAGGCACACGGCTAGTTGTGGTCCTGTAGAGAAATCAACAATATACAGGTCTCCTCTCCTAAATCCTTCGAAGACTTTGGAATTGTCAGCTTCCATAATCACAACACAACGGTATTTACCAAAGAGAACAACCATATCAAGATCACAAAGTATTGAGACAGACATAAGGTTGTATCCTAAGGACTCAACAAGCATGACTTTGTCCATGTGTCGATCCTTTGTGATCGCAACCTTACCTAGACCCAATACCTGACTTTTGCCTTTGTCAGCAAAGATGATACGCTTCAGATGCGACGGACATAATGGAGCATCCATCAATAGATTCTTGTCACCAGTCATGTGATTTGTACATCCACTATCGAGGACCCACTCAGTGGCTTTGGGTTGATCATCCTGCAGATGAATTAGTGCAGCTTACAAACTCATATACTTCATCAGTGAATAATATGACATCAATTCATCAGATCAATTTCATCAAGCAACACAACAAATAAAGTAGTGTGAGGACGTGAGAAATGAAAGTTCATTTCTTCATGATTAGCCTGTGTCCTATCAGGCATACTCAGGTCTCCAGCAAATTCTTCAGACGATCACGTACGTCTGGAGACCTGACCCTGCAGAAGAGATTAGTTCTTTTTCTTCACCACCCACATCTGAAGGGGTGGCAAAGAGTTCATCATTCTGCGAGCTCCATACGAGAAGGATGGCATAGAATCCAGTCCATTTCATTTCACATAAAAGGGGTTAGAATAAGCATAAGAGTATGCAGAGGAATTCTTCGAGGACTTATGGACATAATGATTTGAAGAATAATGCACATATCCATAATCCTTAGATCTTCCCTACGAGACAGACGGGTTAGCACGTTGATGTTCATATGAGGACTTTGATCCATATGAAGAATTTGGTCCATATGAAGAATTTGATCTGGGGTTCCTATTCTTCACAGGTGGCGTCATGATGACATTCACCTGAAGATTTTCACAGCATCTTTTGGGAACCCAGATTTTCTTCATAGAGGAGCCGTTCCTGCAGTTAGTGCCAACATATCTAGCAAATACTTCACCATTCTGATTTTTGAACAGTATATAGTTGGAGTCAAATGACTCATCATAAGAACGAGGAGATTCACATGCAAATCCAGATAAGTTAGATGGATCAACTGGAGGTCCCTTTGCAGCAACCCATGTAGTTTTGGGGTACTGCTCAGGCTTCCAATATGTACCATCAGCATTGAATTTCCTCTCAAAGGCAATACCCTCTTTCCTAGGGTTCCTATTGAGGATCTGCTTTTTAAGCACATCACAAAGAGTCTGATGCCCTTTGAGGCTTTTGTACATGCCTGTCATGTACAATTCTTTCAACCCTGCATCATCAGTGATACTAGCAATGTCCACAGATGAGGAATTAGTGATAGCAGAGGCATGTGAAGAATTTGAAACATTAGCAGCATTTGAACATTCAGGTGAAGAATTAGCAAATTCACGTTCAATACATTTCAAGCATGGAGGAACAAATTCTTCCTAAGAAGCGCTGATTTGTTGAGCAAGTAATGAATCGCGCTCCTTCTGAAGATCTTCATAACTCACTCTTAGCTTCTCAGGGTCTTGCTTTCTTTAAAGAAATTCATAAGAAAGCTTCTCATGATCAGATAAGAGAGTGTTATGATGACCTTGAAGATTGTCAAACCTAGTCTAAAGTCTCTAAAGATTTTCAGTCAAGGCTTTAGTGCGATCCATTTCTTCACCCAACATATCATCACTTTTGTCTAGCATGTTTTGAACCTTTTCAAGAGCCCTTTGTTATTTTACAACAATCTTAGCAAGTTTAGAATAGTTGGGCTTAAGGTTTTCATCAGATTCATTCTCACTTGATTCAGAGGAGGTATATTTGAGTACCTTGGCACCCTTTGCCATGAAGCAATAGGTGGGAGCGTAGTCATCATCGCCTTCATTAGCCTTGTTGGTGAGGTCATTTTCTTCAGTGTTGAAGATAGACTTGCTGATGAATGCAATAGCGAGAGCTAGGCTCGCCACTCCGGATTCGGACTCCTCAGATGTCTCATCTTCCTCATTTTCTTCAGATTCAGTCTCAGAGTCCATTTCCTTGCCAATGAATGCCCTAGCCTTCTTGGAGCTGCTCTTCTTGTGATATGAAGGCTTTGAGGATTTTGATGATGAAGATTTTGTGGATTTCTTCTTTTTCTTCGCATCATCAGAACTGTAATCCTTGTATTTCTTCTTCTTTGATTCCTTTTCCCACTGAGGACAATCTTGAATGTAATGTCCAGGTTTCTTGCATTTGTGACAGAGCCTCCTCTTGTAGTCACTGGATGAGGAACCATTGCTCCTTATGGGTCTTCCAAAGCGACCACGTCTTGAGAACTTTTGGAACTTCTTCACGAGCAGAGCTAGATCATGGCTTAGTTCTTCAGGATCACCAAGGCTGCTACCAGAGTCTTCATCTTCGGACTCAGATACTTCTTTGGCCTTCAGTGCACGTGATCTGCCATAGCTCGAACCATAGAGATCTCTTTTTTCAACAAGTTGGAACTCATGAGTATTTAGCCTCTTAAGAATATCAGCGGGATCAAGTGACTTGTAATCAGCACGTTCTTGTATCATCAATGCCAGAGTGTCAAATGAGGAATCAAGCGATCTCAGCAATTTCTTCACCACCTCATGGTCGGTGATGTCAGTGGCACCAAGTGCTTGAAGCTCATTTGAGATGTCAGTGAGGCGATCAAAGGTTTGTTGAACATTTTCATTGTCGAGTCTTTTGAAGAGATTGAAGAGATTGCGAAGAACATCAACTCGAGAGTCATGTTGTGTTGAGACTCCTTCATTCACTTTGGACAACCTGTCCCAGATAAGCTTCGCTGTCTCCAAAGCACTCACTCTGCCATACTGTCCTTTGCTCAGATGGCCACTGTCGGTGTCAAAACCGGCGGATCTCTGGTAGGGGGTCCCGAACTGTGCGTCTAGGCCGGATGGTAACAGGAGACAAGGGACACGAAGTTTTACCCAGGTTCGGGCCCTCTCGATGGAGGTAAAACCCTACGTCCTGCTTGATTAATATTGATGATATGGGTAGTACAAGAGTAGATCTACCATGAGATCGAGGAGGCTAAACCCTAGAAGCTAGCCTATGGTATGATTGTTGATGTGTATGTTGTCCTACGGACTAAAACCCTCCGGTTTATATAGACACCGGGTAGGGTTAGGGTTACATAGAGTCAGTTACAATGGTAGGAGATCTGCATATCCGTATTGCCAAGCTTGCCTTCCATGCCAAGGAAAGTCCCTTCCGGACACGGGACGGAGTCTTCAATCTTGTATCTTCATAGTCCAAGAGTCCGGCTGAAGGTATAGTCCGGCCATCCGGACACCCCCTAATCCAGGACTCCCTCAGTAGCCCCTGAACCAGGCTTCAATGACGACGAGTCCGGCGCGCATATTGTCTTCGGCATTGCAAGGCGGGTTCCTCCTCCAAGTACTTCATAGAAGATTTCAAACACAAAGATAGTGTCCGGCTCTGAAAAATAAGTTTCCACATATTGCCATAGAAAGAATAATATTTACACAAATCCAATCTGCTGACGTATTCCATAGTGTGACATCACACCACGACCAAGCTTTTATTCAAACCGTTTTAATGTCCCATCTCAGCGCGTTATGCAAGGCGGTTTCCTTGGCACGTCTTGTTAAAGCAGAGATCGTGTCCCCCTTATTACGGGATTCTCATCAATACGGGCGTGGGTAACCCAACCGCTTCTAGGACGCCTAGATTGTAGGCAAGTCCAAACGGACATAGAGAGGACGCTTGATATTCACCCTCTTTATAAAGGGGACAAGGCTTTTATTTTTCCCTCCCGTGCTCAATCGAATCCTTCCCCCACCTCAAGCTCAAACGCCCGAAGTTCAGGTCAGGCGCCCCGAACCTTCAGTCATGTCCAGATCTAGCCTTCAAGGCCGATGGATGCCTTCCACCGTCACGGAAGAAGACATCAAGAAGTTGAGGGAGGCCAGATATCTGACCGCCGAGATTTTGCATCGGCTGCCTCCCCGAGGGCAGTCTGTCCCCACCCCCGAATCTAACGAGAACGTCATGTTCGTTTCCCACTTCCTCCAAGGCCTAGGCCTTGCCCTGGATCCTTTTGTCAGGGGTTTGATGTTTTACTACGGGCTAGATTTTCATGATCTAGCTCTGGACTCCTTTCTTCATTTCACGACATTTATTATCGTGTGCGAAGCCTTCCTCCGGGTTACCCCTCACTTTGGCCTATGGCTCAAGACCTTTGAAGTGAAGCCGAGTTGGTCGAGGGGGAGCATGCAGTGTGTGGAGGTGCCTCAATACGCAAGATGACGGGAGCTCTGTGGCCCAAAGGTTCCATCCCAGAGGTGTCTGAATTGTGGCAACAGGAGTGGTTCTACATCACGGCTCCTAGAAGTGCCAAGTGGGCGGCCCCCTGTTTTCCGCTCGGGCCCCCCACCACAACTAATGTCATGGAACAGCAGAGGTCTGAGCTGGGGGCCAGCCAAGGACATGCCTATACTGCAAGGCCGCATTCGAGATCTCTTCAATGGAGATTTTAGTTTGGTTGCGGTGATACAGGTTATGCTGGTTCGTCAAGTCCAGCCTTGCAAACGTCGGCCTCTTCGTCTGTGGGAGTTCAATCCTAAGGGACCGCGTGCCATTCAAAATTTTCTCGGCCTGACGCACGAGGAGATGTACAAATCATTCTTCGGACCTCAGAAGGAGTGTCCAGAAATCACCAAGGACGTGGGCCTGAGTAGCAACCGCACCGCCGAACAGGTAAGGCATCTTACGGCCGAACATACTTTCTCTACTTTGTTACGAAGTTATCTCTGAGAGTTCACTTTTTGACCAGGACTGGCTAACAAAGGCAAAGTTGATTCGGTGTTCGGCCCCCCTCCCTGAGGGTTTGGAAAATCCGGTATTGGAAAAGATGCTCCAGACCGCACCTTGCCCGGAGCCCTTGAAGGAAGATACTATGGAGGATAATGCGGGCGGACGCGAGCCCCCAACGCTGCCCATTCTAGCCGAGGGAGCGAGCGTCTCCATGAGGGAAGGCGACCAGAAGAGGAAAAGGACTGCGCCCGGGGATTCGGAAGCCGAAGCTTCCAAACAGGAGAAGAAGTCTCCCACAGAGGGTCCCACCTTGGGGGGCGTTGTTGCCGCACAAAGTCCGCGGGGGGATCAATCCTCCCA
This sequence comes from Triticum aestivum, assembly GCF_018294505.1. NCBI lineage: Eukaryota > Viridiplantae > Streptophyta > Magnoliopsida > Poales > Poaceae > Triticum > Triticum aestivum. The sequence continues at coordinate 324,062,945 of NC_057800.1, forward strand.
CAAGTCGTAAGTGACCCGAAATACCTTTGATAGTACAGATATGCCATCTTTTTCTTCTGAGAAGATAACCACCGCATATATTTTCGCAGTTCGGGCCTTAGCCCCTGTCAAATGAGCTCATCTTCAAGGGATCTTCTTCCAGAGATGATGGAGAGCGAAACGCCTCCTCCGGACTCCTCCGCTCCGGAAGCGGGCGACCCTGAAGTGTCGTCGCAGAGGGCCTCTCCGAGTCTGGTGAGGCCAGAAGATAATCCCATTGACCCCCGAAGCTCCCAATGTCCGGCTCCCAAAGAGAGCAGACAAAAGAGTTCGGCACCATCTAGTGTGCGATCGGATGTTCTGAGGGAGTTGGTGGGGCGAGCGGCCATCTCAGATGAACACTGTGTGCTAATGAATACGGTGATGGAGAGAATATCGTCCGCCGAAAGCGGATTGCATGAAGTTTTTATGAGTCTACTGACAGGCTTTGAGGTACGTAAAAGAATGTATGATAGTCCTACACATGCTAGGTGTGCCCTATGTAGATAGTAGCCCTTGAGACTCTGGTTGTCGTCGGAAATGGCGACGAACAGAGGATCATATTCCCAGGTAATAACCATACTGCCTCTATGTGCAGGTGATGGAAGCTCCGGTGGCTAGCCGGACTAGCGAGTTTGCCCATTTAGAACGACAGTTGGATGCGGCAGACGCCAACATCGAGCTTGTTAACAAAAGGCTTGACGAGGCACAGGGTAAGTGTCAATATCTGGTAAATGCCACATAGGAAGAGCAGCATGATGCCAGTATCTTAAATATGTTGTGACTACAGATGGAGCTGCCACTGTTGAAGCCTTGCAGGCAGAACTTGCCCGAGCCAAGGAACAAACGAGGTTAGGTAATGCAGCTGCTGTGAAGGCGGCCGAAGAGTTGCAAGCCGAGAAGGCCGCGCATGGCGAGACCCGAGACAAGATGGCCAAGATGGCTGTGGAATTAAAAGCCGCCGCCGACCGTTGCCGGGTTCTCGAAAAGGAAAACCAAGCGAAGGCATCAGACCTTGAGAAGGCTGCTGCGACGAAAAAGGATCTCTGCTCTGCTATGATGGCAAAGAAGGAGGAGCTGCGGGAAGCCGGGGATATTGTAGCTGGGAAATCCTTTATGTTGTGGAGGAAATTCGGAGATCCACGGTATGCCCCTCTGGATCGGTTGTGGAGTTCGGAGGATGTGTATATGGTTTGGCGGTGAGCGCTGCCGATGCGTCCAAGTACTTCCAGGGTTAGACAGACCATGGAGTAGACCAGCTGTTTTGGAGACAATTCCATTCTCCCGAGTGTCCACTTTCATTGACTGACCAATTAGCTGAATGGACCGAACTAAACAGGTTGTCCGGACTCTCTATGAGGTCTGTTGTGGATCAGTTGTGCCGGGAAGGTCAAAACCGAACAGCTATTTCAGCTTGGTGCAGCAGTTCCTTGACGTGGTGCCGCGCATTAATGCGATGAAGAGGTCGGCGTGCATAGAGGGCGCACGGATGGCCTTTGCCCATGTTAAGGCATACTGGGCGGAGATGGATGCTACCAATGTTGCAGCGCGGGATTCGGCTATAGGTCGAAAGGCTGCTGAGCACTATTTTGAAGAAGTTCTTGAGGGTGCCCGTTTGATAGAGACCTAGTGCTCAAAAAATATTATGTTTGAGCGAAATGCTTTTATAAATTTTTATAAGGCTATTTTTATACTTTTGCCTGAAAGTAATATGATGCCTCCTGGGCGGCCGTTTAGGTATACATGTGTATAACCTGAAAGATTGCAGTCGTTGGCTTCAGCCCCCACGCATATAATGCGGAGGTGCTCGCAAAAACATGCGTTCACACTTAACCCAACATCTTGGTCCTATTAAGGAGGTGATAGCGGAGCGAGCGAGGCAACCGGACTATAATGCTTTAGCACTTTCACTTAGCCATAGGAGTTTGATAGTGGGGCTACTAGATAGCCCCTGGTGGCTCCGCACTCTCCCAGTTCCGGGGTGCGTACATGCCTGGCCGAAAAACGGCCCTTCATTAAGGCGGAGGAATTCTAACATTCCCACAGATCATCGAGTGGTTGACCAGTCTCACGCTATATCATGACAGTCAGTTTTCGGCTTTCTCTACTGAGGTGCTCGTCCGGATGAACCAGGGCACAGTCGCAGTAGTTCTCCTGGTGCTACCTTAGCCGGTAAAGTGGAACGTAAGGCACCAAAACACAGGAGCCGGGCAAACCCAACATTTGACCAAAGACAATGATTCGGAGCTGATGCATATAGGGCCAAACTTGCGACGCCAAACACTCCCTAAGGTATTCGGTCTTTGTGGTATAAACCGGGCCTAAATAATGGCCTTTGTAAGAAGCCCCTTGCGTCCAGGTACGTGCATTTTTCTGGCGTGGCCACATGCCAAGACGTCAGCATCCTTCTCAACGGTGGATATGTATCAACAAGAGACAGTAAAAAGGTTTACGCAGGGTCTTAATCTAAAAAGAATCCTTGGAGCGGGTCCCTGCTGCACGTCTGCGCCTGTGTCTCCGTTGTGCCGTATCCTGGACGGGTGTAGCACGATGATCGTCTGTAAAAGAGAGGAAGTTAAGTGAAAACTTTGTCGTGCGAAAAGATAGTTTTTAAAGAAACCATGTGTAATTCAAGATGATAAGAAATTGCCACTTGTCTGCGCGCGTTGAGCCCCTTGTATTGACAAATAGGGGTGTGGCCACTTATTTCCATATAAATAGCGGCGCTGGACTTGATTAGTTGTATCTGAGGTCTTGACGACCTATTGGATGCTTTCGTTTGTCCGGGCGCTTTTAGTGTGCGGCGGCCAAGGCAGCCTCACTCTCTTCGGCGCGCAGAGATCGCTTGATATTTCCGTGCACTGTAATGATGCCACGTGGACTGGGCATCTTGAGCATGAGGGAGGCATAGTGCGGTATTGCATTAAAGCGAGCGAAAGCTTCACGTCCGAGCAGTGCTTGATAGCCACTTTGAAACGGAGCGATGTGTAAAGTTAAATGCTCGCGATGGAAGTTATCGGGGGAGCCAAATATAACTTGTAGTAAGAGGGAGCCCGTACAATGAGCCCCTGGGCCTGGCGTTACTCCTTTAAAGGTAGTATTGCTATGGCGAATTTGTGTTGGTTCTAACCGCATCCTGCGGATTGTATCCTGATATATTAGGTTTAGGCTACTGCCGCCGTCCATCAAGACCCTTGTGAAGTGATATCCACCAATTACTGGGTCTAATACCAGGGCAGCCCATCCTGCGTGTCGGATACTTGCTGAGTAATCGCGATGGTCGAAAGTGATCGGTTGAGATGACCAGTGGCAGGACTTCGTAGTGATAGGCACTTGGGTATACTTTCCTGGGAGTGCCGTATTGTTTTTTCCCTTGATTATGTGTAACACGTTTACTGTTTTGACTTCTGGTGGAAATTTCTTTTGTTCCGCCGTGTCTTGCTTGGGAGGCTCGTCCTCGTCTTCACTTGGTGTATCCTCCCCCTTATGTACGGCGTTGAGCTTGCCGTACTGCTTGAAGACCCATCATTCTCTGTGGGTATGATTAGCAGGTTTACCAGGGGTACTATGGATCTGACATACTTGGTCCAGAATTTTGTTGAGGCTGGACAGTTCATCCATGGTGCCTTTACGCGGCTTTTGACCTGGCCGAGAGCTTTTGAATCCGGCATTTACTGTCGTGCCCTTCGTGCTGTCTTCTTTATTCTGGCGTTTGTTATTGTTGTTGCACCGTAATTTCTCGTTTCCATCTCTAACTTCAGATGTACTGGGGTCGCTGGTGCTGCATCTGGCTAGCCAGCTGTCCTCCCCCACGCAAAAGCGGGTCATGAGGTTTGTTAATGCGGCCATCATTCTCGGCTTATTTTGGGCAAGGTGTCTGGCGAGCCATTCGTCATGGACGCTATGCTTGAAAGCTGCTAAGGCTTCGGCTTCCGGACAGTCGACAATCTGGTTCTTTTTAGTAAGGAACCTGTTCCAAAGCTTTCGGGCTGACTCTCCGGGCTGTTGAGTTATATGACTCAAATCGTCCGCATCCGGAGGTCGGACATAAGTCCCTTGAAAATTTGCCCGAAAGGCGTCTTCGAGCTCTTCCCAACTTCTGATGGAGCTTTCGGGGAGTCCTTTGAGCCAGTGACGAGCTGGCCCTTTGAGCTTGAGTGGTAGGTACTTGATGGCGTGGAGATCATCTCCTCGAGCCATATGGATATGAAGGATGTAGTCCTCAATCCAGACCCCAGGGTCTGTTGTTCCGTCGTATGCCTCTATGTTTACGGGCTTGAATCCTTCTGGAAATTTGTGGTCCAGCACCTCATCGGTGAAACATAGGGGGTGTGCAGCACCCCTGTAGCCGGGTGTACTGCGTTGTTCGGATGTTTGTTGTATTGCATTATATGTTGGGGCGCGCTTGCGTGGTCCATAGATGGATCTTGTTACACCGTCCTTTGGGTGCGAGCCCTCGCATTGGTTGCGTGTTGTATGGTGAGCGGCGTTGTATACCGCTCTGTATTGGTAGAGGGGTCGTCTGTCCGACCAGGTGGCTGCTTCGATATTTGGTTGTGGGGGTTCTGAGGCCTCCTCATCGAATTCCGGTAGCAGCTTCCGCTTCGGGTAGCTCTTGAAGAGGCGATTGTCGCCGTACCTTGCTGCAGTGCTGAGTATTTTACTCCATCTGAATTGGAGTGTGTCTTGTGCGGCCTTGAGCCTTTGCTTCTGCTTTTTCAGGCTCCTTGCGGTGGCAACAAGCCTTTTACGGGCAGTCTGTTGCTCCGGGTGTCTGTCCGGCGTTATGTCGTCCGGACCATTATCCTTGATAGGATTTTTTTGTTCGGTTTGATTATCCGGATTGCCGTTGTCCGGCAGCGGTTCGCCCTGCTCCAGCGCTGGGTCTGTGTGATCGCTATTTCTGTCGAGGCGGGATTTGGGGCGGCGCTTGCGTCGCCGCTTTGACTGTTTTTCGAGGGAACAAGCCTTCGATGCGTCCTTCCGCTCCTCGTCATCATCTTTTGGTGTGTCCACCATGTATACATCATATGACGAGGTGGCGTTCCAGGGCCCAATAGGCGCTGGTTCTTCATCGTCTCCTTCATTGGCGTCCATACCGTCGATGTCTCCAGAGTCGAAGTCGAGCATGTCGGTTAAATCGTCGACAGTGGCTACAAAGTGGGTGGTGGTGGGCTTTGAATTTCTTCATCGTCCGCATCCCAATCTCGCTCACCATAGTCTGGCCAGGGCTCTCCTGATAAAGAGAGAGACTTCAATGACTTCAGGATATCGCCCAAAGGCGAGTGCTGAAAGATGTCCGCGGCAGTGAACTCCATAGTCGGCGCCCAATCGGATTTGATTGGCAGGGGCGTGGAGGGTTTGGAGTCCGGAGAGGAGTCCGGCTCCTCGGAGTCACGAGTCTCGCAGAGTACGGGGCTGGTGTTCAGCTCAATCGCCGTTGGGGTCGCAGCCCCCGGGGTGGCGTCCAACCGCCCATCCTCGATCGGTGTAGTTGGCTCCGAATTAAGGGTCGGAGCCAATGCGGGTGCGGCCTCCAGGGCGCCGTTCGGCGGCAGAGCTAGATCATGCTCGTCGTGATAGTGTGGCGCGCTTGGCAGTGGCTCAAATCCGTCGAAGATCAAGTCCCCGCGGTTGTCAGCCGTGTAGTTTAAACTTCCAAATCTGACCTGACGGCCAGGGGCGTAGCTTTCGATCTGCTCCAGACGGCCAAGCGAATTGGCCTGCAGTGCGAAGCTGCCGAAGACGAAGATCTGTCCGGGGAGGAAGGTCTCACCCTGGACTGCATCGCTATCGATGATCGTAGGAGCCATCGAGCCTGACGGTGACGACACAGAGGAACTCTCAATGAAAGCACCAATGTCAGTGTCAAAACCGGCAGATCTCGGGTAGGGGGTCCCGAACTGTGCGTCTAGGCCGGATGGTAATAGGAGACAAGGGACACGAAGTTTTACCCAGGTCCGGGCCCTCTCAATGGAGGTAAAACCCTACGTCCTGCTTGATTAATATTGATGATATGGGTAGTACAAGAGTAGATCTACCACAAGATCAAGGAGGCTAAACCCTAGAAGCTAGCCTATGGTATGATTGTTGATGTGTATGTTGTCCTATGGACTAAAACCCTCCGGTTTATATAGACACCGGGTAGGCTTAGGGTTACATAGAGTCGGTTACAATGGTAGGAGATCTGCATATCCGTATCGCCAAGCTTGCCTTCCACGCCAAGGAAAGTCCCTTCCGGACGCGGGACGGAGTCTTCAATCTTGTATCTTCATAGTCCAGGAGTCCGGCTGAAGGTATAGTCCGGCCATCCGGACACCCCCTAATCTAGGACTCCCTCAGCCACATATGATATTCTTCACTTGAGAGTCGAGTTGCTTGAATCTCTTCACATCAGCAGCATTCAGAGAAGGTGTGACTGAGGGAACACCATTTTCCACAACATACCAGAGATCATTATCAATTGCTTCAAGATGCATTCGCATCTTATTCTTCCAGTAGGGGTAGTCCGTTCCATCGAAGGTAGGACACCCAGCAGAGACCTTGATCATACCGGCGGTCGACATAACTAAACTCCAGGCGGTTAAACCAAAATCACACAGAACAAGGGAGTACCTTGCTCCGATACCAATTGAAAGTGCGTTATATCGACTAGAGGGGGGTGAATAGGCGATTTTTATGAAATTCTTCACTGAGGAATTTGCCGGTGAGGAAATTCCTTAGCGAAGAAATACTAGTAGTGGAATAAGTACTCAAAAGTAAACATAACAGAATACAAGCATAGTCATCATGATGCAACGAAGACAGGCACAGAGTACAGGAAGCGTAACCATAGGATAACACAGGATGAAGACAAACAGACTAAAGAAATTGAACTGAGGAAATTGAGAAAGTCTTCAGTCAAAGTCTTCAAACACAGATATGAACAAACACACAACACAGTTATGAGGAAATGAACGAGTTGAGGGAATAGAACCAGTAAGCTTAGTGAAGACAATGATTTGGTAGACCAGTTCCAACTGTTGTCTCAGTTGTACGTCTGGTTGGAGCGGCTGAGTATTTAAACTCGAGGACACACAGTCCCGGACACCCAGTCCTGAGCACGCAGCTCAGGACACCAAGTCCTCACCGTATTCTCCTTGAGCTAAGGTCACATAGACCTCGCCCAATCACTCGTGGTAAGTCTTCAGGCGACTTCCAAACCTTCACAAACTTGGTCACTCGGTGATCCACAATTCCTCTTGGATGCTCTAGACCATGATGCCTAACCGTCTGGAAGAAGCACAGTCTTCAAAGGTAACAAGCGTCAGATCCACGTAGGATCAATCTTTTCAGTGATGCTCAATCACTTGGGGTTTGTAGGTGTTTGGGTTTGGGTTTTTCCTCACTCGATGATTTTCGCTCAAAGTCCTAGGAGGATGGGTTGCTCTCAAATGACAAGTGTCAGTTTCTCTTGGAGCAGCCAACCAGCTAGTGGTTGTAGGGGCGGCTATTTATAGCCTAGGGAGCAGCCCGACATGATAAGACATAAATGCCCTTCAATGATATGACGGTTTGGTGGATAGATATTTTGGGACAGCTGGCGCATAGCACAACAACGGTCGGAATTTTGAGTAGCAAAATCCTCAGGGCTATCATGTTCCTCACTGTGTAGGCAATCCGCACTGGCGAATTCCTAACTCCTCAGTCAGAACAAATTCCTCAGAGACCAGAAGAACTTCGTCTCTATCACTAAAGAATATGACTGGACTGTATGAGATTTCCAATGGCTTCACTCGAAGGGATTGGTAGGTGTAGGATTTTGAGTTGAGCATCACATGGAAATTTTTCCTTAGTATTTTCTCGACCCCTTTAACAGTATGGTGTTTCCTATGACTCAAGAAAGAGAAAATGAAACTACGAAAACAAAAGTCTTCACACTTCATGTTCCTCGAATGAATACCAAGTCTTCAAGGTCACACCAATTTCTCCACTTTCAAAGTCTTCAGAAATCCAAAGTCTTTAGTCGAAGAACTTCATTTTTAGGGGTTGACTTTCTCTGTAAATATCAAACTCCTCATAGACTTATAGACCTGTGTACACTCACAAATGCATTAGTCCCTTAACCTATAAGTCTTCAATACACCAAAATCACTAAGGGGCACTAGATGCACTTACAGTGTGATGCATATCGTATAATCATACCCATGGATACTTGAGGTGACATTGGAGTATCTAGGTGACATTAGGGTTTTGGTTGATTTGTGTCTTAAGGTGTTATTCTAGTACGAACTCTATGATAGATCGATCAGAAAGGATAACTTTGAGGTGGTTTCGTACCCTACCATAATCTCTTCGTTTGTTCTCCGCTATTAGTGACTTTGGAGTGACTCTTTGTTGCATGTTGAGGGATAGTTATGTGATCCAATTATGTTATTATTGTTGAGAGAACTTGCACTAGTGAAAGTATGAACCCTAGGCCTTGTTTCAACGCATTGCAATATCGTTTGTGCTCACTTTTATCATTAGTTACCTTGCTGTTTTTTTATTTTCAGATTACAAAAACGTTTATCTACCATCCATATACCACTTGTATCACCATCTCTTCGCCGAACTAGTGCACCTATACAATTTACCATTGTAATGGGTGTGTTGGGGACACAAGAGACTCTTTGTTATTTGGTGGCAGGGTTGCTTGAGAGAGACCATCTTCATCCTACTCCTCTAACGGATTGATAAACCTTAGGTCATCCACTTGAGGGAAATTTACTACTGTCCTACAAACCTCTGCACTTGGAGGCCCAACAACGTCTACAAGAAGAAGGTTGTGTAGTAGACATCAATGCAGAATTGTTTCGGTCTACTTGTCGCGGACATGATGCCTATATACATGATCATGCCTGGATATTCTCATAAGTATTCGCTTTTCTATCAATTGCTCGACAGTAATTTGTTCACCCACCATAGAATTTGCTATCTTGAGAGAAGCCACTAGTGAAGCCTATGGCCCCCGGGTCTATTCTCCATTATATTATTTTCCTATCAACTTGCTTTTTCTATTTTACAATCTTTATTTTCCAATCTATTCCTAAAAATACCAAAAAATATTTATCTTATTACCTTTATCAGATCTCACTCTCGTAAGTGACCGTGAAGGGATTGCCAACCCCTTTATCGTGTTGGTTGCGATGTTCTTATTTGTTTGTGCAGGTACGAGGGACTTGCGTGTAGTCTCCTACTGGATTGATACCTTGGTTCTAAAAAACTGACAGAAATACTTACGCTACTATGCTACATCACCCTTTCCTCTTCAAGGGAAAACCAACGCAAGCTCAAGAGGTAGTAGAGGGCAAAAGGAGCGCCTGGGTGGAGGCCCGGCTCCCCGTCATCGGGCTCCAGGAGAGGTAGCCCGGGGAGAACATAAGCACGAGGGAACGCCTCGATGGAGAGCACGGCGGAAGGTGGCCCCGTCAACCACCGTCACCAAGGCCAGCAGGACTCGGCAGGGCTAACAGAGCTTTAGCCTGAGAGGAAGCCTACCAGAATCCAGCTGGAAGACTGCTGGAGGAGCCCGGCAGCACCATCCACACCTCTGCATCCAACCCCCCGGCAAATGACAATTCCAGGGAAATGGCGCAGATGCAGATGGTGGTGCTGCTGCCTGATGAAGATGGTGCGGGCGACGATTAGCCGGAGTCAGAGTCGTCGCTCCTCCGCCCGCTGTCGTCGTCATCACTGTCACTGTCCTCCTTGTCGCTTTCGCTCGAGGAGGAGCTTTCGTCGTCGGGCGAGCTCTCCACGCAGCACCCTAAGCGGCCTCCCGAGTGCCCGAAGATTTTGACGGAGAGCAGGCCACTCTCCATTAATTGGAAATGGAGAATGTGCCCCTCCGAGAAGCAGTGGGCACGGGCGAAGGTCTTTTGGCCATGACGGAGGTACATTACATGAGGGGCGGGGAAGTCGACATCAACCCTCGTGCTTCCGTCCCCACACCCCCTCATGTGTAGCCTCAGGGCGTGCGGTTGCTCAAGCTCCATCTCCCGTGCAAAGAAGGTTGGGAGACGAAGGCGGCCGCACAAAGTCTTATACAGGCTGATGATGAACTCTCGAGGTTGGTCCCTGACATGGCCTTCCATCGGGGGTGGAGCCGCCGGTGGAGGCGCCACTAGAGCGCCGCCCCTTCCTCCTCCTCCTCGAGCACCGCGACAACCACGATCACACCCCCTTCCTCCTCTGCTTCCGGACGATTCTGCTGCATCAGGGTGCGGGGGAGGAGGGCGCGCTGTCGAGAAGAAGCCCTCGAAGCCGCCACTAGAACTCCACCATGCCCTCGCCCTCTCTCCATGGCCAGATGAGAAGAATCACAAAGGAGAAGGAGAAGTGTGTATAGGAGAACACTGCCCCGGCCCTTTTTATAGGGGGCGGGGCTGGGGGCTGGTTCCTCCTATGGGAAATGGTGGCTGCTCTCCTCCAATACGGCCTCTCTGCACCCACTATGACTCTGAAGGTCGAAGCCTCCCTTCTGCTCCAACCATCGATGCTCGGATTTCAGCCATGACACTCTCCCCCGTGTCCTCCTCATCCACCACCTACCACGCCCAATGCATGCAGCACACATGGCGGGGTGCGAGTAGAATGGGGGGCGAGTGGGTAGCAGTTTCCGCCCCGTGATCTTGGTGCGAGGAGAATCCGCGTGCCACGATCCAAGTTCTTCCACGATGCCACGCACAACGCACGCGGGAAAACCGAAAACTGGCCCAGAATCAAAGCTGATGAAGTAGTAATGGAAAACATAAGGGGCCAACCCTTTCAGCATCTTTGCCTGTGCACTTATTAGGCCCTACCCCAATGACGCTCAGCAACGTGTTTGGGGCAGGCCCGGGGGCTTCTATCGGTGCAACAAACCCTGGGTCTGTTGACCAACCGTGCACAGGCACAAGATCAAGAGTGATGCACCGGCTTAAGTCAGAGATTTAAGAAACCAAGAGATTTGAAGAACCAACATGCAACTCAAATGGACCAAGGTTGAGCCTAAGGAGCAAGGTATCATCAAGAGAAGGGCCTCCCTTGCCGGGCAGGCGAGCCCGGCAAGGGGCGAGACCACCACCAGAAGTGAGCAACCGAGGCTCCCCGGCAGAGCTTGCCGAGGTCTGCGGGGGTAGAATAGCCCCACCAACCACTCAAACATGACTCACATTGTCAATCCGTGCGGTGTCAAGCCACAAGATGATTAAGTGGCGGCCAGCCATTTCCTACAGAGAAGCCTATAGATGACACCCGTCCTCCGACATGTCAAGAGAGCATATGCGGAGCTGGCAAGATAGCCCGCTAGGCCTTGGCGGGCGCCCAGTGATGTGACACTAAGCAGCGCATTTAATGAACCATGTCAGCCATAGAGTTAGGTATGATAGAACTGTTTGCTATCATATCGATGGATAATGACCACTTTGCCACTGTGGTGACCCCTTAATCTATAGAAGGAGGCCCATGGCACTCGTAGGAGGGGTTAGAGGGTTGGAAAGTTGACGGCCCCAAGCCACCACATACACGTAGTTGCCACAGGCAAACCTTGCTGGGCAAGTGTACTACGCATCACCACATCCATTCCTTAATCAATCCACTAAAGCAGGAGTAGGGTCATACACCTCGCGGCGGCCCTAACCTGCGTAAATCGCTTGTGTGCTCTCTTCCATGGGTCGTATGCTGGTCTGCTCTTTGTGCAATGTGCCGTCCCCATGCCGAACCAGCAAGGGGCCACCCGGTCCCATAGGTGGCCGCAGAAATCCCGCGACAGTCATGTTTATGACACTTCTATGACGATAATTGTGACAAAACCTGGTATCATCATAGATGTTGTGGGCTCCTACTTCTATGACAAAACATCATGACAGAAAATGGGCTTTTTGTCCTGTGCGGGCTGGAGGCACACCTGCATGACATTCTTTGCGCCGTCCATGATGGGAAAAACCATGGTAAAAGCGACAACGATGAAAATTTCAGGGAGTTCCCGGTTACGGTGGGTGGTCGGGGCCGAGCGATGCACGAAGGGATTGCATGTTTCTCTTTTACACGTACGCACGTGTGTGCGAGGCATTGGGCTCTAACTAAACCCGAGCGAGGTGTTTTCTTACTGAACCTGAGCGATTGCACTAGCTACGTTACTGAACCCGAGCAATCGATCGATCCCTAGCAGTTAACTGAACCCAATCGAGGGATTCCTTCACTACTATTGCTAACTGAAGCTGATCGAACCTGCTGCCTCTTGATGAACAATGAATGTGGGGGTTGGTTGAACGAGTTGAGACATATGGGGTTGGGGTTGGATGAACAGTTCCCGATGGGGGTTGGATGAACAGGACCCCGTGGTAGTAGTAGGCCCTTGCCGCTGGATGAATAGGACCCCAAGAGGAGGCCACCACGGCCGAGATGGTCGGGGGTGGATGAACAGGACTCCGTGGAGGGCTGTTGAACAGTAGCCGGTGGAGGGCTAGATGAACAATAGCCCATGGATGCACAGTAGCTAGTGGAGGCAGGAGGAAGATGCGATGGATGCACAGTGCAGGTGGAGGCTGAAGAAAGTCGACAATGGGTGAACAGTAGCCCGTGGAGTCCCGTTTTGCGGTACGCCACACCCCTCCGATGAACAAGACCCCCGTTTCGACCGTAGCGCTCCAACACAAGTCAATTTCCTCCGTTTTGCGGTACGCCACACCCCTCCCAATGAAGAGGACCTCCGTTACGACCGTAGCCAGTCGAACAGAAGGCCGTTTCCTCCGTATTGAGGTATGCCAGACCCCGTTTTGGCTGTTCCGTCCAAGCCAGTTGGCTCCCATTGAACAGGACGCATTCTAACCAAGTCTATTGCCTCCCGATGAAGAGGACGTTGTTTCTCTGTCTCGACCCAGCCGGTTGGCTGCCCGATGAACAGGACGATGTTGCTACCGTCCGTCGCCTCTTCAAGTACGCGAGCCCTAGCCATACGTATGCCTGAGTACGCGTTCGAGACCCCGCACATATGTACATACATGGCCATATTTTTTGGCATGTGGTTGTACGTATGTGTACACGGTTTAGAAGGGAATGCCTGAATTGCTATGTCGGGGGCTCTACTACTACACGTGTCATTTCTTGCTAGGCCACGGTTCATCATTGCAGAGAGACCGATCGACCAGTATGTGCATACACGTTCGCGACAACGCTACGTACACCGTGACCAGGTGGGTCCCGGCTATCAGGGAGGATAAGGAGGCAATTCCTTATGTGCAAAGTTATTGATGGTGTGTCCGAGCTGTCAAGGGGAGGATTCATTTTTTCGCGCCTAATATGGAGACGCATTCCTTACATCCGAAGATATAGCTGGTGGGTCCCAGCTGTCAAGGGGGAAAATGTTTTTTTTGCAAAATACAGCTAAGCCAAAATATAGAGGCCCTTCTGGTAGGTCCTTGTTGTGAGGTGGAGAAATCATTATTGTGCGTGTAATAATGAGGCACTTCCTTCCTGTGGTCATGGACCCACCTGTCGGCCTCTCCATGTATAGTCCTCTTCCGATGTAAGTCTATCCTTGACCATGTTGACCACGCCGCACCGAGAGCACCAAGGCGGTGGACGACGGCGAGGCCTAGGAAGGGAATGACCGAGAGTCGGGGACTCGATAGTTGTATCGCACGCAAAGGGGCGTACGAGGGTTTACTGGTTGGGCCGCAGTGTGAGGATGCCATCGCCAGAGAATAACAGTAGGTCTGGGTGAGTACAGGGTTGGCCAGGCCAACGATGGCAGTAGGGTGGGGTGGTGAGGCCTACGCGGCAACACAGCCGTCCAAGGGAGGCAGGAGCAGGCGGCAAGACCAGCGCTGGTTTAGGCAGCTAGAGCAAGAAGACCAGATATTGCAGAAGCACTACGAGCATTGGATGGACATTGTACGGCCACTGTCGCTAGTATCGTTTATATTGACTAAGTGGACAAAGTCCTCCATCAGCGTCAACTTAGTAGGCCCACAAGTCAGTCTCCAACTATGGTGGGTCCCAGATAGTAGGGGGAGTATTCATTTTTTGTGTGTAATAAGGAGGCACTTCCTTGCATGCGAAGATATAGATGGTGGGTCTGAGCTATAAGCAGGAGGAACATTTTTTTGTGAAATACAGAGGCCCTTCCGGTGGGTCCCTGCTGTCAGGTGGATGAATCATCATTTTGTGTAATAAGAAGGCACTTCCTTGCGTGTGGCCATGGACCCAGCTGTCAGGCTCTCCATGTACATTCCTCTTCCGATGGATGTCGTTTGTTGACCACACCGCGTCAAGAGCACCAGGGCGGTGGACAACGGCAAGGCCTAGGAAGGGAACGACCTGGAGCCGGGGAAGGCTCGACAATTATTGCCCACGCAGTAGGGAGTACGAGGGTTTACTGGTTGAGCTGTCATCGCCGGAAAATAATAGGAGGTGTGGGTGAGTAGAGGAATGGCCTTGCTAGCGATGGAGTAGGGTGGGGCGGTGCAGCCTGTGCGGTAGCACAGCCGGCTACGGGAGGAGGGAGCAGGCAGTCCCGTCGGCGCTGGTTTGAGTAGCTGTAGCAGGAAGAGCAGAGATTGAAGAAGCACGACGGCTGTTGGATGGACATCCAACAGTCACTGCTCTCGTGTGTTGTCTAAGTTCACAAGGCGTTGCATGTGTGTCAACCTTTTTTAGGAAAGCGTACGCGTCAACCTATAGTAGGCGCACAAGTCTACGTCAAATGTGTGGAAAACAGCATACAACCTATCTGCCATTATGTCTAATAATTTACAACCCATTTGCTAATTATTAAGGATTTTTTGGGAGCCCGTATTCTTTTTGTTAGCATTACAGCCCATATTGTGGCCACAGTTAAAAATTATAGGAAATTTTTGCATATTTCGGTGCGGTCCCAACTCTTTTTAATCCCGAAATTTCGAGTCACATTCAAAATAATTTGAAAAAATAAATTCATATCAATATAAAATGCAAATAATTGTCCACGCACAAAAATCAATGGAATTTAAAATCTTGAAATGAAAAAAAAAAGAAATTTGAAACTAATTCCTGGTTTGATGTGTTTTAAAAATGTACATCCCATTTCTCATTACTGTAGCCCATTTTCTGGACAAGCCGAATGAAACTCTCCTCATCTTGAAAGATTTGCAGTCTAACAGGGTTGACAAATCAAGTAGGCCTCGGTTGGGTATTTCTTTAAAAAAAGTAGAACTGGGCTAGCCATTTTTAGCAAGAAAAAAAAAACACAACTGGGCTCATCATGTGGTAAACATAAAATAAAACCCTGGCTAGACGGGCCACAGCCCCCGCATAGCCCCGTTGCTACCCTGATTCGTCTCTAAAACTAGTATAAATAACAACTGCTTGTTCATGAAAAAAGTAAATAACAATTGCGCGACCTGTTGGGTCCCTGGTGTCAGCCGCTCGTTGTGTAATTATCTCGTTTATTGACTATGTTGACAATGGCGTGGGCCCCAGATGTCCAACCATTAGGAGGAACCATTTTTTGGGCTTGTAATAATGAGGCACTTTCTTGCGTACTACCATGATCCTGATGGGTCCCTACTGTCATCCTCACCACGTACAGTCATCTCCTTATTCCTCTCGGTTGTTGACCACGTTGACAATGCCAGATGGCGGCGCACTGCACACGGCGAGCGAACCAAGGCGGAGGACGACGACGAGGCCTCGAACGGAATGAAAAGGAGACGTGCAAGATGCGCCAGTCTAGTCGCAGGTGGAGGGGAGTACGAGGATTGACTGGTTCAGGTGCGGGTGCGTGTTGGGGCTGACGTCAGAGGAGAATAACATGACGTGTGGGGGAAGAGAGGGATGGGCTAGCCAAGGTTTGAGGGTACGGTAGGGAAGCGGAGGCGCAGCCAGCCATGGGAGGCGGGAGCAGGCGGAACCGACGGGGTGGTTTGGTTTGGGCGGCTGAAGGAAGAAGACAAGAGATAGAAGATACATGACAGATGTTGGATGTCAATCCAACGGCTGGTAGGCAGAATCGTTTGTTGACTAGTAATTAAGTCGACACCACCTTGGGTAGGTTTCTTCCTCATGGGTCCCAAATGTGAGAGTAAAAATTTGTCACGGTCATGCAACCTTTCTGATGAAAATTTACAGCCCATTTGGTGTGCTATTTCAAAATAAGTTTGTGGGTGCTGGTGGGGGCTAATCACTTGTGTTCTGTAATGCATAGTGGGCTCAAGCAGCCGGCGAGAGTGATGTTATTTTGCTTGGTTAGGATTTGTTACAATATTTCACTCTTAATTAAACAAATGGCAAGCCATTTGCCTGGTTTCAAAGAAAATATGACAGTCACAGCCGAGTTGAAAAGGGCGACAACATCTAACTCGAGCTTACAAACTGTACAAAAGCACGAGGGTTAATTATTCATCAGGTTTAGACAAAACCCATATTGAGAAGGGCAACAACATCTAATTCTAGCACTATTTTACGTAGTCACAGTCAAACGGATCGGTAAGGTCCATAGAATGAACATACTGGGTCATAAAATTTACTGGATTATGACCACAAGATGTTGTAAATAGAAGCCCGGCACGTTCAGAAGCCCTTTTGTCCACCCAAAACTCCTTTTTTTCTCTTCGACATACCCATCCATCAAAACCATGCTGCTGATAAACTTAAGCCTCATGGACAATAGTAACCTCGCATTCAGCAGGAATAATGTGACAAATCTAGTGCTTTCATGGTTGGCTACATATAGTTCTAGCATTATTGTCTTCAGTCGAATGTCATGAGAAGTGAGAAAATCCCGGTGTTTACGAATCCACCGATTTGTTATAACTTTCTTACCCTGTCCTGTTGCCTAAATATACATGAAGATTGAAAATAGTTAAGGTCTAAAAAAGAGTGTCGAAAGAGCAAAAGTTGAACGGTTAATTCTATTACACTATATGTGGGTTTCCAATGTGCGTGAAATTATCACCTTTATATACAATTTCTCCAGACATGGAAAGCATTGCAGCATGCCAATAATCTTGTTTAGATCAAAACTATTCATTTGGATATATAAGATCTTGACAGAATCCAGCACCTAAATATACATGGAGAAACTCTTCATTGAGCATATAACATAATATTAGTACAAAATGTGTACTACAAGATGATACATAACTTATGCGCAGAAATTTAAAATGCAGCTTATGGTTACAAGTGTAGTTGATAATATACAGTACCTGAAGAACTATGGAGCCAAACACCATCTTGAAATGAACACGGAGATCATGTATTACACCCAAGGTCTCCAGTTTAGGTGCAGAGACGACGGTTATTTGCAATGGTGAATAACTAGAATCAAGGATCAACCTTTGAAGTGAAGGGGCATCTTTAATGATGAGCTGCCTTCCGTCAAAAGAAATTCCAATTCTTACAAGGTTAGGCGACTTTATTTGGAGACAACCGATTCTAACTGTGAAAACAAGCACCAAGCACTCTAGGGCAGGGCAACTGGAGTGTATGATGCTATGCAATGAGGACTCCGATATACGAACCCGCACAAGTGAATTTTTTTGAGAAATGGGAGTCGAACATTTAGTACCAGATTGTCTGGTAGGTAGCACAACGCAAAGGTGGTGGTGTGGAGAGAGGAGGAAAACCGTGAGATGGACATCGGTGCTGAGGGCACAAGTACATGGCATTCGGTATCTAGTAGGTGATTTCCAGGGGAATAATAGAACTCAAGCAGTTGTAGTTCTGTGAATTTAGGGGATTTCAGCCAGGCATCCACCATGCAGGGCATGCTATGCTTGCTTAGGTAGGATGACGGGATTTAGAGGCTTTGAGCGGAGCCCTGGTGGGAGGAGATGATGGCTCTAGGGAGTTCAAAATCATTAAAGAGAGATAGATGACGACAGTCGAGATTAAGGGGCGCGGTGAGCCATAGAGGGCGCCACCGTGTTGAGAGGACTTGGGTGCGACAACAATCCTTGGTGGGGAGAAGCGAGATGATCTCCGCAAGGATGGCGTCCAGGAGATCGATGATGTGGTTCACCTGAGATTCTACAGGTTCCTGGGATACGGTGGGGGCGGGCACGCCGCTTCTCCCCACACTGCCGAGTGCGGGATCTACAACAGGCGTCGCCGCTGGCGGGAGACTCATCTTCTTGGCGCCGGGGTCAGCCAACTACATTTTCCTCGAGGGTGCCGCGCTCACAGATTTGAGCAGAGTAACGAATGACGAGCCTAGTTGTAGTGTGAGTGAGAAGAAGGGGAGCTGGGATTTTTCTGTAGTGGTGAGGAAGAAGGGGAGCTGGGGTTTTCTGTAGGATTGAGGTGAGGAAATTGGGGGTACGATTGGAGTGAGCTAACATGAGGTGCGTGGGAGTGAGGAGGAAGAACAACACCTAGGTTTTTTCGAGGGGCGGTGTGCTGGGTAGCGCCTCTCATTAATTAAATATATGTGATTTTGAATTGATTTTATTATTTACTAGGGTGGATGGGCTGTTTTGTCTTGGGCCCGGAGAAACAATTACTACTATTACAGTGGAGACACTCTATAGCTACCCAAAAAAATAATTACTACTACTACAGTGGATACACCACCGTTTCTGGCTCCTTCTAGTACATCGAAACGTCTCCCTCTATTGAATGCCATTTTACTTTGGTTCGCTGACATGCGGGCCCTGCAGCGCACGGGCCCAAATGCCATCCACCAAATTAGAAGGCGGTATGCAGGCAGGGAGTCACCCCGGTCGTAGCGTGGCAGTAATGAGCCATCATATCACAAAAACCCACCTCCCCGCAGTCTAAGTTTGATGGACGAAGCAACCATCATTTCATTCTTCACTGAATCCCCTTCTCCCTCACCGTCTTCAAGAAAGCCAGCACTCGCATCTGCCATTGTTCTTCTCTCCCAATGAAAGGAAGGTAAGCAGATCCATGATGTTCGTATATTTTTGTTCAGAAAAAAAGAACTTTTGCAAAGCAGTAACTGATCCTCACTCTCTTTTTTGTTTCACTGTCGTTGTGATTGTGTTTTCCTTTCAGTTGTCCCCTAGTATTCGTCAGTTTCATGATGGACCAAGGAGAGCCAGGCAAAGATCTGGCGATGTTGGAGCAGACGCAGGAGGCTGATCCCCACGAGACAGAGAGCTCCAAGAATATGGAGGTAGCCACCGGGATGACCCCAGATACACTCACGGCCACTACTAAGATGGTCAATGTCCCGTTTGAGGTTACAACCCCCATGGCCCTGGAGGAGCAGTTTTCCCCCTTAGAGGATGTGTCCCGCCCTGCTGAGCTGCCCAAGGTGATTTTCTTCTTTGCCGATCTTGATTGTGGTTTTTCATCTAAGTATGTGGTGATGAATAATGCAAAATTTTATTAGCTTCAATGCGATGCTACCTTCCATGTCATGCATACTTTTGACTCTACATAGTGATTTAAATAACTTGTGTTTCTTATATTGGAAAGTAATTCAGAATTGTTTCTGTTTCAATTAGAGCCCTGATGTAGACAAGGATTGTGTGGTTGTAGATGTCACTTTCTATGAGGCAGATGACCTGAATATACGCACTGGGCAAACAAAGATCTTAGGCTATTGGATCCTAGAAGCCATTTGCACTTATACCAATGTCGAAATGTATTCCAGCCTCACCATTGTCAAGCGTGTTTTCCAGGGTGTACGGAAGCACAAGAAGTTCAAAGCTACTCCATCGTTTGTGAGGCATACTGTTCTTGTCAAGCTGACACAGGAAGATGATGTGGCATGCCTCCACAAACAAGTATATGAGTGGCAAGGCCACAAGGTTATCTTCGGGAAGGTTCACAGGATTGAGCTACTGTCGGACATCCTCAATGATGTTCATGGTAAGGTTCGTCTTGTGTCCATCCCAAATTAGATCGAGGCATGAAATAGTTGCCCCAGCTAGTTTTTAATTGTAGTTTGGATTGTGTCTAATTATCTAAACCTTGCCTATTATCGAGACCTCTGGGCTAGTACTTTGTTTGAATCCGTCTATGGGAACTACTGCTACTTCTGTGTGCCCCTGAATCATGTGAGAACCATCCTAATTGTTGCCGAAACAGATTTGTCCTCACTAGTTTTTCATGTAATATGGCATGGTAAGACATAAGTAGTCATGGCTTATCATACGAGCAGTGTGTGTTTGACGAAATAGAGTACTCGTTCGACAACTGTGCGTCGACGTATACATAGGATACGTAAGGCTGGTTAAGTACTTGTAAACATTGTTGGTGCTACCCCACTTGTAAGCAGTTGTGCAAAACACAACACATTGCCTCAGCTCGCTTCAACACTAGAAAAGTCAGCTATCAACCATCTAACAATCAATAATCTACCCACTACTAGGGAAAATCCTATACACAGAACTTTAGCAGTAGCGCATGTTAAAAAAGGGCGCTACTGCTAGACAGCAGTAGCGCGTGCAAAATAACCGCGCTGCAGATACACATATAGCAGTAGCGCGTCCCTTTGTAAAAGCGCTACTACAAAAATTCCCACCACTAAGCCAATCAGCTACACATAGTAGTAGCGCTCTTTTAGAAACAACGTTGCCACTAATTTTGTTGTAGGAGCGCGTTTATGTGTATGGTGCTACTGCTAACGAAAATAAAATAAAATTAAAAACAAGTAGAAAAGTAAATGAAAATGAAAGAAATAGAAAAAGGAGAAAGGAAAAAAATAAAATGTAAAGAAAAATAAATGAAAAAGGGAAAAGGAGAAAGAAATAGCAGTAGCGCGTTTGAGGAAACACGATGTAGCTAACTTAGCTATAGCGCGTTTTCAGGAATGCGCTACCGTTACGTTTCAGTTAAACAGCGGTTTCGCTCCCCCGGCCACCACTTCTCCCCCAAATCCCTCGCCCTCACTGCGTCTCCCAATATGCCGTTGCCCCACTTTGCCGCCGTCTCCTGCCAGCGTGGACGTCCGCAACCTCACCGTCTCCTCCCGAGGCCACCGTCATCCTCAGTGCCGCCGCCCGGGGCCGCCCTCAGCCTCACCACCGCCGCCCGAGGCCGCCCTCGACCTCACCGCCGCCCGAGCCCACCCAGGACTGCCGCTGCCCGTGCCTGAGCCCACCCTCTCCACCCCTGCCTCCGTCGCCGAGCACCTCCCCGCCACCGTCTCTCCCTTCTCTGTAAGTCCCCCACACCTCCCCCCACTCCTCTCTCTTTGCATTTTAGAGAAAAAATTAGTAGAGCAAAAGTTAGTTTATAGCAAAAAAATTAGTTTAGAGCCAAAAATTTGGTTTACAGCAAAAGTTAGTTAGGGAAGTAGGGTTTAATTAGGGTAGATGCTGCTTGTAGCATATAGTGATACTAGTAGATGTTAATTAGGTTAGGGCAGTAGTGGTACTAGTAGATGTTAATTAGATGTTTTTCAGTTAGGGCAGTAGAGTTTTGCTAGGTTAATTAGGTTAGTATTGCTGCTAGTAGTAGTGGTACAGTACGTTAATTAGGTGAAGTTAAATGAATAACCTAAATGAATGAAATTAGTAGTTAACTGATTTTTTCCTTTCATCATTATAGAGCACTAAAGTTAACTGAATTTTGTTCTATTAGTAGTTAAATGAATTTTCTTCTACACTTTGTTTTTGAATTAGCTTGTGAAATTTGGACATGTAGTTGCCCGTGTATATTTGTACGTGTGTTGCGGTGTCGAAGATGGATATTTGAACACTGTTTCCAGGGAATGAAGCTGAGTGGCCTATGTTTTGCCGGAATGTTGATTCATTTCCGTTCCGGCAAATTTCATGTTCTCGATTTGTCCGCTTTTTAGCAAAGGTCATGCCGAAATTTTCTGTGAATTTCGGCATGACTTGTGCTACAAACTAGGACATATCGAGTGCCCGGGATTTGCCGCACCGGGAAGGATTCAACATTCCTGCAAAACATAGGCCTTTTATGTCATATTCATTTTATTAGGTCTAGAATTAATTGACTAGAATTAATCGTAGGAAACATGGCTAGCAACGATGAAGGACATGGTTCTGGTTATTGCGACGACGTCTACCTGGCGGTAGACGAATTTTTGAGCCTTGCCTACGATCAACCGATGTTGTTGCTGGGCCCACCGGTCGCATCGGGGACTGAGGCCGACATGCAGACCGGTGCTGAGACCGATATCGGTGCTGAGACTGAGACCGGCATCGAGACCGGCACAGCCTCGGGGAGCGGAGCCGGTGTAGAACCGAAAGCAAAGAGGCAACGGCTTCCTAACAAACTCAGGACTACTAGACTGGTGGTCACGGAGGTGAACGACGGCAATTTTGAGCCAAACGCGCCCGAGGAAGCCGCGCGTGCTACGTCAATCAAATAGGCTGCATCATATGGACAACCACCACCATCAACGATGAGATACTACAGAAGATAGATAATATGGGGGCCTCCTTCCTAAAGAAGTTGCACCAAATATTCTTGTTCCCGGACCGGAATGAAAAGGATTATAAAGATCCAGATAAGGACCCGACAATGAAGAAGATAAACCAACACGCCATGAGCAAGTTTAGCAATGCGTTGGCCGCTTGGAAAACAAGGGTGAAAGCATGGATCATCGAGAAAATGGAACCCTACTCCGAGATTGTAAAGGATAATCCGACAATCACGGCAGAGCACTTTGAAATATTCAAGGCGGCTTGCAAGGCCGAAGCTGCCAAAAAAAGTCGAAGTACATGAAGGGGCTTCAACAGAGGAACATTGGGTGCCACCACCCCGGAAGCCGTGGTTACGGCGGGAAGAGGTCCATATGGGCCATGGAGGACGCGGAAGCCGCGAGTCTGGGCATCCAAGACCCCTTGGCGGAGTTCACCATCCTGCAGGAGCGTGACGTCCTCAGGGCCCGGCACCGTTGGGACCCACTGAAGAAGGTTTTTGAGACGAACGCGGTCAGGACGGAGTTCATGAGACTGCTGGTAATTTTAGTTTCTGATCAATTCGACTGCAAGTTAGTCATATTTGTAAATGATCCTTGTGCCTTTTACAGAGAGAGCAGCACAGGATTGCAGCCGAAAGCGACTCGCCGTCTGAGGCGTTGGCGAGGCCCAAGTGGGTCACGCCATTCAACCGGGCGTTGAACATATTGAAATGACTCCCGGTGGAGACTCGACTGTCGTATGGACGTGTGCACGGTGTCGGAGATGGCGCCATGTGGAAGAAGTACTACCATGAGACCACGGAGGAGAGAAAGGAAAGATGGAGGTTAACTGAAGAAAACATCGACAAGAAGGTTGAGATTGCGGTGAGAAGAAATGATCTCAGACAGTCGCAACAGCGGTAGCTGCCGCAAAACAGGTGGTTGTAGATATGTCTACTTCCTTGGTTCCGGACGTTTTCAATCGGACCAGGCAAAATCTAGAAAAATTGCAGCGGACTTTCCCCTTGGTGAATTCTTGGGGAACAGCTCGACTAGCGTTGCACCAGCACCTGCAGCTGCACCTGCTCCCGCACCTGCTCCGGCACTAGACGTGCTCGGCGGTGCTTTATCTTTGGCTGAGATCGACGCCCTCACGGTATCTGTCACACCGGCCCCCTTCAGTAATTGTATAATCTCCCGTCTTCGTTGCCTTTCGGATGTCTCACGTCGAAGACTTTTCTTTGTAGGCCGACGAAACCCCATGCACCATATTGTACACCATCGGCGACCAGAAGGTGGACGCGGAAAGGCGACAATATTGAAGTGAAAGGAACCATCGTTCCACAGCCGGCCGATCCCCCCGAGGTACTTCAAGGTTTCCGTGGCCAGTGTCAAACCGGGCCACGAGAATTTGCCTCCTCTAGTACTAGTGGGGGATGACAACGAGACCCCATGGCGGCTTGTTGATTATTGCAATGGGTGGGTCCTGTTGTGGCCAAAGAGTCTGTTTCGTCTGGAGGCGGCCGGGAGCACACCCACGAGCACGCAGTTAGGTATGAACATCATCACCTCACCTACCCAATTAGCGTCGGCTGTCGTGCTGGGTGATAGTGGAGGAGGTGAGGAAAAGGCTCCATTAGTCGCTGGTGACATCGCCATAGATGAGGATGAGGATGACGATGGCACTCAACAGTATGTCTATACTGGCGCCTAGGGTTTGAGCATCATGAGTCGGTTCCTGAATTGTCATCTCCGGAGGCTGAATGTATTATGGACGACCTTCCGGTAGTAAAGAAGTCTAGGAAGAGACCGAGGAAAGGCAAAAAGCTGATTCTATGATCCAACCGCCTCAGCAGCCTCGGGTTCAAGACCGTATAGATATCCCCGGTGTGTATAAATGGCATATCCCCAGTTAACCAATCCTACCTGCAGCAGTGCTAGGGGCCAGATTCGGCAATCTAAGGAGACTTCATGACGATGTGTTGCGGATAGAGAAAGGCCTCATCGCCTCGAAAGATCCAGGATACCCACTCTACGTGGTTAACATTCCATGGCAATTGTCGTACGTCGACACATTCCCCGCGCAGAAGTTCTTCCTTCGATTCGATTACATATTCGACATGTTTCACATGAAGAAGCTGGATTTTACGTTTGTCCGCCTTTATGCCTTGCACATGAACTACATCATCGGGGTTGAGCAGATACCTCATATCTGTGTCTCTGACCCGTACTTCATGCACGAGAGCTTCTTGGGAGTCTGCGCAAAGCACCGTGAATACACGAGGGAATACATCGTCAATTTCATGCTCGCCAATAAGGACAAGGAGGCGATTGTCGTGCCTTACCATGCCCTGTAAGTCATCCGCGCGGATATCCTTCCTTTGATTTCAATCATTCATTTGCACGGTGGAGGCTAATTAATTTGAGGTGTACTTATTTTGTGCAGCGGCGGGCGCGCTGTCCTCATCATCCTCTACCCCGATACTCCCACACTCTTTTACTTGGACTCGTCGAAGAACATTAACAAAAAGGATTACACCCTCATCAAGGATGTTCTCGACAGTGCTATGTTTTACTACAACACACGGGGTGGAGAGGTCAAGAACAAGAAGAGAAGGGACGGCAGGCCCGCCTTCGGCCATAAGACTGACTTCTGCTGCATCCAGCAACCGAGTGATTCTCTTAATGATGGATTCTATGTCCTACACCACATGCTAGAGTATAGACGGGATCACCAGAACCTTCACATGTCACCTACATCCGGCGATGCCCATATTCTGCAATGGGCAAAGAACGTAGGAGATATCAAGGATCATCGACTTCGAGCTGAGTTCTATCACATGCAGCGCGAACTTGCCCAAATCATCATGCATGAGGTTGTAGGAAAAACAGGGATGTTCTACGAAGAAGGACAAATGTCATGGGAAGACGTCCGAACATGGGTAGCCGCTCAGCATCTTGACTTGAAGCCTTTCACTAGGCTCGAGGACTATCTCCCTGACTTGGATGGATGGCACGACATGTTGGAGTGATTGTCGATATATGACAATGTGTCCGTTTAGTCCATACTTTCTGTATGACGAAACTTTGAGTTATGCACGACGAAACTTTATTTGTGATGTAATTAAACCGTCCTCCTCGACTAGCGATGATCACTCTAGTTAGGGCATTTTGGGTATGATCAACTTTGTTATTTATGCTTATGATATGTTGCTTCTACTTTTTGCCAAGTGTGTCTCTTTTTGTTGCTCAACTATATATGTTGCATATCATCGACTCATGTGATGATGCAGCTGCATAGATCATCGATGGCGAAGAAGTACTATGCTAGGAGTATATATACGACGAGTGGCCGGAGTGTCAGGCCTAGGTGTACCGGTTTCCGGTTTCCGGTTTCCGAGCGATAGGCAATAGTTAGTTTAGGTTCATGCTAATGCGAGAGAGGGATACGAACTCATGTACTGCATAGTTCTACTCTCAATCAAAGTGATAGCTCTTCTCACGTATATCATTGTTTAGATGGATAACGATGTAGTTGCAAGTAATCAAGACTTGTATCGCTATTTTTGACATGATGACGAGAGACCACTTTGTGTTGGATGATGATTATGATGATGACATGATTTGATGAGACTATTTGTATGTATATGCTATGATTACATTTTTCATGTGTATGATATGGTAAAGATTATTGTATAAAGCCTATTCAAATACAAAATAGATATGCAGAAGAAAAAAACTAATAAAACTAGCAGTAGCGAGGGAACAAATTTAGCAGTAGCTCTGCCTTACCAGTAGCGCTTCCTGCTAAAAAGCGCTGCAGATATTAGCAGTAGCGCCCTTCACTAAAGCACGCCACTCTTATCCATGTATAGCAGTAGCGTGGGACGACAGGCGCTACCGCTACACGTTAGCTGTAGCGCCTTATTAGTAGCGCGTCGTCCCGCGCTACTGATAGGCAAAATACCCACGCTACTGCTAGGGTTTTCCCTAGTAGTGGCAGTCTAACATATAAGCAACTACATTCTTGTTATGGTGATTCATGCAGTTAAGTGAGGCCACAATGTAAATTCCAAACGTTCACATGCTAGTACAACATTCATGTGGAACATTCACATTAAACTTAGATTCAGAAAAACTTGAAACGCATAAGTTAAGCAATTGTATACATCTCAATGATTCATAGAACATAACAAACATTTACTATTTCACAACAAAAGACAAAGTTGTGAGAAGGTTTACAAATCTGGAAAAATCAAGCAAGGCTTCTCTGAGCAAAGGGCCTCCCTAGGTAGGCTTTAATTTCCTGGAGTTCACTCTGTTTTTTCTTGTTGCCGCCATCCAGGGTTAGGTTCTCTCATTCCAGAATAACCAATTACAATTGTGCTCTCAGTTGGAATGCTGAACTGAACCATGTATTCTACTCACCATCTGAACTTCTTGTGCAGTTCCACTAAATTTAAGTACCGCTATTTGAAGAAATAAGTAGACCACAATGCCTCTTGTCCGTGCACCTGTCCCAAAAACCTCCGTACAGGCGTGCCAGCTAGTCCTCTATCCATGGACGAACTAGGAGAAAGTGCATTCCCGACTAGGATGCAGTTGTTTTCGCTCGTCCCTGCACTGCAATCAGGAAGTAAAACGTATGAATCAGCTTCTTTTATATTGCGTTGGTCATTCTACCTAGTTACTACCAATGTAGGAATACCTGGAATATGGGTGGTTAGACGACGGCAGCTAGGAATAGCCATCTCATTTTGTGCAGTTCTACTAAAACTGAGGTGTGTACTTTTGATTGCGCAAATAGAAACAATATGGAGACAGACATCCCTGTTTGTGCAAATATGAAATACGGTTATTTAAACAGTGACAATTATTTGCAGTGGCATATGGTTAACAACATCATCTATTGTGTTATAATTGGCACTACATTGATAGTATGAAAGTCCATTAAGTAAGAAGTAGCATCGCATCACATCAACACTGCCACTAGATTAACATGCAGAATAATAGCATTCGTATTACTGTCATGAGAGTAGCACATGGTCAGTAAATGTGCAATCAAATTTGTGCAGTTCCACTGGGATGAAGCAATGTTAGCGCTGTGAGATTTAAGTGTAACTGCAACAACACAATTCATGGGAAGTAAAGCAAGACGGAAGCACTTCATAAAATGGTGGTGGCATTGCCTCAATTTATCGACGGCAC
Source organism: Triticum aestivum (assembly GCF_018294505.1). Lineage (NCBI taxonomy): Eukaryota > Viridiplantae > Streptophyta > Magnoliopsida > Poales > Poaceae > Triticum > Triticum aestivum. Next base: position 324,090,495 of record NC_057800.1, read on the forward strand.
TAGACCATTACTTAATAGTGACATCAGGTGGCATTGCTTCAATTTATCGAGGGCACTATACCATTACTTAATAGCGACATTAGGTCGCATTGCTTAATGCTTCATGTGATTTTACATTAACGGTAGCGATATGGGTGTAAGGACAACAGGGGCATAAAGTGCTGAGGCAGATGTGGTTGCCGAGAGCAGCAAACACTCAGGCAGCATGTCTGCATTTATCCCATTTTTATCTCCTCGGTGACATTTTCCTATGTGAGCACAGGAAATCTAGACCTGCTCGTTCTCATTTGCTTTGTCCCCAACACCCCTCACTTTCTTTCCTTTTTCAACAAAGAGACAGGTCCACTTCCCCCACCGTTCGCCATCCACCACGCATTCTTCGCCTTTTCAACCAAGAGACCGGTTGGGTAGCCAGTATCTACTACTTTCCCCCGTTTCCTCTTAGAACCAAGTCCTAGATTCATGCTACAGCTTTCCCACTTTCTTCCCTGTTTGAACCAACTCTTAGATTCGACTGTATGAACTAGCTTTACCTCTAATAATAGTAAAAGTCTAGGTGGCTTTGGAACAGCCGACAAAAGTAGAAAAAGATCCACATGCACCCACGTGGGGAGCTGGGCAGTAGAGCCACGCAGGTTTCGTAGGAATATATACCTGAGGGTCGTCGACATGTGGCAAAGACGGCGTCAGGAGGCCGCATCTTGGCCACAATATCGCAGGGAGGAAGAAGGGGTCGGAGGCCCTCCAGGGCTGGCGTTGTCTCGGAGAGAACAGCACGGTCGCCGATCGGGACACGTGGGCAGTTGTTGGTCTCCTCCCTCGCTGCTGACGACCGCGTGAATGATGCACCTTGATACGTCTCCAATATATCTATAATTTTTTGATTGTTCCATGCTATTATATTATCTATCTTCGATGTTTTATATGCATTTATATGCTATTTTATATGATTTTTGGGACTAATCTATTAACCTAGAGCCCAGTGCCAGTGCCAGTTTCTGTTTTCTACTTGTTTTTGAGTTTCACGGAAAAGGAATATCAAATGGAGTGCAATTGACCTGAAACTTTATGACAATTTTTTTTGGACTAGAAGAAGCCCCCGAAGCAAAAGAGTTGGGCCAGAAGAGCCACAAGGCCTACACAAGGGTGGAGGGCACGCCCTCCGACCGTGTGGGCCCCTCGTGGACTCCCCTGACTTGTTCTCGACGCCAACAGCTCTTATATATGCCAAAACCTCCAGAACAGAACCTAGATCGGGAGTTCCGCCACCGCAAGCCTCTGTAGCCACCAAAAACCAATCGAGAACCTGTTCCGGCACCCTAACGAAGGGGGAAACAATCACCGGTGGCCATCTTCATCATCCCGGCGCTCTTCATGACGAGGAGGGAGTAGTTCACCCTCGGGGCTGAGGGTATGTACCAATAGCTATGTGTTTGATCTCTCTCTCTCTCTCGTGTTCTTGATTTGGCACGATCTTGATGCACTGCGAGCTTTGCTATTATAGTTGGATCTAATGATTTTTCTCCCCCTCTACCTTCTTGTAATGGATTGAGTTTTCCCCTTGAAGTTATCTTATTGGATTGAGTCTTTAAGGATTTGAGAACACTTGATGTACGTCTTGCATGTGCTTATCTATGGTGACAATGGGATATTCACGTGATCTACTTGATGTATGTTTTGGTGATCAACTTGCAGGTTCTGTGACCTTGTGAACTTATACATAGGCGTTGGCACACCTTTTCGTCTTGACTCTCCGGTAGGAACTTTGGGGCACTCTTGGAAGTTCTTTGTGTTGGAAATATGCCCTAGAGGCAATAATAAAATGGTTATTACTATATTTCCTTGTTCATTATAATTGTCTATTGTTCATGCTATAATTGTATTAACCGGAAACCGTAATACATGTGTGAATACATAGATCATAATATGTCCCTAGTAAGCCTCTAGTTGACTAGCTCATTGATCAATAGATGGTCATGGTTTCCTGACCATGGACATTGGATGTCATTGATAATGGGATCACATCATTAGGAGAATGATGTGATGGACAAGACCCAATCTTAAGCATAGCACAAGATCATGTAGTTCATTTGCTAAAGCTTTTCTAATGTAAAGTATCATTTCCTTAGACCATGAGATTGTACAACTCCCGGATACCGTAGGAATGCTTTGGGTGTACCAAACGTCACAACGTAACTGGGTGGCTATAAAGGTGCACTGCATGTATCCCCGAAAGTGTCTGTTGGGTTGGCACGAATCGAGACTGGGATTTGTCACTCCATATGACGGAGAGGTATCCATGGGCCCAGTCGGTAATGCATCATCATAATGAGCTCAATGTGACTAAGGATTTTGCCACGGGATCATGCGTTACGGAACGAGTAAAGAGACTTGCCAGTAACAAGATTGAACAAGGTATGGGGATACCGACGATCGAATCTCGGGCAAGTAACATACCGATAGATAAAGGGAATTGTATACGGGATGGATTGAATCCCCAACATCGTGGTTCATCCGATGAGATCATTGTGGAACATGTAGGAGCCAACATGGTATCTAGATCCCGCTATTGGTTATTGGCCGAAGAGATGTCTCGGTCATGTCTACATGGTTCCCGAACCTGTAGGGTCTACACACTTAAGGTTCGGTGACGCTAGAGTTGTTATGGGAAATAGTATGTGGTTACCGAAGGTTTTTCGGAGTCCCGGATGAGATCCCAAATGTGACGAGGAGTTCCGGAATGGTCCGGAGGTGAAGATCGATATATTGGATGAAGGGTATTGGAGTCTGGAATTGTTCCAGGGGTACCAGGTGACGACCAACGTGTCCGAAAGGGGTTTCAGAGGCCCCGACAAGCGTTGGGGGGCCTTATGGGCCAAGGGGAGGGGCACATCAGCCCACTAAGCGGCTGAGCGCCCCTCCCACCCCATCTCACGTAACCTGGAGAGGTGGGGCGCCTCCCCTAGGGTAGCCACCCCTCCCGGCTTGGGGGGCAAGTTTCCTAGGGGTGGGGGCGCCCAAACCCATCTAGGGTTTCCCGTATGGCCGCCGCCCCTCCCCTAGGGAACCCTAGGGCGCTTCCTCAACCCTCCTACCCACTATATATAGTGAGGGAGAGAGAGGGCAGCCGCACCCTTCCCCTGGCGCAGCCCCTCCCCCTCTCCTACACCTCCTCCTCCTCTGTAGCACGGCGAAGCCCTGCCAGAGAACCACGAGCTCCATCACCACCACGTCGTCGTGCTGTCGGAGTTCTCCCTCGACTTCTCCTATCCCCTTGCTGGATCAAGAAGGAGGAGACATCCTCGGGCTGTATGTGTGTTGAACGCGGAGGCACCGTTGTTCGGCGCTTAGATCGGAATCGACCACGATCTGAATCGCTGCGTGTACGACTCCACCAACCGCGTTCTTGTAACACTTCCGCTTAGCGATCTTCAAGGGTATGAAGATGCACTCCATCTCTCTCGTTGCTAGTATCTCCTAGATTGATCTTGGTGACACGTAGGAAAATTTTGAATTATTGCTATGTTCCCCAACAGTGGCATCATGAGCTAGGTCTATGCGTAGATTCTATGCACGAGTAGAACACAAAGCAGTTGTGGGTGATGATTTTGTTCAATTTTCTTACCGTTACTAGTCTTATCTTGATCCGGCGGCATTGTGGGATGAAGCGGCCCGGACCGACCTTACACGTACGCTTACGTGAGACTGGTTCCACCGACTGACATGCACTTGATGCATAAGGTGGCGAGCGGGTGTCTGTCTCTCCCACTTTAGTCGGATCAGATTCGATGAAGAGAGTCCTTATGAAGGGTAAATAGCAATTGGCATATCACCGTTGTGGCTTCTGTGTAGGCAAGAAACGTTCTTGCTAGAAACCCATAGCAGCCACGTAAAACATGCAACAACAATTAGAGGACATCTAACTTGTTTTTGCAGGGTATGCTATGTGATGTGATATGGCCAAAAGGATGCGATGAATGATATATGTGATGTATGCGATTGATCATGTTCTTGTAATAGGAATCACGACTTGCATGTCGATGAGTATGACAACCGGCAGGAGCCATAGGAGTTGTCTTAATTTATTTATGACCTGCATGTCAATGAAAACGCCAAGTAATTACTTTACTTTATTGCTAACCATTAGCCATAGTAGTAGAAGTAATAGTTCGCGAGGCAACTTCATGAAGAGACGATGATGGAGATCATGGTGTCATGCCGGTGACGATGGTGTTCATGCCGCGCCTCGAAGATGGAGATCAAACGCGCAACATGATATTGGCCATATCATGTCACTTTGTGATTTGCATATGATGTTTGTCATGTTTACATCTTATTTGCTTAGAACGACGGTAGCACAAATAAGATGATCCCTCACTAAAATTTCAAGAAAGTGTTCCCCCTAATTGTGCACCATTGCGAAGGCTCGTTGTCTCGAAGCACCACGTGATGATCGGGTGTGATAGATTCTAACGTTCGAATACAATAGGTGTAAGCCAGATTTACACATGCAAAACACTTAGGTTGACTTGACGAGCCTAGCATGTACATGCATGGCCTCAGAACACGAGAGATCGAAAGGTCGAACATGAGTCGTATAGTAGACCGAAAGACCGTTGATGACTAGTCTGTCTCACATGATGATCGGACACGGCCTAGTCGATTCGGATCATGTATCACTTAGATGACTAGAGGGGTGTCTATGTGAGTGGGAGTTCATTCAATAATTTCATTAGGTGAACTTAATTATGATGAACATAGTCTAAATTGTCTTTGCAAATTATGTTGTGGATTAATAGCTCGCTCTTTAGCTCTTTGTTTTAATACGTTCCTAGAGAAAGACTAAGTTGAAAGATATTGTAAGCAATTGTGTGGACTAGGGCCGTAGTCTGAGGATTGTCCTCACTGCTACACAGAAGGCTTCTGTCCTTGATGCACCGCTCGGTGTGCTAACCCCTCTGGCATCGTCTGTGGATGTTGTGAACATCTGGTAGACATGTTCTGATGACTACCTGATAGTTTAGTGCGCCATGCTTTACGGCTTAGAGTCGGGGCTCCAAAAGCGTTTTGAATGCCATAGAACACATGAGATGTTCAAAGAACTGAAATTGATATTTCAGGCTCATGCCCGTGTTGAGAGGTTGAGACCTCTAACAAGACCTTTGCCTACAAGATGGAGGAGAATAGCTCAGCCAGTGAGCATGTGCTCAGAATGTCTGGGTACTTCAATCACTTGAATCAAGTGGGAGTTAATCTTTCAGATAAGAGAGTGATTGACAAAAGTTCTCCAATCGCTATCACCAAGCCACTAGAGTTTTGTGATGAACTATAACATGCAAGGGAAGATAATCCCGGAGCTGTTCGTCATGCTTAAGGCCGTAAAGGTAGAAATCAAGAAGGAGAATCAAGTGTTGATGGTTAAGAAGAGCACTGGTTTCGAAGAAGGTCAAGGGAAAGAAGGGAAACTTCTTGAATGGCAAGCCAGTTGCCGCTCCAGTGAAGAAACCCAAGAACCCAAACCCGAGACAAAGTTCTTCTATTAGGGGAACAGACACTGGTAGAGGAACTGCCTCAAATACTTGGTAGATAAGAAGGCTGTCAACTTCAACAAAAGTATATTTGATATATGGGTGTTATTGATGTGTACCTTACTAGTACTACTAGTATCACCTGGGTATTAGATACCGGTTCAGTTGCTAATATTGGTAACTCGAAATAAAAGCTACGGAATTAACAGAGACTAGCTAAGGGTGAGGTGACAATGTGTGTTGGGAGTGTTTCCAAGGTTGATGTGATCACCATCGCACGCTCCCTCTACCTTCAGGATTAGTGTTGAACCTAGATAAATGTTGTTTTCATTGGTGTCTGCGTTCAGCATGAACATGATTAGATCATGTTTATTGCAATACGGTTATTCATTTAAGTCAGAGAATAATGGTTATTCTGGTTACATGAATAATACCTTCTATGGTCATGCACCCAATGTGAATGGTTTATTAATCCCGGTCGTAGTTATACACATGTTCATAACATTGATGCCAAAAGATGTAGAGTTGATAATGATAGTACCACTTTCATGTGGCACTGCCGCTTAGGTCATATTGGTGTAAAGCGCATAAAAGAACCTCCATGCTAATGGACTTTTGAAGACACTTGATTTTGAATCACTTGACACATGCGAACCATGCCTCTTTGGCAAGATGATTAAAACCCCATTCTTTGGAACAATGGAACGGGCGAGTGACTTGTTGGAAATCATACATGCTGATGTGTGTGGTCCGATGAGTGTTGACGCGCGCGCTGGATATCGTTATTTTCTCACCTTCACTGGTGAATTGAATAGATATGGGTATATTTACTTAATGAAGCATAAGTCTGAAATGTTTGGAAAGTTCAAGCAATTTCAGAGTGAAATTGAGAATCATCGTAACAAGAAGATCAAGTTCCTTCGATCTGATCAAAGGGAAAGTATCTGAGTTATGAGTTTGGCAATCACTAAAGACAAGGTGGAATCGTTTCACAGTTGACACCGCCTGGAACACCATAGCATGATGGTGTGTCCAAACATCGTAATCAAACCTTATTGGATATGGTGTATGATGTCTCTTACCAATCTACCACTATTTTGGGGGTTATGCATTAAAGACAATTACATTCACTTTAAATAGGGCACCATCTAAGTCTGTGGAGACGACATCGTGTGAACTATGGTTTGGCAAGAAACCAAAGTTGTTGTTTCTTAAGGTTTGGGGCTACGATGCTTATGTCGATAGGCTTCGGTCGGAAAAGCTTGAACCCAAAGTGGAAATCTGTATCTTCATAGAATACCCAAACAAGACGATTGGGTATACCTTCTATCTCAGATCTGAGGGCAAAGTGTTTGTCTCTAAGAACATGTCCTTTCTCGAGAAAGAGTTTCTCTCGAAAGAATTGAGTGGGAGGAAGATAGAACTTGGTGAGGTTGTTGAACCTTCACTTCAACCAGAGAGTAGCACATCACAGAAAGATGTTTCTGTGGCACTTGCGTCAGTTGTGGAGAAAGCTAATGGTGATGATCATGAAGCTTCATATCAAATTACTATCAAACATCGTAGGTCGACAAGGGTGTGTACAACTTCTGAGTGGTAACCCTGTCTTAAAGGTCATGTTGTTGGACAACGATGAACCTATGAGCTATGAAGAAGCGATGGTGGGCCCGGATTCAAACAAATGGCTAGAATCCATGAAATCCGAGATAGGACCCATGTATGAGAACAAAGTATGGACTTTGGTGGACTTGTCCGATGAATGGCAAGCCATTGAGAATAAATGGATCTTTAAGAAGAAGACAGACGCTGATGGTAATGTCACCATTTGTGAAGCTCAACTTGTCTCAAAGAAGTTTCCGACAAGTTCAAGGAGTTGACTATGATGAGACTCTCTCAATCATAGCGATGCTAAAGTCTGTTAGAAGTATGTTAGCAGTTGCTGCATTTTCATTTACGAAATCAGGAAGATGGATGTCAAAACAAAGTTTCCTTGACGGTTTCCCTGAGGAAAGGTTGCATGTGATACAACCAAAAGGTTTTTGTCAATCCTAAGGATGCTAAAAGGTAGGCAAACTCCAGCGATCCTTCTATGGACTGGAGCAAGCATCTCGGAGTTGGAACATACGCTTTGATGCGGCGATCAAAGCATTTGGGTTTATACAAAGTTTGCAAGAAACTTGTATTTGCAAGAAAGTGAGTGGGAGCACTACAACATTTCTGATAGGTATATATGGATAACATATTGTTGATTGGAAATGATGTAGAATTTCTAGAAAACGTAAAGGGTTGTTTGAATGGAGTTTTTCAAAGGAAGACCTGTGTAAAACTGCTTACATGTTGGGTATCAAGATCTATAGAGATAGATCAAGACGCCTGATAAGACTTTCACAGAGCACATACCTTGACATGATCTTGAAGGAGTTCAAGATGGATCAGTCAAAGAAAGAGTTCTTGCCTGAGTTGTGAGGTGTGAAGTTAAGACTTGAAGCTCGACCACGGCAGAAGAAAGAGAAAGGACGAAAGTCGTTCCCTATGCCTCAGCCATAGGCTCTATACGATATGCCATGTCGTGTACCGCAATGTGCCTTGCCATGTGTTTGGCAAGGGGGTACAAGAGTGATCCAGGAGTGGATCATTGGACAGCAGTCAAAATTGTCCTTAGGAATAAGGAAATGTTTCTCAGTTATGGAGGTGATAAAGAGTTTGGCGTAAAGGGTTATGTCGATGCAAGCTTTAACACCTATCTGGATAACTCTGAGTAGCAAACCGGATACGTATAATTAAGCAACCATTTGGAATAACTCCAAGTGCACCATAGTAGCAACATCTACAATATGAAATCAAGATTTGCGATGAACACACGGATCTGAATGTTGCAGACCCGTTGACTGACACCTCTCTCGTAAGCATAACATGATCAAACCCTAGAACTCATTGAGTATTAATCACATGGTGATGTGAACTAGATTATTGACTCTAGTAAACTCTTCGGGTGCTAGTCACATGGCAATGTGAACTATGAGTGTTAATCACATAACAATGTGAACTAGATTATTGACTCTAGTGCAAGTGGGAGACTGTTGGAAATATGCCCTAGAGGCAATAATAAAATGGTTATTATTATATTTCCTTGTTCATGATAATTGTCCATTGTTCATGCTATAATTGTATTAACCGGAAACCGTAATACATGTGTGAATACATAGATCATAATATGTCCCTAGTAAGCCTCTAGTTGACTAGCTCGTTGATCAATAGATGGTCATGGTTTCCTGACCATGGACATTGGACGTCATTGATAACGGGATCACATCATTAGGAGAATGATGTGATGGAAAAGACCCAATCTTAAGCGTAGCACAAGATCGTGTAGTTCATTTGCTAAAGCTTTTCTAATGTCAAGTATCATTTCCTTAGACCATGAGATTGACTCCCTAATACCGTAGGAATGCTTTGGGTGTACCAAACGTCACAACGCAACTGGGTGGCTATAAAGGTGCACTACATGTATCTCCGAAAGTGTCTATTGGGTTGGCACGAATTGAGACTGGGATTTGTCACTCCGTATGATGGAGAGGTATCTCTGGGCCCAGTCGGTAATGCATCATCATAATGAGCTCAATGTGACTAAGGATTTAGCCATGGGATCATGCGTTATGGAATGAGTAAAGAGAGTAACAAGATTGAACGAGGTTTGGGGATACCGACGATCGAATCTCGGGCAAGTAACATACCGATAGACAAAGGGAATTGTATACGGGATTGATTGAATCCCCGACATCGTGGTTAATCCAATGAGATCATCGTCGAACATGTAGGAGCCAACATGGGTATCCAGATCCCGCTATTGGTTTTTGCCGGAGAGATGTCTCGGTCATGTCTACATGGTTCCCGAACCCGTAGGGTCTACACACTTAAGGTTCGGTGACGCAAGAGTTGTTATGGGAAATAGTATGTGGTTACCGAAGGTTGTTCGGAGTCCCAGATGAGATCCCGGACGTGGTGAGGAGTTCCGGAATGGTCCGGACGTGAAGATCGATATATTGGATGAAGGGTATTGGAGTCCGGAATTGTTCCGGGGGTACCGGTGACGACCAACGTGTCCGAAAGGGGTTTCGGAGGGCCCGACAAGCGTTGGGGGGCCTTATAGGCCAAGGGGAGGGAGCACATCTGCCCACTAAGGGGCTGAGCGCCCCTCCCACCTCATCTCACTTAACCTGGAGAGGCGGGGGCGCCTCCCTGATAGAGGCGAGGGTCCTGATGTTTCGATGAGATGGTGGCTATCGTTTTTTGTGGGAGTCGACTTTGACGATCCGACTACGAACGTGCGAGACGTCGCGCCTTAGCAATCGCTAAACCAACTTCCGAGGGTTATTGACCACGCCGGAGCACGATCAACCTGACCACGAGGGTCTGTTTCCTGCGAGCAAACGAAGAACAAGCAAGAAACTGAGATTGCAATCTGGATATTGCGAATATAAGATGAAAGCTTTATTGATCAAGGTGGGTTCTGTGACGTCTTGGTCTGGTCGTTGGACACAAACGAAGTACGCGAAGTTTCAGCTATGGCGAACTTTTGATCTATACAAAACCCAAAGTCTAAACGACGCCCTAAGGGCTGTATATATGGAGGAAGAGGGGGGAATTTCGTGGCCCTTGTGGGTGGGGTCCGAAACCAACCCTAACTCTTGTTTCCCCACACATACGGACTCTAAAAATAGCCTATACTTAAGTATTTTGAAATTACATGGGCCTGGCCCATTAATAAGGTGACGCAGCACCTAGAATAGCCTATGGACGAATATTATGAAGTGGCATCTTGTATATTTCGTCCAAGGCTTCATGCACTCCTTATGGCGGCTTTAAAGTCCTGAAATCATCACTTGTAACTCCGTTCTTGATCCCCTTGCGCATGCCATCAACTCCATGTGTGTTCTTGCTCCAATGTTCATCCTTCTCCAAGCTAGGGCCTTCATTTGTAAGCAAAACAAATGTATCCAATTTAGGCAGCATCATAATCTCATGAACATTAGAATCATTACCAAGAAAAGAAAGTACCTGGTAATTTAATTGGCGTGCGCGAGCTCTAGTAATTGGTCCAGTATATGTAACAGTAGGGGCTGTGGGTGTAACAATGGTATTGATGTTCTCATCATCCTCCCCTTCTTGAAATGAAGTCGTCCTCGATGGAAGCACATCTTCCTCACCCAAATAAGGCTTCAAATCTGCAATGTTAAAAGTGGGACTAACCCCAAAATCTACAGGTAGCTCAAGTTTATATGAATTATCATTTATTTTCTCTAACACCTTAAAAGGACCATCAGCACGTGGCATTAGCTTTGATTTGCGCAGATTAGGAAATCTATCTTTACGCAAATGTAACCAAACAAGATCTCTAGGCTCAAACACAACATGTTTTCTACCCTTATCTCCAGCAAGTTTATATTTAGCATTCATACGCTCAATGTTTTCCTTAGTTAACTCATGCATTTTTAAAATCAATTCAGAACGTTCTTTAGCATCAAAATTAACCTTCTCTGAAGATGGAAGAGGCAACAAATCAATAGGTGCACGAGGTAGAAAACCATACACAATTTCAAAAGGGCACATCTTAGTAGTAGAATGCAATGAACGATTATAAGCAAATTCAATATGAGGCAAGCATTCTTCCCACATTTTCTTGTTATTCTTCAAAACAGTCCTAAGCATAGTAGACAATGTTCTATTGACTACTTCAGTTTTCCATCAGTTTGGGGGTGACAAGTAGTACTAAAAAGCAGCTTAGTCCCCAACTTAGCCCATAAACATCTCCAAAAGTGGCTAAGAAATTTAGTATCACGATCTGAAACAATAGTATTTGTCACACCATGTAAGCGAATAATTTCACGAAAGAACAAATCAGCAACATTAACAGCATCATCGCTTTTATGACATGGTATAAAGTGTGCCATTTTCGAGAACCTATCCACGACAACAAATATGCTATCCCTCCCCTTCTTTGTTCGAGGTAAACCTAAAACAAAGTCCATAGATATATCCTCCCAAGGAACACTAGGTACAGGCAAAGGCATATATAAACCATGAGGATTGAGTCGTGACTTAGCTCTTTGACATGTAGTGCAGCGAGCAACAAAACGCTCAACATCCCGTCTCATCTTTGGCCAAAAGAAATGTGTAGCAAGTATATCCTCCGTCTTCTTGACGCCAAAGTGTCCCATTAATCCTCCTCCATGCGCCTCCTGCAACAACAAAAGACGAACGGAGCTAGCTGGAATGCATAGCTTGTTAGCACGAAACACAAATCCATTGTTAAGAACGAACTTGTTCCAAGTTCTCCCTTCCTTACAATTCTGCAATACATCTTTAAATTCAGCATCATGAACATATTGATCTTTGATGGTCTCCAAACCAAATATTTTAAAGTCAAGTTGTGAAAGCATAGTATAACGACGAGACAAGGCATCAGCAATAACATTTTCTTTACCCTTCTTGTGTTTAATGACATAAGGGAAAGTCTCAATGAATTCAACCCATTTAGCATGTCTACGGTTCAGTTTTGCTTGACTTTTAATGTGTTTCAAAGATTCATGATCAGAATGTATAACAAATTCCTTGGGCCATAAATAATGTTGCCATGTTTCTAAGGTCCGAACAAGAGCATATAATTCTTTATCATAAGTAGAATAGTTCAGACTAGGCCCACTCAATTTTTCAGAAAAGTATGCAACAGGTTTTCCATCTTGTAATAACACACCTCCTAATCCAATTCCACTAGCATCACATTCAAGATCAAAAGTCTTATTGAAATTAGGAAGTTGGAGTAAAGGAGCATGTGTCAACTTATCTTTCAATACCATGAAGGTTTCTTCCTGTGCGATACCCCAAACAAAAGGCACATCCTTCTTTGTAAGCTCGTTGAGAGGTGCAGCAATGGTGCTAAAATCTCTCACAAAACGCCTATAGAAACCAGCGAGGCCAAGGAAACTCCTCACTTGTGTGACCGTTTTGGGCTGCGGCCAACTCTGAATAGCTTCAATCTTGGCTTTATCAACTTCAATTCCCTGTGGAGTAACAACATAGCCAAGAAAAGGTACTCGGTCGGTGTAAAAGGTGCACTTTCCAAGGTTTCCAAACAAACATGCATCATGTAGAGCAATAAAAACAGCACGTAAATGTTCCAATGTTCCTCCAAAGATTTGCTATAAATCAATATGTCATCAAAGTAAACTACCACAAATCGTCCAATGAAAGCACGTAAAACTTCGTTCATTAACCTCATGAAAGTACTAGGTGCATTAGTTAACCCAAAAGGCATGACTAACCACTCATATAATCCAAACTTAGTTTTAAATGTTGTTTTCCATTCATCTCCCAATTTCATACGAATTTGATGGTATCCACTACGCAAATCAACTTTGGAGAATATTATAGAGCCACTCAATTCATCAAGCATATCATCGAGCCTAGGAATAGGATGACGATAACGAATAGTAATATTATTTATGCCTCTAGAATCAACGCACATACGCGACGTACCATCCTTTTTCGGCACTAAAATGATAGGAACAGCACAAGGACTAAGGGATTCGCGTATATAACCTTTGTCGAGCAGTTCTTGTACTTGACGCATAATCTCCTTCGTCTCCTCTAGATTGGTACGGTATGGTGCACGGTTGGGTAGTGAAGCACCGGGAATTAAGTCAATTTGATGCTCAATCCCTCGAATAGGTGGTAATCCCGGTGGCACGTCTTGTGGAAAGACGTCAGCGAACTCCTGCAAAATGTTAGTGATAGCAGGGGGCAAAGAGGAAGGCACGTCCTCGAATGAAAATAATGCCTCTTTGCACACAAAGGCATAGCAAACAGATTTGCTGAAATCTAGCTCATCAATATCAGATTTGGTGGCAAGTAAACATGCACTTATCAATTTAATTTCAGAAACAACAGTAGATGGTTTATTATTAGACTTCATTTGGTGCTCAAATTCTTTTGCCACAATCTGATTTTCACTCTTATTTGTCTCCTGTTTTGCTTTATTAGCTCTATTAATATCATCTTTCAAAATGGAATCAGGAGTCATAGGAAGCAAAGTAATATTTTTATCATTATGAACAAGAGTATACTGATTGTTTCTACCATGGTGTACAGAATTTTTATCAAATTGCCATGGTCCACCAAGTAATAAGGAACATGCTTGCATAGGTACCACATCACAATCAACATAATCAGCATATGTAGAGATACTAAAATGCACACGAACAGTACGTGTTACCTTAACCTTGCCGCTGTTGTTGAACCATTGGATGTAGTAAGGATGTGGATGTGGTCTTGTGGTGAGAGATAGCTTCTCCACCATCTCCATGCTAGCCAAGTTATTGCAGCTCCCTCCATCTATGATCACGCGAACAGAACGTTCCTTCACAACTCCCTTTGTATGGAACAAATTATGCCTCTGATTTTGCTCAGCTTGTGTAACCTGCACACTCAAAACACGTTGAGCAACTAAACATTCATACCTATCAGCATCTTCAGGAGCCATGTATTGCGTCTCATGATCAGAATCGTCTCCACCGTGTTCGTCACGTGTAATAAGAGCCAAAGTCTCCTCATCATAGTCACTAGCAGACTCATACCCACCATCCTCAGTAACAATCATCACACGCTTAGATGGGCATTCTCTCGCATAATGACCTCCACCCTTGCAACATCGACAAATAATATCATGTGTTTGCCCTGTTGATGCCATGGATGAAGAAGAGCTCTTTGCAGGCCCAGAAGGTGTGCTCTTGGCAGATAGTGGTGATTGTGCCTACTTTATTGTATCACGGTTGGAGGTGGCAGCCGACGGAGGCGCCGGTGTAGCAGAACGTGTGGAAGTAGATGATGCACGTGGTGTCCATGATGAAGGTCGACCTGTAGAAAAGTTAGTCCGCGCCAATGCCTGTCGATCCTGCACTTCACGTTCAGCTTTACAAGCAAGATGGAATAAACGAGTGATATTAGTATACTCCTTATACTCTAGAATCGTCTGAATATCTCTATTTAATCCACCCATAAAACGTGCAAGCATAGCTTCATTCTCCTCAACAATACCACATCTAATCATGCCAGTTTGTAATTCCTGATAATATTCTTCTACAGAATTTTTTCCCTGTCTTAAGCGCTGCAATTTTTGAAGTAATTCACGTTGATAATATGGTGGAACCCAACGAGTACGCATAGCAGTTTTCAAAGCAACCCAAGTAGCCGGAATAGGAAATAATCTACAATGCTCAGACCACCAAACACATGCAAAACTAGTGAATGCACAAACAGCAGCAGGAACACGTCTCTCCTCAGGATATTGTAAACATGTAAATCGTTGTTCAGTTTCTAACTCCCAAGTAAGATATATATCAGGAACATATCTACCCTCAAATGGTGGAATATTCAATTTTAGTTTAGGGAGATGGCCATGATCTCGTACGTGAGGGTGAGCCCTACCATTGCCATTATTTGCATGTGGACGACCTGGTGGTTGCTGTGCTGGTGGTGGCACATAGTTCTGATTTTGATCAACCTCATCCTCAT
Source organism: Triticum aestivum (assembly GCF_018294505.1). Lineage (NCBI taxonomy): Eukaryota > Viridiplantae > Streptophyta > Magnoliopsida > Poales > Poaceae > Triticum > Triticum aestivum. The sequence goes on from NC_057800.1 coordinate 324,105,593, forward strand.
AATCTCCCACATAATCATCCTCCTCCACATCAGCAGTAGGAGCCATAGAAGTATCAACAGCAGCACTAGCAGTTTGGCCCGACTGAAGAGGGACATGGCTCGCTCGGCGGAGGGCTGTTTCCCGACGTGGAGGTAGTCGGTGTTGTTGCTGTTGTTGCAGAGGTGCGGCAGGAGCAGCCGGTGGTGGTGGTGGAAAATGCGAAAGCAATTCAGCAAACTTGTTATCGAGCTTTGTTTCAAACGTCTTCTCCATGCCATCTATCTTCTCCATGGCCTCTTCAAATCTGTTTATCACATCTTGCACCTGTACACTCATCATTTGCTGAAACGTATCATGAAGCTCCTTGTTCATCAAGTTCTCCCAGTCAGTCTCGTCGGATTGTGATCCTGGCATGGTTAGCAGCAATAGAAACACACAAGAATATGATCCTACAGACTACTAACAAGTGGTGGTGGTGGCGGGTGTCACAAAGCCGTCAAGCAAATCTCAAATTCTTACCAGTTCTTACCCAGCAGCAGGCGGTGATCGGCAACCGTTATAGTCAAAACTCTCAAAAGCTTGGATAGAGCGATTGCCAGGGAGAGTCAAACGCACGACGTAGATGTATGTGGAGCTGGGAAGGCTTATAGTATGGTAGCAAAAAGGGTCAGCAATAATCAATTCAGAGATGCAAAGTTGAATAAACGCTCAACGACGGTACTGTGCTGGTCCTAGGCTAGACCGTGCTAGAGACGCGAGCCTAGAACACTAACAAAATCACGGCGCTGCACGTAAATAAGGGAAAAGCACACTCTAGAACTATTTTTTTTTCGCTCTTTTTTTTGCGCTCCTTTTTTTTTGCTTGCGCTCCTCTTTTTTTTGCGAAAAATCACTATAATGGCGAGTGTCTCAAAACTCTTCCCTCGTCAAACTGATAGGATGGGCACGAAAAAAAAAATCACTTTTTTTCGGAAATCAGGGCAGCGACGACGAAACAGTGCGACAAAAAATCACTATGATGGCACGTGGCTCAAAAGACTCAGAAAAGCCTAAAAATAGGATAGGGAAAAAATTGCCCGTGAAATTTTGGCCTAAAAACTGCCCGGGGGTCTCCAGACTCTCTTTTTTTTCCGAGACCTACGCAGGCAAGGAAACACGAATCGGAATTTAGATTGATCTCAAGAACAAACCTAATATGAGAAGAACTTAGATTGGTGGTGGATATATGGTTGTGGTATATGGCAGCGGTGGTGGTATATGGTAGCGGTGGTGGTATATGGATACAGATTGGTGGTGGTATATGGATACGGATTGGTGGTGGTATATGGATATGGATTCAGAGCGGTGGCAGATAAGCAAAAGTGGTAGATGGGCGATGATGATGGTGCGGCGGCGGCGTGACAACTTATGACCAGAACTCGAAACTCTAAAAGACTAGACTCTAAGACCAGCAACTTGACACGACGATGCAACCGCAAATTCAACAAAGCAAAAACCCTAAAATTATGCAAAGGCTCAGATTGGTTCGGATATGATGAACTAACCCTAAAAATTTTTTGTGGCTTTTTCGTGGACTGTAGGTATGAAGAACAGACTCGATCTAATATACGAAAAACTGTAAAATCTCACCGAGCAACCTGGAAATCTGATACCACTTGATAGAGGCGAGGGTCCCGATGTTTCGATGAGATGGTGGCTATCGTTTTCTGTGGGAGTCGACTTTGACGATCCGACTACGAACATGCGAGATGTCGCGCCTTAGCAATCGCTAAACCAACTTCCGAGGGTTATTGACCACGCCGAAGCATGATCAACCTGACCACGAGGGTCTGTTTCCTGCGAGCAAACGAAGAACAAGCAAGAAACTGAGATTGCAATCTGGATATTGCGAATATAAGATGAAAGCTTTATTGATCAAGGTGGGGTTCTGTGACGTCTTGGTCTGGTCGTTGGACGACGAAGTACGCGAAGTTGCAGCTATGGCGAACTTTTGATCTAAACAAAACCCAAAGTCTAAACGACGCCCTAAGGGCTGTATATATGGAGGAAGAGGGGGAATTTCATGGCCCTTTAGGGTGGGGTCCGAAACCAACCCTAACTCTTGTTTCCCCACACATACGGACTCTAAAAATAGCCTATACTTAAGTATTTTGAAATTACATGGGCCTGGCCCATTAATAAGGTGACGCAGCACCTAGAATAGCCTATGGACGAATATTATGAAGTGGCATCTTGTATATTTCGTCCAAGGCTTCATGCACTCCTTATGGCGGCTTTAAAGTCCTGAAATCATCACTTGTAACTCCGTTCTTGATCCCCTTGCGCATGCCATCAACTCCATGTGTGTTCTTGCTCCAATGTTCATCCTTCTCCAAGCTAGGGCCTTCATTTGTAAGCAAAACAAATGTATCCAATTTAGGCAGCATCATAATCTCATGAACATTAGAATCATTACCAAGAAACGAAAGTACCTGGTAATTTAATTGGCGTGCGCGAGCTCTAGTAATTGGTCCAGTATATGTAACAGTAGGGGCTGTGGGTGTAACAATGGTATTGATGTCCTCATCACTCCCCTAGGGAAGCCACCCCTCCCGGCTTGGGGGGCAAGTTTCCTAGGGTTGGGGGCGCCAAACCCATCTAGGGTTTCCCCTGTGGCCGCCGCCCCTCCCCTAGGGAACCCTAGGGCTCCTCCTCAACCCCCCTTCCCCCTATATATAGTGAGGGAGAGAGAGGGCGGCCGCACCCTTCCCCTGGCGCATCCCCTCCCCCTCTCCTACACCTCCTCCTCCTCCTGTGTAGCGCTTGGCGAAGCCTTGCCGGAGAACCACGAGCTCCATCACCACCACGCCGTCGTGCTGTCGGAGTTCTCCCTGAACTTCTCCTCTCCCCTTGCTGGATCAAGAAGGAGGAGACGTCCCCGGGCTGTACGTGTGTTGAACACGGAGACGCCGTTGTTCGGCGCATAGATCGGAATCGACCGCGATCTGAATCGATGTGTGTACGACTCCACCAACCGTGTTCTTGTAACGCTTCCGGTTAGTGATCTTCAAGGGTATGAAGATGCACTCCTGTAATTCCCTCGATGCGGCTATATCTCCCACGTGTCGAAGCACGACTTAGAGGCATAACCGCATTGAAAGCAATGTCGCAAGTGAGGTAATCTTCACACAACCCATGTAATACATAAGGGAAAGATACATAGTTGGCTTACAATCGCCACTTCACATAATTACATGAATAAAGCATTACATCATCCAAATACACTCAAGGTCCGACTACGGAACCAAAATAAAAGAAGAACCCCAAATGCGACAAGGTCCCCGATCGACCCCAACTGGGCTCCACTACTGATCAACTAGAACGAAACAACACAAAGGACAAGATCTTCATCGAGCTCCTCCTTGAGCTTGGTTGCGTTAGCTGCACGGTTCAACGGCACCTGCAAGCTGGTTTTGGAAGTATCTGTGAGTCACGGGGACTCAGCAATCTCACACCCTTGCGATCAAGACTATTTAAGCTTATGGGTAAGGTAAAGGTATGAGGTGGAGCTGCAGCAAGCGACTAGCATATATGGTGGCAAACATACGCAAATGAGAGCGAGAAGAGAAAGCAAAGCACGGTCGATAAAAGTATGATCAAGAAGTGATCCTAAAATAACCTACGTCAAGCATAACTCCAACACCGTGTTCACTTCCCGGACTCCGCCGGAAAGAGACCATCACGGTTACACACGCGGTTGATGCATTTTAATTAAGTTCAACTCCATGTTTTCTACAACCGGACGTTAACAAATTCCCATCTGCCCATAACCGCGGGCACGGCTTTCGAAAGTTCAAATCCCTGCAGGGGTGTCCCAACTTAGCCCATCACAAGCTCTCACGGTCAACGAAGGAATAGACCTCCTCCCGAGACATTCCGATCAGACTCGGTATCCCGGTTCTACAAGACATTTCGACAGGGTAAAACTAAACCAGCAACACCGCCCGAATGTGCCGACAAATCCCGATAGGAGCTGCACATATCTCTTTCTCAGGGCACACTCAGATGAGCCAGACGTCGGGTAGGCCAGCCCAGAGTTGCCCCTGGTAGCCCCGGACATCGCTCAGTTGGACCAACACTCAGAGGAGCACTGGCCCGGGGTGGCAAAATAATGATGACCCTCAGGAGTGCGACTCCCAAGGGAAAAGAAAAGACTAGGTGGCAAATGGTAAAACCAATGTTGGGCATTGCTGGAAGAGCTTTACTTAAGGCGAACTGTCAAGGGATTCCCATTATTACCCAACCGCGTAAGGAATGCAAAATCCGGGAACATAACACCGATATGACGGAAACTAGGGCGGCAAGAGTGGAACAAAACACCAGGCATAAGGCCGAGCCTTCCACCCTTTACCCAGTATATAGATGCATTAATTAATAAGATATATTGTGACATCCCAACAAGTAAACATGTTCCAACAAGGAACAACATCTCCATGTTCCAACAAGGAACAAACTTCAATCTTCACCTGCAACTAACAACGCTATAAGAGGGGCTGAGCAAAGCGGTAACATAGCCAAACAACGGTTTGCTAGGACAAGGTGGGTTAGAGGCTTGGTTCAACAATATGGGAGGCATGATAAGCAAGTGGTAGGCATCATAGCATAGGCATAGCGAAAGAGCAAGCATCTAGGAAGCAAAGATAGAAGTGATTTCGAGGGTATGATCATCTTGCCTGAAATCCCGCATGGAAGAAGAATGAGTCCATGAAGAAGACAAACGGACGTAGACGAACGGTTCCTCACAAGCACGGCGTTACCGGAACCAACCCGAAGAAGCAAACACCGGAAAGAAGCACACAACATAGTAAACAACCATCACATAAGCATGGCACGATGCGCAAACAAGTATGATGCATGTCCGGTTTAAATATGCATGGCAAGGCAAAGTGCACAAACAATCCTACAAATTAAGTGGAGCTCATTATGCAACTCCGTTGCATATTGATGAAACACCACATTTGGTCATTTAGTTCAATCTCGTTTATGTACTCAACAATATTAAATGTTGTTAAACATGGCAAGAGAGTGAAGCAAATGAAAACTACCTATCTAAGCAAGTTTAAATGAGGCCGGAAGCAACGAACAACAATTCCGGTAAATCCCCATATGCATATATTAGGTTTGGTACTGTTCTACCCTAAACATAATTTTTATAGTTATTAAACATGCAAAGTGATGCCACCATGTTAAACTATGCAAAATTCTACCCCATTTACATATAAAGTTTATTAAATTTGGAGCTACGGTTGAATAGTTATGAATTAAATCATTTTAGCATGGCATAGGAGCAAATTTAAACAAACATCATTTTAGACATTTTAAACATGGATGAAAGTGACATATTATTAAACTAGACAAAATTCTGAGCAAGTTTCATATATAAATCATTTTAATCCGATGCACGAATTGTGAGTTATTATATGCATGAACATGAGGGTCTTTTCTGTAAAACTGCAGTCTCAGGATAAATGGCTAAAACGCAGATCTGAAAAAAAAACAGGAACTGGGCCAAATCTGGCCCGAACTAGGCTGCACAGGAGCAAACAGGAGGTGGGCTTCCTCACGTTGGGCTTTAGGGAACCGGGCCTTGGCGTCTTGGTGTTGGGCCGGCCTTGGCGCTGGACGCACGTGGGCCGGCTGGGTCAACGGGCACCAGCGAGCGCCTCCCAGCCCGAAGCTAGGGACGAGGCGCAGCTATACCCGGCCGCCGGCGACGTTGGACAAGGCGGCACAAGGGTTGACGTCGGGGAGGAGCAGAGGAGGCCCCTGAGGTGCGGATCCGGACGGGATCCGTCCGTTTCCGGCCGCGATGGTGAAGATCCGGCGACGACGAGCTCGGCTCGCGTTCATCCATGGCGGCGGTGGCTCCTGTAGAATGGGAGAGAGGGAGACGTGAGAGGAGGGAGGAGAAGGAGATAGACAGGGAAGTAAGAGCGGGGCGGCGGGGTCCGGCCTGGTACTCGTCGGCAGGAGCAAGTCCGGCGAGGTCCGCGGGGTGACGGGGCAGAGCGGCGGAGGAGCTCGGATCGGGATCTCCCTCTCCCGATCTGGAGCTTGGGGAGCAGGGGTGGCGCGGTGCGGGCCTTAGAGCCCATATCGGGGCCCGGGCGGGCCTGGAGCGGGCCTGGCGGCGCGGGGCAATAGGAGCGGGGCAGGGAGGCCACGTGGCACGCCCTGGATGGCCAGATGCAGTGGTTGCAGTGGCGCAGGCCAATGGGAGCTCGCCAAGTGGCGCTGGTGAAGTGGCTGGCGCCGGATTTGGAGGGGAAAGGCGGTTAGTGGCACGGAATTTGAGGAGGGAGGCGGCAGGGAGGTAGGGGAAGGGCTAGGCTGCCCAAATTTGGAAGGGGGTTGTCCATATATAGGCAGGGATGGCTAGGGTTAGGGGTTTTCATCCGTTTTCGGACCCTCGGATCACGATCGGACGGCTCCAGGCACGAGGAGGAGTAGTCTGGGCCTAGGTGGGCTGTGTAGATGGGCTAGAGAGGAAAGAGAGGGAAAACCCGGCAACAGTTTTCGGAGACCGAAAACGTCCTACATTAGACCGGCTATAATGCCGCTATAGTTTAACGGTTGGGCTATCAAACGAACTCCGAATGCGATGAAACTTGACACGCGGTCTATCTACACTATAATAAGACCACACTCCAACTTTCATCCCATTCCGAGAACATTTTCCGGCCACTTATAAAATAATATTTCGGACATGTCGCGGGCGCGTGCAAGTGTGTCTGGGCTTAGAACGGACAACTGAGAGAACGAGGAGGCCGGGACGCATGCAAGTTTTAAAACATGATGATGCAATGCACATGATGACATGATAAGATGCAACACACAAGCAAATGACATGGCAACGACAGTGAATAACTAGAAGACACCTGGCACATCGGTCTCGGGGCGTCACAACTCCCTCTCTCTCATTGCTAGTATCTCCTAGATTGATCTTGGTGACACGTAGGAAAATTTTGAATTATTGCTACGTTCCCCAACACTTATGCATAGGGGTTGGCACACCTTTTTGTCTTGACTCTCCGGTAGAAACTTTGGGGCACTCTTGGAATTTCTTTGTGTTGGTTTGAATAGATGAATCTGAGATTGTGTGATGCATATCGTATAATCAAACCCGCGGATACTTGTGGTGACATTGGAGTATGTAGGTGACATTAGGGTTTTAGTTGATGTGTGCCTTAAGGTGTTATTTTAGTACGAACTCTAGGGTTGTTTGTCACACTTATAGGAATAGCCCAATAGATTGATCAGAAAGAATAACTTTGAGGTGGTTTCGTACCCTACAATAATATCTTCATTTGTTCTCCGCTATTAGTGACTTTGGAGTGACTCTTTGTTGCACGTTGAGGGATTGTTATATGATCTAATTATGTTATCATTGTTGAGAAAACTTGCACTAGTGAAAGTATGAACCCTAGGCCTTGTTTTAATGCATTGCAATACCGTTTTCGCTCACTTTTACCACTTGTTACCTTGCTGTTTTTATATTTTCAGATTACAAAAACCTATATCTTCCATCCATATTGCACTTGTATCACCATCTCTTCCCCGAACTAGTGCACCTATACAATTTACCATTGTATTGGATGTGTTGGGGACTGTCAGCGTCCTGTGAACGGGGGTACCCAGACTTGCCTGCCTGTGACCAACGGTGTGGCTCCATCAGCGGCCCAGTACGGCCCAATTTTGGTAGCAACAACACAAGACCCTCTCGAGGGGCCAAGCTGTTTGGGAACACAATAATTTCAAAAAAAATAATCCTATGCACATGCAAGATCTATCATGGTGATTCATAGAAACAAGAGGGGAAGAGTGTTGTCCACATACCCTCTTAGACCGCAAGCGGAAGCGTTATGACAACGCGGTTGATGTAGTCGGACGTCTTCATGATCTGACCGATCCTAGCACCGAACGTGCAGCTCCCCCGCGATCTGCACAGGTTCAGCTCGGTGACGTCCCGCAAACTCTAGATCCAGCTGAGTGTCGAGGGAGAGTCTCGTCAGCATGATAGCATGACAACGGTGAGGATGAAGCTACCGGAACAAGGCTTCTCCTAAGCACTGCGACGATATGACCGAGGTGGATTATGGTGGAGGGGGGCACCGCACACGGCTAAACTATGTCAACTTCTGTGTTCTAGGGTGCCCCCTGCCCCTGTATATAAAGGAGCATGGGAGAGGCCAGCCGGCCCTAGGGCGCGCCAAGTAGGGGACGAATCCTCCTTCTAGTAGGAGTAGGATTCCTCCTTTCCTAGTCCTACTAGGAGGGGAAAGGAAGGAGTTGGAGAGAGGAAGGAAAGGGGGCGCTACCCCCCTCCTAGTCCAATTCGGACCCAAGGAGGAGGGGGTGCACGGCCTGCCCTGGCAGCCCCTCTCTCTCTCCACTAAGGCCCATCTAGGCCCACTAGTTCCCCGAGGGGTTCCGGTAACCCTCTGGTACTCCGGTTTTCTCTGAAATCACCCGAATACTTCCGGTGTCCAAATATAGCCATCCAATATATCAATCTTTATGTCTCGACCATTTCGAGACTCCTCGTCATGTCGGTGATCATATCCGGGACTCTGAACTACCTTCGGTACATTAAAACACATAAAATCATAATACCAATCATCATCGAACGTTAAGCGTGCGGACCCTACGGGTTCGAGAACTATGTTGACATGACAGAGACTCATCTCTGGTCAACAACCAATAGCGGAACCTGGATGCTTATATTGGTTCCTACATATTCTACGAAGATCTTTATCTGTCAAATCGCATAACAACATAGGTTGTTCCCTTTGTCATCGGTATGTTACTTGCCCGAGATTCGATCGTCGGTATCTCAATACCTAGTTCCATAATGCAACATCACGTAGCTAACTCATTAGTCACATTGCGTGCAAGGCTTATAGTGATGTGCATTACTGAGAGGGCCCAGAGATACCTCTCTGATACACGGAGTGACAAATCCTAATCTCGATCTATGCGAACTCAACAAACACCATTGGAGACACCTGTAGAGCATCTTTATAGTCACCCAGTTACGTTGTGATGTTTGATAGCGCAATAAGTTTTCCTCAGGTATTCGGGAGTTGCATAATCTCATAGTCATAGGAACATGTATAAATTATCGAGAAAGCAATAGCAGTAAACTAAACGATCATTGTGCTAAGCTAACGGATGGGTCAAGTCAATCACATCATTCTCTAATGATGTGATCCCGTTCATCAAATGACAACTCTTTGTCCATGGCTAGGAAACTTAACCATCTTTGATTAACGAGCTAGTCAAGTAGAGGCATACTAGTGACACTCTGTTTGTCTATGTATTCACACATGTACTAAGTTTCCGGTTAATGCAATTCTAGCATGAATAATAAACATTTATCATGATATAAGGAAATATAAATAAAAACTTTATTATTGCCTCTAGGGCATATTTCCTTCAGTCTCCCACTTGCACTAGAGTCAATAATCTAGATTACATTGTAATGATTCTAACACCCATGGAGTCTTGGTGCTTATCTTGTTTTGCTCGTGAGAGTGGCTTAGTCAACGGGTCTTCAACATTCAGCTCCGTATGTATCTTGCAAATCTCTATTTCTCCCTACTTGACTTGGTCGCGGATGGAATTGAAGCGTCTCTTGATGTGCTTGGTTCTTTTGTGAAATCTGGATTCCTTTGCCAAGGTAATTGCACCAGTATTGTCAGAAAAGATTTTCATTGGACCCGATGCACTAGGTATGGCACCTAGATCAGATATGAACTCCTTCATCTAGACTCCTTCATTTGCTGCTTCCGAAGCAGCTATGTACTCCGCTTCACATGTAGATCCCGCCACGACGCTCTGCTTGGAACTGCACCAACTGACAGCTCCACCATTTAATAAAAATACATTTCCGGATTCTGACTTAGAGTCATCCAGGTCAGTGTCAAATCTTGCATCGACGTAACCGTTTACGACGAGCTCTTTGTCACCTCCATAAATGAGAAACATATCCTTAGTCCTTTTCAGATACTCCTGGATTACTTTGGTACCTCCCTATTAAACTAATAGCAAGGCACACATCAAGTCTGGTACACAGCATTGCATACATGATAGAACCTATGGCTGAAGCATAGGGAATGACTTTCATTTTCTCTCTATCTTCTGCAGTGGTCGGGCATTGAGTCTGACTCAACTTCACACCTTGTAACACAGGCAAGAACCCTTTCTTTGCTTGATCCATTTTGAACTTCATCAAAACCTTATCAAGGTATGTGCTTTGTGAAATTCCAATTAAGCATCTTGATCTATCTCTATAGATCTTGATGCCCATTATATAAGCAGCTTCATCGAGGTCTTTCGTTGAAAAATTCTTATTCAAGTATCCTTTTATGCTATTCAGAAATTCAGTATCATTTCTGATCAACAATATGTCATCCACATATAATACCAGAAATACTACAGAGCTCCCACTCACTTTCTTGTAAATACAGGCTTCTTCAAAATTCTGTATAAAACCATATGCTTTGATCACACTATCAAAGCGTATATTCCAACTCCGAGAGGCTTGCACTAGTCCATAAATGGATCGCTGGAGATTGCACACTTTTTAGCACCTTTTGGATCGACAAAACCTTCTGGTTGCATCATATACAACTCTTCTTTAAGATATCCATTAAGGAATGCACTTTTGACATCCATTTGCCAAATATCATAATCATAAAATGCGGCAACTGCTAACATGATTCGAACAGACTTAAGCATGGCTACGGGTGAGAAAGTCTCATCGTAGTCAACTCCTTGAACTTGTCGAAAACCTTTTGCAAAAAGTCGAGCTTTGTAGACAGTAACATTACCGTCAGCGTCAGTCCTCTTCTTGAAGATCCATTTATTCTCTATGGCCTGCCGATCATCGGGAAAGTCAACCGAAGTCCACACTTTGTTCTCATACATGGATCCCATCTCAGATTTCATGGCCTCAAGCCATTTTTCGGAATCTGGGCTCATCATCGCTTCCTCATAGTTCGTAGGTTTGTCATGGTCAAGTAACATGACTTGTAGAACAGGATTACCGTACCACTCTGGTGAGGATCTTGCTCTGGTTGACCTACGAGGTTCGGTAGTAACTTGGTCAGAAGTTTGATGATCATCATCATTAGCTTCCTCACTTACTGGTGTAGGAATCACTGGAACTGATTTCAGTGATGAACTTCTTTCCAATAAGAGAGTAGGTATAATTACCTCGTCAAGTTCTCCTTTCCTCCCACTCACTTCTTTTGAGAGAAACTCTTTCTCTAGAAAGGATCCATTATTAGCAACGAATATCTTGCCTTCGGATCTATGATAGAAGGTGTACCCAATAGTCTCCTTTAGGTATCCTATGTAGACACATTTCTCCGATTTGGGTTCGAGCTTATCAGGTTGAAGCTTTTTCACATAAGCATCGCAACCCCAAAATTTAAGAAACGACCACTTGGGTTTCTTGCCAAACCACAGTTCATAAGGTGTTGTCTCAATGGATTTTGATGGTGCCCTATTTAACGTGAATGCAGCTGTCTCTAAAGCATAACCCCAAAACGATAGCGGTAAATCAGTGAGAGACATCATAGGTCGCACCATATCTAATAAAGTGCAGTTACAACGTTCTGACACACCATTACGTTGTGGTGTTCCAGGTGGCGTGAGTTGCAGAACTATTCCTCATTGTTTCAAATGAAGACCAAACTCATAACTCAAATATTCACCTCCACGATCAGATCGTAGAAACTTAATTTTCTTGTTACGATGATTTTCCACTTCACTCTGAAATTCTTTGAAGTTTTCAAATGTTTCAGACTTATGTTTCATCAAGTAGATATACCCCTATCTGCTCAAATCATCTATGAAGGTAAGAAAATAACGATACCCACCGCGAGAATCAACACTCATCGGACCGCATACATCAGTATGTATTATTTCCAATAAGTCTGTTGCTCGCTCCATTGTTCCGGAGAATGGAGTCTTAGTCATCTTGCCCATGAGGCATGGTTACCAAGCATCAAGTGATTCATAATCAAGTGATTCCAAAAGCCCATCAGCATGGAGTTTCTTCATGCACTTTACACCAATATGACCTAAATGACAGTGCCACAAATAAGTTGCACTATCATTATTAAACTTACATCTTTTGGCTTCAATACTATAAATATGTGTATCACTACTATCAAGACTTTGTAAAAATAGACCACTCATCAAGGGTGCATGACCATAAAAGATATTATTCATATAAATAGAACAACCATTATTCTCTGATTTAAATGAATAACCGTCTTGCATCAAACAAGATCTAGATATAATGTTCATGCTCAACGTTGGCACCAAATAACAATTATTTAGGTCTAAAACTAATCTCGGAGGTAGATGTAGAGGTAGCATGCCGACAGCAATCACATCGACTTTGGAACCATTTCCCACACGCAGCATCACCTCGTCCTTAGCCAATCTTCGCTTAATCCGTAGCCCCTATTTCGAGTTGCATATATTAGCAACAAAACCAGTATCAAATACCCAGGCGCTACTGCAAGCATTAGTAAGGTACACATCAATAACATGTATATCAAATATACCTTTCACTTTGCCATCCTTCTTCTCCCCCAAATACTTGGGGCGGTTCCGCTTCCAGTGACCAGTCCCTTTACAGTAGAAGCACTCACTCTCAGGCTTAGGTCCAGTCTTGGGCTTATTCACTTGAGCAGCAACTTGATTGTTGTTCTTCTAGAAGTTCCCCTTCTTCCCTTTACCCTTTTTCTTGAAACTGGTGGTCTTGTTGACCATCAACACTTTATGCTCTTTCTTGATTTCTACCTTCGCAGCCTTTAGCATTGCGAAGAGCTTGGGAATCGTCTTATACATCCCTTGCATATTATAGTTCATCACGAAGCTCTTGTAGCTTGGTGGCAGTGATTGAAGAACTATGTCAATGACACTATCATCAGGAAGATTAACTCCCAGCTAAGTCAAGTGGTTGTGGTACCCAGACATTCTGAGTATATGTTCACTGACAGAACTATTCTCCTCCATTTTGCAGCTGTACAACTTATTGGAGACTTCATATCTCTCAATCCTGGCATTTGCTTGAAATATTAACTTCAACTCCTAGAATATCTCATATTCTCCATGACGTTCAAAACATCGTTGAAGTCCCGGTTCTAAGTCGTAAAGCATGGCACACTGAACTATTGAGTAGTCATTAGCTTTGCTCTGCCAGGTGTTCATAACATCTGGCGTTGCTCCTGCAGTGGGTTTGTCACCTAGCGGTGCTTCCAGGACGTAATTCTTCTGTGCAGCAATGAGGATAATCCTGAAGATACGGACCCAGTCCGTGTAATTTCTACCATCATCTTTCAACCTAGCTTTCTCTAGGAATGGTTTAAAATTCAACGAAACAACACCACGAGCCATTTATCTACAACAACATAGACATGCAAAATACTATCAGGTACTAAGTTCATGATAAATTAAAGTTCAATTAAACAAATTACTTAAGAACACCCACTTAGATAAACATCCCTCTAATCATCTAAGTGATCACGTGATCCATATCAACTAAACCATGTCCGATCATCACGTGAGATGAGTAGTTTTCAATGGTGAACATCACTATGTTGATCATATCTAGTATATGATTCATGCTCAACCTTTCGGTCTCAGTGTTCCGAGGCCATATCTGCATATGCTAGGCTCGTCAAGTTTAACCCGAGTATTCTACGTGTGAAAAACTGTCTTGCACCCATTGTATGTGAACGTAGAGCTTATCACACCCGATCATCACGTGGTGTCTCGGCACGATGAACTATAGCAATGGTGCATACTCAGGGAGAACACTTATACCTTGAAATTTAGTGAGCGATCATCTTATAATGCTACCGCTGAACTAAGCAAAATAAGGTGCATAAAGGATAAACATCACATGCAGTCAATATAAGTGATATGATATGGCCATCATCATCTTGTGCCTTTGATCTCCATCTCCAAAGCACCGTCGTGATCACCATCGTCACAGGCTTGACACCTTGATCTCCATCGAAGCATCGTTGTCGTCTCGCCAACTATTGCTTCTACGACTATCGCTACCGCTTAGTGATAAAGTAAAGCAATTACATGGTGATTGCATTTCATACAATAAAGCGACAACCTTATGGCTCGTGCCAGTTGCCGATAACTATGTTACAAAACATGATCATCTCATACAACAATTTATATAATCACGTCTTGACCATATCACATCACAACATGCCCTGCAAAAACAAGTTACACGTCCTCTACTTTGTTGTTGCAAGTTTTACATGGCTGCTATGGGCTGAGCAAGAACCGTACTTACCTATGCATCAAAAACTAGAACGCGGTATAGTGATTGCTTTTTGATCTTCAGAAAGAACCATGTTCATTGAATGCGATTCAACTAAAGCTGGAGAAATAGACACCCACTTGCCACTTGTTGCGAAGCACGTCGGTAGAACCAGTCTCGCGTAAGCGTACGCGTAATGTCGGTCTGGGCCGGTTTATCCAACAATACCACTGAATCAAGAATCAACTAGTGACAGCGAGCAATAAGTATATACCCACGCCCACAACTCCTTTGTGTTCTACTCATGCATATATCATCTACGCATAGACCTGGCTCGGATGCCACTGTTGGGGAACGCAGTAATTTCAAAAAAAAATCATATGCACATGCAAGATCTATCATGGTGATGCATAGCAACGAGAGGGGAAAAGTGTTGTCCATGTACCCTAGTAGACCGTGAGCGGAAGCGTTATGACAACGCGGTTGGTGTAGTCGAACGTCTTCACGATCCGACCGATCCTAGCACCTAAGGTACGACACCTCCGCGATCTGCACACATTCAGCTCGGTGACGTCCCACGAACTCTAGATCCATCTGAGTATCGAGGGAGAGTTTTGTCAGCATGACGGCGTGATGACGGTGATGATGAAGCTACCGGAACAGGGCTTCGCCTAAGCACTGCAACGATATGACCGAGCATGGATTATGGTGGAGGGGGCACCGCACACGGCTAAACTATGTCAACTTTTGTGTTCTAGGGTGCCCCCTACCCCTGTATATAAAGGAGCATGTGGGGAGGCCAGCCGGCCCTAGGGCACGCCAAGTAGGGGATGAATCCTCCTCCTAGTAGGAGTAGGATTCCTCCTTTCCTAGTCCTACTAGGAGGGAGAAGGAAGGAGTGGGAGAGAGGAAGGAAAGGGGGGGCGCCACCCCCCTCCTAGTCCAATTCAGACCCAAGGGGAGGGGCGCGCGCCCTGCCCTGGCAGCTCCTCTCTCTCTCCACTAAGGCCCATCCAGGCCCACTAGTTCCCCCCGGGGGGAGGGGGTTCAGGTAACCCTCCGGCACTCCGGTTTTCTCCGAAATCACCCGGAACACTTCCGGTGTCCGAATATAGCCATCCAATATATCAATCTTTATGTCTCGGCCATTTTGAGACTCCTCGTCATGTCCATGATCATATCCAGGAATCCGAACTACCTTCGGTACATCAAAACACATAAACTCATAATACCAATCATCACCGAAGATTAAGTGTGCGGACCCTACGGGTTCGAGAACTATGTAGACATGACCGAGACTCATCTCCAGTCAATAACCAATAGCGGAACCTGGATGCTCATATTGGTTCCTACATATTCTACGAAGATCTTTATCGGTCAAACCACATAACAACAGACATTGTTCCCTTTGTCATCGGTATGTTATTTTCCCGAGGTTCGATCATCGGTATCTCAATACCTAGTTCAATCTCGTTACCGGCAAGTCTCTTTACTCGTTCCGTAATGCAACATCCCGTAACTAACTCATTAGTCACATTGCTTGCAAGGCTTATAGTGATGTGCATTACCGAGAGGGCCCAGAGATACCTCTCCGATACACGGAGTGACAAATCCTAATCTCGATCTATGCCAACTCAACAAACACCATTGGAGACACCTGTAGAGCATGTTTATAGTCACCAGTTAAGTTGTGATGTTTGATAGCACAGTGAGTGTTCCTCCGGTACTCGGGAGTTGCATAATCTCATAGTCATAGGAACATGTATAAGTTATAGAGAAAGCAATAATAGTAAACTAAACCATCATCCTCTAATGATGTGATCCCGTTCATCAAATGAAAACTCTATGTCCATGGCTAGGAAACTTAACCATCTTTGATTAACGAGCTAGTCAAGTAGAGGCATACTAGTGACACTCTGTTTGTCTATGTATTCACACATGTACTAAGTTTCCAGTTAATACAATTCTAGCATGAATAATAAACATTTATCATGATATAAGGAAATATAAGTAACAACTTTATTATTGCCTCTAGGGCATATTTCCTTCACAAGCCTCGTGAGGCGGAGGACGCCAAGACCTCCCCGGGGGGCGGCCTCACTAGGCTGGCGCCTGAGGAGCAGAGATACCAATGCAAGGTGCACCTCGCAAGGTTCACATGTTGTGAGCCATGACAACCAAGGCCAGGCGGGTGCCAGTGGGCGCAGTGTACCAGTTTCCCCTTAGGTGCCAAGGAGGCCAGCGCAGGCGCGGAGTCCCGAGGAATCAGGCAAAGGTTTCCATATTGGTGCAACGATACCAAGACCACCGGGATGACAAGATGGTGGTCATCGCGGAGCCCACTACAGCGTCACCACCAGAGCCTTTGCGGGTGAAGACTGCTTTTGTCAGGATAACTTGTACTAGTTGTCTCCCTTTGAAGTTGGCCGTTGTGGGATCCCTTCCCACCTACATTTGGGGAGAGGACCAAGGCCACTATAAATAAGACTTAGCCACCACCCGTGAGAGGGATCGGATCATTCAGACCATCCTCACACCCACCAGCTGATTGAGCTCAAGAACACCTCACCTCCTGAGGCTGTTCAACCACTGTACTACTTCATCCTCAGCCCCTCGAGGCAATCCACCACAAAGCTGGAGTAGGGTATTACACCGCAAGGTGGCCTGAACCAGGATAAACCATTGTGTCTCTTGTCCCTTGGGTTCGTCGAGCTAGGCTGTGGAATCATTGGGCCGATAGGTTGGGGAGAAGGAGTTCTTCTTATGCACCCCAGTGTTGTAACCTCTCAAGGGTCTATGGAGCCCGAAATCCGACATTTGGCGCGCTAGGTAGGGGTGTGTCGAAGCTCCGCCTTCCCGTCCGCCCCGTCCCTCTGCCTGCTTCGTCTCTTCGTCCGGCTTCCATGGCAGGCGCTGCCCTCCGGCTGGATCGACCGGCGCGTGTAGAGGCACCGAGGGCCTCCGAACCTTCACCCTTTCTATGCGGCGGGTACGATGGCCGCCCAAGTTCAGGACGGACCTGCCGCCCTGATACGACGACGCGGAGGACCCGTCAGGCTTCCTTCAGGCGTACGAGGAGGTCGTCTGGGCGGAAGGCGGCGACGACAAGGTCATGGCAAACTGGTTCCCCATGGCCCTCGTTGGCGTACCGCGCGCCTGGCTTCTTAGTGTGCCGGAATCTTTTGTGGCCTCCTAGGAGGAGCTGCGTGGCCTCTTCATCGCGCACTTTGTGGCACCATTGCCCCATGCCGTCGTAGCCCTCTTCGGTGGCTCTCAGGCGCCGCCGTCGGACCGCCATATCAAGTAGTACTTTCTGTTGGGGAACGTAGCAGAAATTCAAAAATTTCCTACGTGTCACCAAGATCTATCTATGGAGAAACCAGCAACGAGGGGAAGGAGAGTGCATCTACATACCCTTGTAGATCGCTAAGCGGAAGCATTCAAGAGAATGGGGTTGAAGGAGTCGTACTCGTCGTGATCCAAATCACCGGAGATCCTAGTGCCGAACGGACGGCACCTCCGCATTCAACACACGTACAGCCCGGTCTCCCATGCCTTGATCCAGCAAGGAGAGAGGGAGAGGTTGAGGAAGACTCCATCCAGCAGCAGCACAACGGCATGGTGGTGGTGGAGGAGCGTGGTACTCCAGCAGGGCTTCGCCAAGCATCGCAAGAGACGAGGAGGGAGAGGGGTAGGGCTGCGCCAAGAAGGAGAGGAACTCGTGTGTCTTGGACAGCCCAAACCTCAAGTATATATAGGGGAAGGGGAGGGGCTGCGCCCCCACCTAGGGTTCCCTCCCTAGGGGTGGCGGCAGCCCCCAGATCCCATCTGGGTGGCGGCCACAAGGGGGAGAGGGGAAGGCGCACCTGGGGTGGGCCTTAGGGCCCATCTGCCCTAGGGTTTGCCCCCCTTCCCTCTTGGAGGCGCCTTGGGCCTTGGTGGGGGGTGCACCAGCCCACCTGGGGCTGGTCCCCTCCCACACTTGGCCCATGCAGCCCTCCGGGGCTGGTGTCCCCACTTGGTGGACCCCCGGACCCCTCCGGTGGTCCCGGTGCACTACCGGTAAAACCCGAAACTTTTCCGGTGACCAAAACAGGACTTCCCATATATAAATCTTTACCTCCGGACCATTCCGGAACTCCTCGTGATGTCCGGGATCTCATCCGGGACTCCGAACAACATTCAGTAACCAGGTATATCTATTCCTTATGACCCTAGCATCATCGAACCTTAAGTGTGTGTAGACCCTACGGGTTCGGGAACCATGCAGACATGACCGAGACGTTCCCCGGTCAATAACCAACAGCGGGATCTGGATACCCATGTTGGTTCCTACATGTTCCACGATGATCTCATTGGATGAACCACGATGTCGAGGATTCGATCAATCTCGTATACAATTCCCTTTGTCTAGCGGTACGATACTTGCCCGAGATTCGATCGTCGGTATCCCGATACCTTGTTCAATCTTGTTACCGGCAAGTCTCTTTACTCGTTCCGTAACACATCATCTCGTGATCAACTCCTTGATCACATTGTGCACATTATGATGATGTCCTACCGAGTGGGCCCAGAGATACCTCTCCGTCACACGGAGTGACAAATCCTAGTCTCGATTCGTGCCAACCCAACAGACACTTTCGGAGATACCTAGAGTGTACCTTTATAGCCACCCAGTTACGTTGTGACGTTTGGCACACCCAAAGTATTCCTACGATATCCGGGAGTTGCACAATCTCATGGTCTAAGGAAATGATACTTGACATTAGAAAAGCTTTAGCATACGAACTACACGATCTTTGTGCTAGGCTTAGGATTGGGTCTTGTCCATCATATCATTCTCCTAATGATGTGATCCTGTTATCAACGACATCCAATGTCCATGGTCAGGAAACCGTAACCATCTATTGATGAACGAGCTAGTTAACTAGAGGCTTACTAGGGACATGGTGTTGTCTATGTATCCACACATGTATTTGAGTTTCCTATCAATACAATTCTAGCATGGATAATAAACGATTATCATGAACAAGGAAATATAATAATAACCAATTTATTATTGCCTCTAGGGCATATTTCCAACAGTCTCCCGCTTGCACTAGAGTCAATAATCTAGCTCACATCGCCATGTGATTAACACTCACAGGTCACATCGCCATGTGACCAACATCCAAAGAGTTTACTAGAGTCAATAATCTAGTTCACATCACTATGTGATTAACACTCAATTAGTTCTAGGTTTGATCATGTTATGCTTGTGAGAGAGGTTTTAGTCAATGGGTCTGCAACATTCAGATCTGTATGTACTTCGCAAATTTCTATGTCATCTTATAGATGCAACTACTACGCTACATTTGGAGCCATTTCAAATAACTGTTCTACTTGGAGCTATTCCATTATACGTATCCGGTATCTCTACTCAGAGCTATCCGGATAGGTGTTAGGCTTGCATCGACGTAACTCTTTACGTCGAACTCTTTATCACCTCCATAACTGAGAAACATATCCTTATTCCTCTAAGGATAATTTAGACCGCTATCTGGTGATCTACTCCTAGATTACCTTTGTACCCTCTTGCCAGATATGTGGCAAGGCACACATCAGGTGCGGTACTCAGCATGGCATACCGTATAGAGCCTATGACAAAAGCATAGGGGATGACCTTCGTCCTTCCTCTTTCTTCTGCCGTGGTCGAGCTTTAAGTCTTAACTTCATACCTTACAACTCAGGCAAGAACTCCTTCTTTGACTGATCCATCTTGAACACCTTCAAGATCATGTCAAGGTATGTGCTCATTTGAAAGTACCATTAAGCGTTTTGATCTATCCTTATAGATCTTGATGCTCAATGTTCAAGTGGCTTAATCCAGGTTTTCCATTGAAAAACACTTTTCAAATAACCCTATATGCTTTCCAGAAATTCTACATCATTTCCGATCAACAATATGTCAACAACATATATTCATCAGAAATTCTATAGTGCTCCGACTCACTTCTTTGGAAATACAAGTTTCTCATAAACTTTGTATACACCCAAAATCTTTGATCATCTCATCAAAGCATACATTCCAACTCCGAGATGCTTACTCCAGTCCTTAGAAGGATTGCTAGAGCTTTGCATACTTATTAGCATCTTTCAGGATTGACAAAACGTTCCGGTTGTATCACATACAACCTTTCCTCAAGAAAATCGTCGAGGAAACAATGTTTGACATCCTATCTGCAAGATTTCATAAATAATGCTAATATAATTCCAACCGACTCTTAGCATCACTACAAATGAGAAAGTCTCATCGTAGTCAACTCCTTGAACTTGTCAGAAAACATCTAAACGACAAGTCGAGCTTTCTTAATGGTGACATTTACCATCATTGTTCGTCTTCCTTTTAAAAATCCATCTGTACTCAACAGCCTTACGACCATCGAGCCGTTCTGCCAAAGTCTACACTTTGTTTTCATACATGGATCCTCTCTCGGATTTTATGGCCTCGAGCCATTTATCGGAATCCGGGTCCACCGTCGCTTCTCCATAGCTCGTAGGTTCATTGTTGTCTAGCAACATGACTTCTAAGACAGGATTACGTACCACTTTGAAGTAGTACGCATCCTTGTCATCCTACGAGGTCTGGGAGTGACTTGATCCGAAGTCTCATGATCAATATCATAAGCTTCCACTTCAATTGGTGTAGGTGCCACAGGAACAACTCTTTGTGCCCTGCTATACACTAGTTGAAGTGACGGTTCAATAACCTCATCAAGTCTCCACCATCCTCCCACTCAATTCCTTCGAGAGAAACTTTTCCTCGAGAAAGGACCCGATTCTAGAAACAATCCCTTATTGCTTTCGAATCTGAGACAGGAGGTATACGCAACTGTTTTGGGTGTCCTATGAAGATGCATTTATCCGCTTTGGGTTCGAGCTTATCAGCCTGAAACTTTTTCACATAAGCGTCGCAGCCCCAAACTTTTAAGAAATGACAGCTTAGGTTTCTCTAAACCATAGTTCATACGGTGTCATCTCATCGGAATTACGTGGTGCCCTATTTAAACTGAATGTGGTTGTCTCTAATGCCTAACCCATAAACTATCGTGGTAATTCGATAAGAGACATCATGGTATGCATCATATCCAATAGGGTGCAGTTATGATGTTCGGACACACCATCACACTATGGTGTTCCAGGCTGTATTAGTTGTGAAACAATTTCCACAATATCTTAATTCTGTGCCAAACTCGTAATTCAGATATTCATCTCTATGATCATATCATAGATATTTTATCCTCTTGTCACGATGATCTTTCAACTTCACCTTGAAATTACTTGAACCTTTCAATAATTCAGACTCATGATTCAACAAGTAAATGTACTCAACATCTACTCAAATCATCTGTGAAGTAAGACCATAACGATATCCACTACACGCCTCAGCACTCATTGGACTGCACACATCAAAATGTATTACTTCCAACAAGTTGCTTTCTAGTTCCATTTTACTGAAAACGAGGCTTTCAGTCATCTTGCCCATGTGGTATGATTTGCATGTCTCAAGTGATTCAAAATCAAGTGAGTCCAATCGGTCCATTTGCATGGAGTTTCTTCATGCATATACACCAATAGACATGGTTCGCATGTCTCAAAATTTTCAAAACGAGTGAGCCCAAAGATCCATCAACGTGGAGCTTCTTCATGCGTTTTATACCGATATGACTTACGTGGCAGTGCCACAAGTAGGTGGTACTATCATTACTATCTTATATCTTTTGGCATGAACATGTGTATCACTACAATCGAGATTCAATAAACAATTCATTTTAGGTGCAAGACCATTGAAGGTATTATTCAAATAAACAGAGTAACCATTATTCTCCTTAAATGAATAGCCGTACTACGATAGACATAATCCAATCATGTCTATGCTCAACGCAAACACCAATCTTGATGGTAGAGGGAGCGTATGATATTTGATCAACCTTGGAAATACTTCCAACACATATCGTCATATCACCTTTTAGCTAGTCTCCGTTTATTCCGTAGCTTTTATTTCGAGTTACTAACACTTAGCAACCGACCCGGTATCTAATACCCTGGTGCTACTAGGAGTACTAGTAACGTACACATTAACATAATGTATATCCAATATACTTCTATCGACAGCCTTCTCATCTACCAAGTATCTAGGGTAATTCTGCTCCAGTGGATGTTCCCCTTATTACAGAAGCACTTAGTGTCGGGTTTGGGTTCAACCTTGGGTTTCTTCACTAGAGCAGCAATTGATTTGCCGTTTCGTGAAGCATCCCTTTTTGCCCTTGCCCTTCTTGAAACTAGTGGTTTCACTAACCATCAACAATTGATGCTCCTTCTTGATTTCTACTTTTGTGGTGTCAAACATCGCGAATATCTCAAGGATCATCATATATGTCCCTGATATATTATAGTTCATCATGAAGCTCTAGCAGCTTGGGGGTAATGACTTCGGAGAAGTATCACTATCTCATCTGGAAGATCAACTCCCACTCGATTCAAATGATTGTTGTACTCAGACAATCTGAGCACAAGCTCAAAAATTGAGCTTTTCTCCCTTAGTTTGCAGGCTAAGAAAATCGTCGGAGGTCTTATACCTCTTGACGTGGGCACGAGCCTAAAATCTCAATTTCAGCCCTCGAAACATCTCATATGTTTCGCGACGTTTCAAAATGTCTTCGGTGCCTCAACTCTAAATCGTTTAACTGAACTATCACGTAGTTATCAGAATGTGTATGTCAGATGTTCGCAACATCCACAGACGACGTTCGAGGTTCAGCACACTGAGCAGTGCATTAAGGACATAAGCCTTCTATGAAGCAATGAGGACAATCCTCAATTTACGGACCTAGTCCGCATAATTGCTACTATCAACTTTCAACTAAATTTTCTCTAGGAACATATCTAAACAGTAGAACTGAAGCGCGAGCTACGACATAATTTGCAAAGATCTTTTTGACTATGTTCAGGATAATTAAGTTCATCTTATGAACTCCCACTCAGATAGACATCCCTCTAGTCATCTAAGTGATTACATGATCCGAGTCAACTAGGCCGTGTCCGATCATCACGTGAGACGGACTAGTCAACATCGGTGAACATCTTCATGTTGATCGTATCTACCATACGACTCATGCTCGACCTTTCGGTCTCTTGTGTTCCGAGGCCATGTCTGTACATGCTAGGCTCGTCAAGTCAACCTAAGTGTTTTGCATGTGTTCCGAGGCCATGTCTGTACATGCTAGGCTCGTCAACACCCGTTGTATTCGAACGTTAGAATCTATCACACCCGATCATCACGTGGTGCTTCGAAACAACGAACTGTCGCAACGGTGCACAGTTAGGGGGAACACTTTCTTGAAATTTTAATGAGGGATCATCTTATTTACTACCGTTGTTCTAAGCAAATAAGATGCATAAACATGATAAACATCACATGCAATCAAATAGTGACATGATATGGCCATCATCACTTTGCTCCTCTTGATCTCCATCTTCGGGGCTCCATGATCATCATCGTCACCGGCATGACACCATGATCTCCATCATCATGATCTCTATCATCGTGTCTTCATGAAGTTGTCTCACCAACTATTACTTCTACTACTACAGCTAACGGTTAGCAATAAAGTAAAGTAATTACATGACGTTTATGTTGACACGCAGGTCATAAATAAATTAAGACAACTCCTATGGCTCCTGCCGGTTGTCATACTCATCGACATGCAAGTCATGATTCCTATTACAAGAACATGATTAATCTCATACATCACATATATCATTCATCACATCCTTTTGGCCATATCACATCACATGGCATACCCTGCAAAAACAAGTTAGACGTCCTCTAATTGTTGTTTGCTTGTTTTACGTGGCTGCTATGGGTTTCTAGCAAGAACGTTTCTTACCTACGCAAAACCACAACGTGATATGCCAATTGCTATTTACCCTTCATGAGGACCCTTTTCATCGAATCCGTTCCGACTAAAGTGGGAGAGACAGACACCCGCTAGCCACCTTATGCAACTAGTGCATGTCAGTCGGTGGAACCAGTCTCACGTAAGAGTACGTGTAAGGTCGGTCCGGGCCGCTTCATCCCACAATGCCGCCGAAACAAGATTGGACTAGTAACGGTAAGCATATTGAACAAAATCAACGCCCACAACTACTTTGTGTTCTACTCGTGCATAGAATCTACACAATAGACATAGCTCATGATGCCACTGTTGGGGAACGTAGCAGAAATTCAAAAATTTCCTACGTGTCACCAAGATCTATCTATGGAGAAACCAGCAACGAGGGGAAGGAGAGTGCATCTACATACCCTTGTAGATCGCTAAGTGGAAGCGTTCAAGAGAAGGGGGTTGAAGGAGTCGTACTCATCGTCATCCAAATCACCGGAGATCCTAGTGCCGAACGGACGGCACCTCCGCGTTCAACACACGTACAGCCCGGTGACGTCTCCCATGCCTTGATCCAGCAAGGAGAGAGGGAGAGGTTGAGGAAGACTCCATCCAGAAGCAGCACAACGGCGTGGTGGTGGTGGAGGAGCGTGGTACTCCAGCAGGGCTTCGCCAAGCATCGCAAGAGACGAGGAGGTAGAGGGGTAGGGCTGCGCCAAGAAGGAGAGGAACTCGTGTGTCTTGGACAGCCCAAACCTCAAGTATATATAGGGGAAGGGGAGGGGCTGCGCCCCCACCTAGGGTTCCCTCCCTAGGGGTGGCGGCAGCCCCCAGATCCCATTTGGGTGGCGGCCACAAGGGGGGAGGGGAAGGCGCACCTGGGGTGGGCCTTAGGGCCCATCTGCCCTAGGGTTTGCCCCCCTTCCCTCTTGGAGGCGCCTTGGGCCTTGGTGGGGGGGCGCACCAGCCCACCTGGGGCTGGTCCCCTCCCACACTTGGCCCATGCAGCCCTCCGGGGCTGGTGGCCCCGCTTGGTGGACCCCCGGACCCCTCCGGTGGTCCCGGTACACTATCGGTAAAACCCGAAACTTTTCTGGTGACCAAAACAGGACTTCCCATATATAAATCTTTACCTCCGGACCATTCTGGAACTCCTCGTGACGTCCGGGATCTCACTGGGACTCCAAACAACATTCGGTAACCACGTATATCTATTCCTTATAACCCTAGCATCATCGAACCTTAAGTGTGTAGACCCTACGGGTTCGGGAACCATGCAGACATGACCAAGACGTTCTCCGGTCAATAACCAACAGCAGGATCTGGATACCCATGTTGGTTCCTACATGTTCCACGATGATCTCATCGGATGAACCACGATGTCGAGGATTCAATCAATCCCGTATACAATTCCCTTTGTCTAGCGGTACGATACTTGCCCGAGATTCGATCGTTGGTATCCCGATACCTTGTTCAATCTCGTTACCGGCAAGTCTCTTTACTCGTTCAGTAACACATCATCCCGTGATCAACTCCTTGATCACATTGTGCACATTATGATGATGTCCTACCGAGTGGGCCCAGAGATACCTCTCCGTCACACGGAGTGACAAATCCCAGTCTCGATTCGTGCCAACCCAACAGACACTTTCAGAGATACCTGTAGTGTACCTTTATAGCCACCCAGTTACGTTGTGACGTTTGGCACACCCAAAGTATTCCTACGATATCCGGGAGTTGCACAATCTCATGGTCTAAGGAAATGATACTTGACATTAGAAAAGCTTTAGCATACGAACTACACGATCTTTGTGCTAGGCTTAGGATTGGGTCTTGTCCATCACATCATTCTCCTAATGATGTGATCCCGTTATCAACGACATCCAATGTCCATGGTCAGGAAACCGTAACCATCTATTGATGAACGAGCTAGTTAACTAGAGGCTTACTAGGGACATGGTGTTGTCTATGTATCCACACATGTATCTGAGTTTCCTATCAATACAATTCTAGCATGGATAATAAACGATTATCATGAACAAGGAAATATAATAATAACCAATTTATGATTGCTTCTAGGGCATATTTCCAACACTTTCATCAAGCAAGTGCCACCTGCGTGTGACAGGGGACTCCTCCGGGATTTGTGGCACCCGAGGCCAACCTCACCTTCGACTCAAGAGACCATCCTATGACCACCGCAGGTGCAGGCACGCTCCGATGCTCTGCACCCCCACCATCTGTAACATGGTGGTAACCAAGACTATCATCGACGGCGGGGACGGACTAAGTGTGCTCTCCGTGGAAGCTTTTGGCTTGCTCCACGTGTCACACGGCCAGCTCTGCCCCAGCAAACCATTCTCCGGGGTTGTCGACGGCTCCACCAGCCCCCTGGGGCAGATCTGCCTCCCTGTCAGCTTCGGTACCCGCAGCAACTACCACACCGAGCTCATCGACTTTGACATCGCCCGTATCGGCCTCCCGTACAATGCCATCCTCGGGTACCCGACCTTAGCTAAGTTCATGGTAGCAATTCACCCCACCTACAACCTCATGAAGGCAGCCTGGAAGCAGCGACGTCCTCACCATGGCCGGAGACACCAAGGAGGCACTAACGGCTCTCAAGCTCGCCTTCAGGGCCGCGGCTTCCGCGAGGCCGTAAGCGGGAGAGGTCCCTGAGGCCCCGAGGGCTGCGCCAGCAAAGAAGAAGCAGCTGCTCTCTCAGGATCGGGCCGAGACGAAGTAGGTGCCGGTCGACCAAGATGGGGCATCAGGAGCCACCTTCACCATAGGCTCCAACCTCGCCCCAGACCAAGAAAAGGGGCTGGTCTATTTCTTGCGCACGAACGAGGAGGTGTTCACATGGGAGCCCAAGGACCTGGCTGGTGTCCCAAGGGGGGTGATCGAGCATCACCTCAATGTGTGCCCCAATGTACGCCTGGTGAAGCAGAAGGTACGACGGCAGTCCATAGATAAGCAGTCGTTCATTGTCCAAGAAACCCGCAAGGTGTAAGACGTCGGTGTCATTCGGGAGGTGCGATACCCAGAATGGCTGGCGAACCCGATAGTAGTCCCTAAGAAAGGCGGGGAGGAAGCATGTGCGTCGACTTCACCAACCTCAACAAGGCATGCCCTCAGGACCCCTTTCCGCTGCCACGCATCGACCAGATCCTCGACTCCGCTGCCGAATGCGACCTCCTGTACTTCCTGGACACATTCACAGGGTATCACCAAATCAAGATGGCGGTGCAGGATGTCGAGAAGACGGCCTTCCTGACCCCGTGCAGGGTGTACTGCTACACCTGCATGCCCTTTGGGCTGCGTAACGCCGGGGCAACCTTCCAACGGCTCATGCACATCGCTCTGGGCCAGCAGCTCAGGAGAAACATTGAGGCCTATGTCAACGACACAGTGGTGAAAGCTCAGGAGGCGACGACCCTCATTGAGGACCTAAAAGAGACGTTCGCTAGCCTGCGCAAGGTGGACTTGCAGCTCAACCCAGAGAAATGCGTGTTTGGCGTCCCCTCCAGCAAGTTGTTGGGCTTTTTGGTGTCACATAGGGGGATCAAGGCCAACCTGGAGAAGGTCAAGGCGGTAGAAAGGATGAGCCCGCCACAGACCCTTAAGGAAATGCAGAAATTGGCGGGTTGTGTGACCATGCTAGGGTGCTTCATCTCCAAGCTGGGGGAGCGCGCCTTCCCATTCTTTAAGTTAATGAAGAAGAAGGGGCCGTTCGAGTGGACTCTGGAGGCTGAAGCCGGATTCCATGATCTCAAGAAATACCTCACCAGCCCGCCGGTGATGGTGGCGTCGCGTCCACTCTAGCCCCTGGTGCTCTACCTGGCCACCACGCCTCACTCAGCCAGCGCAGTGCTGGTGGGCGTCGGGAAGGAGCACCAGTCCAAGGGCCCGCCACACGACTCCGCGCTCTCGGTCAAGGCGGCGCAGGCTCAAGGTGGCACTCCTGAGGCCCTGGCTGCTCTAACAGGCGACCAAGATCCTGAGGTCCACCAGCCTCAGGAGGCGTCCCAGCCACAGGAAGTCTCAAACTACACCTACGATCCTGCCCTCATCGAGCACCCGATGTACTTCGTCAGCACGGTACTGTGGGACGCGCGAGCACGCTACCCCATGCCACAGGAGCTCTTGCCCGCGCTCCTCGTCACCTCGCGCAAGTTGCGCCACTACTTCCAATGACACCCCATCAAGGTAGTTTCAGCCTACCCACTAGAGAGGGTACTCCAGAGCCCCAATGCTGCAGGTAGAGTCGCCGAATGGAACATCGAACTGCAGGCATTTCAGCTGGAGTTTAGCACCACCCGGGTCATCAAGGGGGCTTCACTCGCCGACTTCGTCGCAGAATGGACTGATGCCCCAGGACTGGAGGCAGGCGAGGACCGGACGCTCTCACCAGGGAGCGAAGCACCAGACGGCTGGGTCATGTACTTCGACGGCGCCTTCGCAAGGTAGGGCACGGGGCTGGAGCCGTGCTCGTTTCGCCTACTCAAGACAAGCTCTACTATGCAGTGCAACTCTGCTTCCAACACGGTGAAAAGGTCTCCAACAACATCGCGAAGTTTTGGTTCTTATGAATATGCTGTCATGTCTTTCGGCCTTGTCAATGATCCTCCAACATTCTCTCACATGATGAACTTCATCTTCAACCCCTACACAAATGAATTCGTCCTGGTGTATCTCGATGGTTTCCCGGTCTTCTCCAAGAATAAGAAGGACCATGCCAAGCATTTGAGATTGGTACTCGACAAGCTCAGATAGTATCAATTCTATACGAAGTTTTCCAAATGTGAGTTTTGGCTTGATGAAGTTCTTTACCTTGGTCATATCATCTCCGCCAAGGGCATTGCTGTTAATCCGGAAAAGGTTTCTGCAATTATGAACTAGGAACCTCCTCAGAATGTCAAGCAGCTCCGCAGTTTTCTTGGACTTGCAAGCTATTGCCGAAGATTCGTTGAGAATTTCTCAAAGATTGCAAAGCCTCTTTCCAGCCTCCTCCAAAAGCATGTCAAGTATGTCTCATCTCCTGAGTGTGACTTTACTTTCAACACTCTAAAATAGAAGCTAGTCTCAGCTCCTGTCTTGACTCCTCCTAATGAATCCAAGCCATTCGAAGTTTTCTGTGATGCCTCATTGCAAGGTATCGGCGCTGTGTTAATGCAAGAGAAGAAAGTTGTGGCTTATACCTCTCGTCAGTTGAAGCCCAACGAAAGGAACTACCCCACTCACGATCTTGACTTGGCGGTAGTTGTCCATGCATTAATAACATGGAGACATCTCTTGCTGGGAAGGCAAGTCGACATTTTCACCGATCACAAGAGCCTCAAGTATATCTTCACTCAACCCAACCTCAACCTTAGGCAAACTCGTTGGGCCGAAATGATTCAAGAGTACAATCCAAGTATTGAATATACTCCAGGCAATGCCAATGTGATTGCAGATGCTTTGAGCAGAAAGGCTTACTGCAACAACTTAACTCTCTAGCCATTCGAACCGGATCTTTGAGAAGCTTTCCGCAAACTCAACCGCCAAGTTGTTCCTCAAGGTCTTCTTTCCAACCTTCATGTCACTCCTACTTTGGAATATCAAATTCATGAGGCACAACTCCTTGATACCATGGTGAAGAAGGTGAAACATGGTATTGCCAAGGGATTACCAAAATACAGGTGCTATCGCATTGATGACAAAGACACTTTATTCTTCGAGGACCGGATTGTGGTTTCTAAAGGTGATCTAAGGAAGGTCATAATGAACAAAGCGCACAATTCTCTTGTATCCATTCATCCAGGCAGTTCGAAGATGTACCATGACCTCAAGCAGTCGTATTGGTAGATGTACCATGACCTCAGGCAGTTCAAATGAAGCGAGAGATCACTCAGTTCGTGAATGAATGTGATGTCTGTCGAAGGGTGAAAGCAGAACACCAACGACCAGCTGGTCTCCTCCAACCTCTTGCTATTGCAGAATGGAAGTTTGATCATATCGAAATGGACTTTGTCACTGGATTTCCTAAGTCCAAGCGTGGGAATGATGCTATCTTCGTTGTCATTGACAAGCTTACAAAAGTGGCTCATTTCCTTCGAATCAAAGAAACTATCACGGCAGCTCAGTTGCCAGAGCTATACACCTCCAGAATTGTCTCCTTGCACGGTATTCCGCAATTGATCTCTTGAGACCGCGGAAGCATTTTCTCTTCTAAGTTCTAGGACTCTTTCTAGAAGGCCATGGGCACCAACATTCGCTTCAGCATAGCTTTCCATCCTCAAACAAGTGGGCAAGTCGAGCGAGTCAATCAAATCATTGAAGACATGCTCAGGGCTTGTGTCATCTCTTTCTGTATGAAGTGGGAAGATTGTCTCCCATATGCCGAGTTCTCCTACAACAATAGCTTCCAAGCAAGTTCGGGCAAGGCCCCATTCGAAATTCTCTATGGCATGAAGTGTCGTACTCCTCTCAATTGGTCAGAGACTGGTGAACGCCAACTTCTTGGCAACGACTTGATCACAGAAGCTGAAGAAATGTGTAAAGTCATCCATGAAAATCTCAAAGCCACACAATCACGCCAGAAGAGTTATTATGATAGAAAGCACCGTGACTTGGTTTTCGAGATCATAGACCATGTCTACCTCCGTGTCTCTCCAATGAAAGGTACTCGACGCTTCGGTATCAAAGGGAAGCTTGCCCCGAGATACGTGGGTCCTTTCAAGATCATTGGCAAAAGAGGCGACCTCGCCTATCAACTTGAGCTTCCGTCCAACTTCGCAAATGTGCATGATGTGTTTCACGTGTCTCAGCTTCGCAAGTGCTTCAAGACGCCTGAGCGCACTATCAACTTCGAAAAGATTGATCTCCAAGAAGATTTGTCTTATCACGAGCATTGTTGGTGCAGCGCCCGCAAACCCTAGCTTGCCCTTGCTCTACGTCTCTGTCTCTTTGACCTCTCTCTCTCTCTCGGTGGCTCAAATCAACGAAGAAAGGAGGAAGAAGGACAAAACACAGAGCACAGGTGGTCTTTCCGTGCACGTACGCCCCTCCGCACGAACGACCTTTTCTTCCTCGAGCACGAACTCGATCCGGCAAGCTACAACGGAGGAGGGAGCTGGCTTTATATCCGCGCGCTCGGTCGCGCTATGCCACGCTCCGACGCACTCCACACATGCACACCCCACTTCCCGCGCTCCCGTAGCTCGTGTACCCGACGTGCTCGCACGCAGTCGCCATGGCCCGAGTCCAGCACCCTGACGCGGTCATTCCCCTGCTCATCTCGCCCACACGCAACGGCCCGTGTGCTCGTATGCAACGGACACACACATGAACCTAGTCATGCACGCACACGACCCAGGTTGCCACGGGCCGAGCCTGACACGTTCACCGCGCACACGCACATGCACCGCGTCCTTGGCTCGCCACGGCTTATTCCCAACAAACCCCCCCTAAGCCGTGGCCTAGAGGAGTCCGTCGTCTTCGATGTTGCCGTTCACCAGCAGCGCCTGCTCCGCCGCCGGCCCCTTTCTCCGCTGCGGGCACTCCCGCTTGAAATGGCCACGCTTGCTGCACTGGTAGCAGCGGCCGTGCCTGTTGCCGCCATCCCATGTCGACACGTTGCGCACGTCGTCGTCGTCGTCCCGAGCTCCGCCTTGACGCCGCTCTCGCGCCCGCCACTGTGCCGCAGTGTACAGGAGCTGACCATCCACCCACTCGCCGCTGTCCTGCCCTCGGCGCCACACCCGCTCGTCCAACGTGCGCAACCGCCCGAGCGCCTCGTTGTACGTCAGCTCCTCAAGGATGCATAACTGCTCAATGCCAGCGATGACAGGGAAAATCCGGTCCGGCACGGTGTCCAAGAGCTTCTTCACCAGCTCTGTGTCGCTCAGTGTCTCCCCAGGCTCCTGAACCGTGCCGCATACCCGCCAGCCTCCCGACGTAGACGTCTAGGGACTCGCCGTCCTCCATCTTCATCATGTCCAGCTCACCGCGCAGCATTGCCCTCCTCGCCGCGCGCACCCGCTCGACACCGATGAATCTCACCTTCAGAGAGTCCCATACCTCTCTAGCGGTGAGCTTCGCCGCCACCGAGAGCAGCACATCCTTCGGCAACGCTCCGAGCAGCAACACCCGCACCGTCTTGTCCTTCTTCATGTTCACCGCCGCATCTCCCGGCGCCACCGCTTCCCACACGGTGTGCACATCGAGGATGGCCTACGCCTTGATAGCCCAGACCGTGTAGTTATCCACGGTTAGCACCGGCATCGCCATCGTTGCCGACCTGCCTGTCCCTCCGTCATGCGGCACGATCACCATTGCCGTCGGCGAGCTCCAACCGAAGCACTGATACCAATTGTTGGTGTAGCACCCGCAAACCCTAGCCTGCCCTCGCTCTACCTCTCTGTCTCTCTGAGCTCTCTCTCTCTCTCTCTATGTGTGGCTCGAACCAACGAAGAAAGGAGGAAGAAGAAGGAGAAAACACAAAGCACATGTGGTCTTTCCGGCGCACGTACGCCACGCCACCCGAATGACCTTTTCTTCCTCGAGCACAAACTCGATTCGGCGAGCTACAATGGAGGAGGGAGCTGGCTTTATGCCCCCGCACTCGGTTGCCCTACGCCACGCTCCCACGCACTCCACACACGCACACCCCACGTCCCGCGTTCCCGGCGCTCGTGTACCCAACGCGCTTGCATGCAGTCGCCACGGCCCGAGTCCAGCGCCCTAACGCGGTCACTTCCCAGTTCATTTGGCCCACACGCAATGGCCCATGCACTCGTATGCAACGGAAACACACGCACCTGGTCACGCACGCACGTGACCCAGGCTGCCATGGGCCGAGCCCGACTCGTTCACCGCGCGCACGCACGTGCACCACGTCCTGGGCTTGCCACGGCTTATCCCCAACACATCTCGTAGCTATTCTTGAAGAAACCGAGCGCAAGACTCGCAACAAGTCAATCACATTCTTGAAAGTGAAGTCGTCACACCATTCCAACCGAGAATCCACCTGGGAGCGCGAGGATCACCTCCGTTCTAAATATCGGAGTTCTTTCAGTCCTAGATCTCGGGACGAGATTCTCTTGTAATGGTGGAGTGTTGTAACACCCCAGATGTAACTTTCCATATTTGTAACTTCAACTCTTTCCATTTTCGGCTATGTGATATGATATTTCCTTCGTGGTTGGGTTTTTGTCTTTCGTTTTGCATTTTGTTCATGTCATGCATCTCATATCATGTCATCATGTGCATCTCTTTTCATTCGTGTTCGTCTCATGTATCTGGTTTTTTCCCCATTATCTGTTTCACAATCCGACACTCCCACATGAACCCGTTGCACCCCTCTAATCTCATTTCGTGAGTGGGAGAAAAACATTATCGAAATGGGTCAAGATTTGTTGAGTGGCCTTGCTACATCACCGGAAGGCCGCTTGTCAAATTTCATTAAATCTGGAGGTCGTTTGATGCCCCAACAGTTAACCGGGTAACCGCAAAAGCCCCTCTCTTGTTGCAGCCCAACACCCCTCCAAAACAGCCCACTAACCCACCTAAACCCCCTCCATGCTCTCCTTTCGTTGGATCACGATTGTGTGGGTGAAAACTGCACCTCATTTGGACTCTCCTAACTCCCCCTACCTATAAATATGCCTCTCCCCCTCCAAATTCGTGGTACAAACCCTAGTTCCACCCCTCCTCCGCCGCCGGACACGTCCGACCCGGACCGGACGCGTCCGCCGCCATGCCCGCACCAGTCATAGGGCGCCACGTGGCAAGCCGCCGCCGCCCACCATACCGGCCCGCCGAGCCCGCTTCCGGCCCCCACGAGCCCAGGGCAGGCCTGCCCGGGCCCGCGTGCGCCCCCCGCGCCCCCGCGTCTCCGCCGCCCGGGACCTCCACCACCGCCGCCGAACCGCTCCGCCGCCGCTCCAGCACCGCCGCCTCGCCCGGCCGCCCGCCAGGCCCCGCCGTCACGAGATCAGGCGGGCTCTGTGCTCCGCCGTCGGATCCCCTCCGCCCGCCGCCGGGGTCCCCTCGCCGCCTCCACCCTAGAGCTCCTTGTGAAAGCCTGGCTTATTAGGGATGATAGACTACTCATATCAATAAGGAATTCCTTCTTTTCCGGGAGCCTATTCGAACAGAACTCCAAAGTTAAGCGTGCTCAGCTTGGAGTAGTGTCAGGATGGGTGCCGACTGAGAAGTTGCTCCCGGGTGCGCATGAGTGAGGACAAAGTGCGCAGAAAAGACTAGTATTGATCTGTGGGGCTACTCTAGATCCCGCTAGGAGTAACGACCACCGGCGGCTGTGTCCGGGGCGTTATAAGTTGGTATCAGAGCTGACCCTCGCGGTTACACGGATGTTTGCGGACAGGTGCGCGGTCATGTTGTTCATGACGTTTGTGACCCGTCGTGGCACACGGCATGGTACATGTACCAGACTGGATGCACAGACGTATGTGCCAAGAGGGAACGTTCCTGTGGCCCGACGAGGACGTCGGTTCCTCTGAGTGGGGGTGTATGTGAAAGCATGGCTTATTAGGGATGATAGAATACTCATCAATAAGGAATTCCTTCTTTTTCGGGAGCCCATTCGGACAGAACTCCAAAGTTAAGCATGCTCAGCTTGGAGTAATTTCAGGATGGGTGATCGACCGGGAAGTTGCTCCCGGGTGCGCACGAGTGAGGACAAAGTGCGCAAAAAAGACTAGTATTGATCTGTGGGGCTAGTCTAGATCCCGCCAGGAGTAACGACCACCGCCGGGTGTGTCCGGGGTGTTATACTCCTCGCCAGAGTTGTCGCCGTTGACCTTGCCCCTTGCCTCGATTCGCGTGCCTGGAATTCTCTTACCATGTGCCCTTGTTCATCATGTCTTATCTCCATGCTCGTAACTCCGTTTTGCGCATATGATATATCAAAATGTTTGTCTCGTGATGCTCTAAATGTAAGTGTCATTTTCCACTGTCCATATTGATGCCACAATCCTCATTGCAAAAGTGCTATATGATGTTGTCTGCTGGAATTTAACATAATTTGATGATTTGTCATTTTCGTTGTATTTTGTGTGTGCATCCTATGAGCTTGATATCTACATGTTTTATGAGCTTTGTCATGCCATATTTACATTCGTGCAAGCCTTGTATTTTTGTGAGCTATGTGGTGACTAGCACAAGCATGCAAAGTAGCCTATGTGATGTTTCTGATTTCAGACACTTGGTTATTTTGCTAAGTCCTTTTCCTGCTATGTTTTGATGCTATGTTGCCATGTTGCTACCATGAGATCCATGCACATTTTGAGATAGTTCAGTAAGCATGTTTTGAAGATGTGGTATTGCTATATACATTCATGCCTCTGGTTGCAATTATTCAGTAATCTATCATGTCATTTCCTTGCTCTACTTTTGCTAAATATTGTTCCTGGCAGATTGTTAACATGAGATTCAGTTTTGCCATGTGTTTTGCTAGTGATGCATGTACTGATGAGGACATCAATACCATTGTTACACCCACAGCCCCTACTGCTATACATACTGGACCAATTACTAGAGCTCGCGCACGCCAATTGAATTATCAGGTACTTTCGTTTCTTGGTAACGATTCTAATGCTCATGAGAATATAATGCTGCCTAAATTGGATACATTTGTTTTGCTTACAAATGAAGGGCCTAGCTTGGACAAGAAAGATGAACCTTGGAGCAAGTTCAAGCATGGAGATGATGGCATGCGCAAGGGGATAAAGAACGGAGTTACAAGTGATGATTTCAGGACTTTGAAGCCACCATAAGGAGTGCCTGAAGCCTTGCACGAAATATACAAGATGTCACTCCACAAATTTCGTCCAGAGGCTATTCTAGGTGCTGCATCACCTTATTATTGGGCCAGGCCCATGTATTTTCGAAATACTTAAGTATAGGCTCTTTTTAGAGTCCGTATGTGTGGGGAAACAAGAGTTAGGGTTGGTTTCGGACCCCTCCTCCAAGGGCCACGAAATTCCCCCTCTCTCCTCCATATATACAGCCCTTAGGGCATCGTTTAGACTTTGGGTTTTGTTTAGATTAAAAGTTCGCCATAGCTGCAACTTCGCGTACTTCATTTATGTCCAATGACCAGACCAAGACGTCACAGAACCCCACCATGATCAATAAAGCTTTCATCTTATATTCGCAATATCCAGATTGCAATCTCAGTTTCTTGTTTGTTCTTCGTTTGCTCGCAGGAAACAGACCCTCGTGGTCAGGTTGATCGTGCTCCAGCGTGGTCAATAACCCCTCAGAAGTTGGTTTAGCGATTGATAAGGCACGACGTCTCGCACGTTCGTAGTGGGATCGTCAAGGTCGACTCCCACAGAAACGATAGCCACCATCTCATCGCATGATCGGTACCCTCGCCTCTATCAAGTGGTATCAGATTTCCAGGTTGCTCGGTGAGATTTTACAGTGTTTTGTAGTTTAGATCGAGTCTGTTCTTCATACCTATAATCCACGAAAAAGCCAAAAAAATTAGGGTTAGTTCATCCTATCCGAACCAATCTGAGCCTTTGCATAATCTTTTCTGTATTTGCTTTGTTGAATTTGCGGTTGCATCATCATGTGAAGTTGCTGGTCTTAGCGCCTAGTCCTCTAGAGTTTCGAGATCTGTTCACAGGTTGTCACGTTGCCGCTACCATATATCACCACTGCATCATCATCATCGTTGCTGCCATATACCACCACCACACCAACTTCATCGTCGCTGCCATATTCACCACAACATATTCACCACCAATTCGAGTCCATATACGCCACCACATATCCGCCGCCATCACGCCAATCCGAGTCCACCTGCAACATATATCTGCCACCAGTCCGAGATTCCACCAGATTCATCTCCGCCACCAGTCCGAGTCCAGTAATTGTTGCTTTGTTTTCGATTTCTGGATCATGCGATACTTCGAGTCGTGACAGCATAGGACTCATGAGATTCCGTGCTACCCGCAGAAGAAAAATAGTTCCAAACCCAAAAAAATAAGTCTGGAAAATTCTGGCTAGGCAGTTTTTAGCCCATTTGTAGACTTTTTCAAAAAAAATTGTTGCAAAGCAAAAAAAAGAGGAAAAAAGTGCAAAAAAAGTGAAAAAAAGAAAAAAAATCAGAGCGTGCTCCTCCCTTGTTTGCGTGCAGCACCGTGATTTTGTTAGTGTTCTAGGCTCGCGTCTCTAGCACGGTCTAGCCTAGGACCAGCACAGTACCGTCGTTGAGCGTTTATTCAACTTTGCATCTCTGAATTGATTATTGCTGACCCTTTTTGCTACAATATTATAAGCCTTCCTAGCTCCACATACATCTACATCGTGCGTTTGACTCTCCCTGGTAATCGCTATATCCAAGCTTTGAGAGTTTTGACTACGACGGTTGCCGATCACCGCCTGCTGCTGGGTAAGAACTGGTCAGAATTTGAGATTTGCTTGATGGATTTGTGATTCTCCACCACCGCCATTTTCTAGTAGTCTGTAGGATCATATTCTTGTGTGTTTCTATTGCTGCTAACCATGGCAAGATCACAACCCGACACGATTGACTGGGAGAACATGACGAACAAAGAGTTACATGATAAGTTTCGGCAAATGATGAGTGGACAGGTGGAAGATGTGCTAAACAGATTTGAAGAGGCCATGGAGAAGATAGATGGCATTGAGAAGGCGTTCGAAACAAAGCTCGATAACAAGTTTAATGAATTGCTCGCGCGTCTTCCACCGCCCGCTGCGCCTGTCGCACCTCTACAACAACAACAACAACATCGTCCCAAATCAAGTGGGACGAGCACAACGCGTTCCCATTGAGCCTGGTCAAACTTCTGGTGCTGTCGTACCTACTACTGGTGCTTCTGCCGCTCCTGCTGCTACTGCAGAGGTGGAGGACCATTACGAGGATGAGGTTGATCAAAATCAGAACTACGTGCAACCACCAGCACCACCACCACCAGGTCGTCCTCATGCATATCATCGCAATGGTAGGGCTGCACCACCACCTGAGGTACATGACCATCTTCCTAAACTAAAATTGAATATTCCACCATTTGAGGGTAGATATGTTCCTGATATATATCTTACTTGGGAGTTAGAAACTGAACAACGATTTACATGTTTACAATATCCTGAGGAGAGACGTGTTCCTGCTGCTGTTTGTGCTTTCACTAGCTTTGCATGTGTTTGGTGGTCTGAACATTGTAGATTATATCCTATTCCAGCTACTTAGGCTGCTTTGAAAACTGCTATGCGTACTCATTGGGTTCCACCATATTATCAACGTGAATTATTTCAAAAGTTGCAGCGCTTAAGACAAGGAAAAAATTCTGTAGAAGAATATTATCAGGAATTACAAACTGGCATGATTAGATGTGGTATTGTTGAGGAGAATGAAGCTATGCTTGCACGTTTTATGGGTGGATTAAATAGAGAGATTTAGACCATTCTAGAGTATAAGGAGTATACTAATATCACTCATTTATTCCATCTTGCTTGTAAAGCTGAACGTGAAGTGCAGGATCGACATGCATTGGCACGAACTAACTTTTCTGCAGGTTGATCTTCATCATGGACACCATGTGCATCCTCTACTTCCACTCCACCAGCACCTCCATCAGGTGCCACCTCCAGCCGTGATACAAGAAAGCAGGCACAACCACCACTTTCTGCCAAGAGCACACCTCCCGGGCCTGCACAGAGCTCTTCTTCTTCCATGGCATCAACAGGGCACACAAGTGATATTATTTGCCTTCGTTGTAAGGGAAGAGGACATTTTGCGAGAGAATGCAAATCTCAGCGTGTGATGATTGTTACTGAGGATGGTGGGTATGAGTCCGCTAGTGACTATGATGAGGAGACTTTGGCTCTTATTACATGTGAAGAACACGGTGGAGATGATTCTGATCATGAGATGCAATACATGGCTCCTGAAGATGCTGACAGGTATGAATGTTTAGTTGCTCAACGTGTTTTGAGTGTGCAGGTCACACAAGCTGAGCAAAATCAGAGGCATAATTTGTTCCATACAAAGGGAGTTGTGAAGGAACGTCCTGTTCGCGTCATCATAGATGGAGGGAGCTGCAACAACTTGGCTAGCATGGAGATGGTGGAGAAGCTATCTCTCACCACAAGACCACATCCACATCCTTACAACATCCAATGGTTCAACAACAGCGGCAAGGTTAAGGTAACACGTACTGTTCTTGTGCATTTTAGTATCTCTACGTATGTTGATTATGTTGATTGTGATGTGGTACCTATGCAAGCATGTTCCTTATTACTTGGTAGACCATGGCAATTTGATAAAAATTCTGTACACCACGGTAGAAACAATCAGTATACTCTTGTTCATAAGGATAGCCATATTACTTTGCTTCCTATGACTCCTGATTCCATTTTGCAAGATGATATTAATAGAGCTAATAAAGCAAAACAGGAGAAACATAAGAGTGAAAATCAGATTGTGGCAAAATAATTTGAGCAACAAATGAAGCCTAATAATAAACCATCTAGTGTTGCTTCTGAAATTAAATTGAAAAGTGCATGTTTACTTGCCACCAAATCTGATATTGATGATCTAGATTTTAGCAAATCTATTTGCTATGCTTTTGTGTGCAAAGAGGCATTATTTTCATTCGAGGACTTGCCTTCCTCTTTGCCTCCTACTGTCACTAACATTTTGTAGGAGTTCGCTAACGTCTTTCCACAAGACGTGCCACCGGGATTACCACCTATTCGAGGGATTGAGCATCAAATTGACTTAATTCCCGGTGCATCATTACCCAACCGTGCGCCATATCGTACCAATCCAGAGGAGACGAAGGAGATTATGCATCAAGTACAGGAGCTGCTCGACAAAGGTTATATATGTGAATCCCTTAGTCCTTGTGTTGTTCCTATCATTTTAGTGCCGAAAAAGGATGGTACGTCGTGTATGTGTGTTGATTGTCGAGGCATTAATAATATTACTATTCGCTATCGTCATCCTATTCCTAGGCTAGACGACATGCTTGATGAATTGAGTGGCTCTACAATATTCTCCAAAGTTGATTTGCGTATTGGATACCATCAAATTCGTATGAAATTGGGAGATGAATGGAAAACAACATTTAAAACTAAGTTTGGATTATATGAGTGGTTAGACAAGCCTTTTGGGTTAACTAATGCACCTACTACTTTCATGAGGTTAATGAACGAAGTTACGTGCTTTCATTGGACGATTTGTGGTAGTCTATTTTGATGATATACTGATTTATAGTAAATCTTTGGAGGAACATTTGGAACATTTACGTGTTGTTTTTATTGCTCTACGTGATGCATGTTTGTTTGGTAACCTTGGAAAGTGCACCTTTTGCACCGACCAAGTACCTTTTCTTGGCTATGTTGTTACTCCATAGGGGATTGAAGTTGATAAAGCCAAGATTGAAGCTACTGAGCTGGCCGCAGCCCAAAACGGTCACACAAGTGTGGAGTTTCCTTGGTCTCGCTGGTTTCTATAGGCGTTTTGTGAGAGATTTCAGCACCATTGCTGCACCTCTCAACGAGCTTACAAAGAAGGATGTGCCTTTTGTTTGGGGTACCGCACAGGAAGAAGCCTTCACGGTATTGAAATATAAGTTGACACATGCTCCTTTACTCCAACTTCCTCATTTTAATAAGACTTTTGAGCTTGAATGTGATGCTAGTGGAATTGGATTAGGAGGTGTGTTATTACAAGATGGCAAACCTGTTGCATACTTTTCTGAAAAATTGAGTGGGCCTAGTTTGAACTATTCTACTTATGATAAAGAATTATATGCTCTTGTTCGGACCTTAGAAACATGGCAACATTATTTATGGCCCAAGGAATTTGTTATACATTCTGATCATGAATCTTTGAAACACATTAAAAGTCAAGCAAAACTGAACTGTAGTAATGCTAAATGGGTTGAATTCATTGAGACTTTCCCTTACGTCATTAAACACAAAAAGGGTAAAGAAAATGTTATTGTTGATGCTTTGTCTCGTCGTTATACTATGCTTTCACAACTTGACTTAAAAATATTTGGTTTGGAGACCATAAAAGATCAATATATGCATGATGCTGAATTTAAAGATGTATTGCAGAATTGGAAGGAAGGGAGAACTTGGAACAAGTTTGCTCTTAATGATAGATTTGTGTTTCGTGCTAACAAGCTATGCATTCCAGCTAGCTCTGTTCGTCTTTTGTTGTTGTAGGAGGCGCACGGAGGAGGATTAATGGGACACTTTAGCATCAAGAAGACGGAGGATATACTTGCTACACATTTCTTTTGGCCAAAGATGAGACGGGATGTTGACCGTTTTGTTTCTCGCTGCACTACATGTCAAAAACCTAAGTCATGACTCAATCCTCATGGTTTATATATGCCTTTGCATGTACCTAGTGTTCCTTGGGAGGATATATCTATGGACTTTGTTTTAGGTTTACCTCCAACAAAGAAGGGGAGGGATAACATATTTGTTGTCGTGGATAGGTTCTCGAAAATGGCACACTTTATACCATGTCATAAAAGCGATGATGCTGTTAATGTTGCTGATTTGTTCTTTCGTGAAATTATTCGCTTGCATGGTGTGCCAAATACTATTGTTTCAGATCGTGATACTAAATTTCTTAGCCACTTTTGGAGATGTCTATGGGCTAAGTTGGGGACTAAACTACTTTTTAGTACTACTTGTCACCCCCAAACTGATGGACAAACTGAAGTAGTCAATAGAACATTGTCTACTATGCTTAAGGTGTTTTGAAGAAGAATAAGAAAATGTGGGAAGAATGCTTGCCTCATATTGAATTTGCTTATAATCGTTCATTGCATTCTACTACTAAGATGTGCCGTTTTGAAATTGTGTATGGTTTCCTACCTCGCGCACGTATTGATTTGTTGCCTCTTCCATCTTCGGAGAAGGTTAATTTTGATGCTAAAGAACATGCTGAATTCATTTAAAAATGCATGAGTTAACTAAGGAAAACATTGAGCGTATGAATGCTAAATATAAACTTCCTGGAGATAAGGGTAGAAAACATGTTGTGTTTGCACCTAGAGATCTTGTTTGGTTACATTTGCGCAAGGATAGATTTCCTAATTTGCGCAAATCAAAGTTAATGCCATGTGTTGATGGTCCTTTTAAGGTGTTAGAGAAAATAAATGATAATGCATATAAACTTGAGCTACTTGCAGATTTTGGGATTAGTCCCACTTTTAACATTGCAGATTTGAAGCCTTATTTGGGTGAGGAAGATGAGCTTTCATCGAGGATGACTTCATTTCAAGAGGGGGAGGATGATGAGGACATCTACCATTGTTACACCCA
Source organism: Triticum aestivum (assembly GCF_018294505.1). NCBI lineage: Eukaryota > Viridiplantae > Streptophyta > Magnoliopsida > Poales > Poaceae > Triticum > Triticum aestivum. The sequence continues at coordinate 324,148,164 of NC_057800.1, forward strand.
CAGCCCCTGCTGCTATACATACTGGACCAATTACTAGAGCTCGCGCACGCCAATTGAATTATCAGGTACTTTCATTTCTTGGTAACGATTCTAATGCTCATAAGAATATGATGCTTCCTAAATTGGATACATTTGTTTTGCATACAAATGAAGGCCCTAGCTTGGACAAGAAAGATGAACCTTGTAGCAAGTTCAAGCATGGAGATGATGGCATGCGCAAGGGGATAAAGAACGGAGTTACAAGTGATGATTTCAGGACTTTGAAGCCACCATAAGGAGTGCCTGAAGCCTTGGACGAAATATACAAGATGTCACTTCATAAATTTCATCTAGAGGCTATTCTAGGTGCTGCATCACCTTATTATTGGGCCAGGCCCATGTATTTTCGAAATACTTAAGTATAGGCTGCTTTTAGAGTCCGTATATGTGGGGAAACAAGAGTTAGGGTTGGTTTCGGACCCCTCCTCCAAGGGCCACGACATTCCCCCTCTCTCCTCCATATATACAGCCCTTAGGGCATTGTTTAGACTTTGGGTTTTGTTTAGATTAAAAGTTCGCCATAGCTGCAACTTCACGTACTTCGTTTGTGTCCAACGGCCAGACCAAGACGTCACAGAACCCCACCTTGATCAATAAAGCTTTCATCTTATATTCGCAATATCCAGATTGCAATCTTAGTTTCTTGCTTGTTCTTTGTTTGCTCGCAGGAAACAGACCCTCGTGGTCAGGTTGATCGTGCTCCTGCATGGTCAATAACCCCTCGAAAGTTGGTTTAGCGATTGCTAAGGCGCGACGTCTCGCACGTTCGTAGTCGGATCGTCAAGGTCGACTCCCACAGAAACGATAGCCACCATCTCATCGAAAGATCGGGACCCTCGCCTCTATCATGTACCCTATGAACTTTCTCTTGCCATGCTTATCTTCTTAAACATGTCTACTTACTTTTGGTCACCTTGTGATGCCATGAAATGCTTTGTGGTGAGTGTTTTGAGCTTTTGAAGTTGCTATCATGAATCTATTCCTGCCATGTCATGTTTTTCTTCCGAGTCTGAAACTGTTCATATAACTTGCCATGTTTGCTTGGGTGCTACCATATTTTCCGTGCATCTTTGGGTAAATATCAGTAAGGGTGTTTTGTTTTATGCCTTTAGTATTAGCATGCCATGCCTTTGTTTGCCCTGATATGTTCCTATAGCATGTTGTTTGTTAGCTCTAAACATTGCTTCCTAATGCTGTTTTGACATGTTTAGTATTTTCTCCAAGTCTGTGAAGCTGATATCATTTGCGTTTTTGCCATGCTATTTTGAGCTTGTTCTAGTGAGTTCTAGCAGGAGCTCAATATTCATGATTTGTAGAGCTTCACATGTACTTTATGGTCATGTGCTTTGTTGCTATGTTGGAGTGCTGAAGCATAGCTTCTTGTTGCATTCTAAGTGCTATGATGTTGTTAATCGCAGATTTGTATCATTCTTGTTTTGCTTGTCATTTGCAAACCATGCATCCGTTTCCGGTGATCCTTATATCGATTTCGACCGAAATCACCCCATCTTTCCAGTGGATACTTGTTTTGACAGGTTGATTCCTTGATCATCCTTTTGCTTCCGAAGTATCCATATGCATTGCACATCATATCTTGCATTCCATGCCATGTCTTGCATCATGTTGCTTGTGCATTGCACCGTGATGGATTGTTGTTCCGTTGCTTGTGTTCTTGCTCTTGGTAGAGCCGGGAGATGACTTCCTGAACGAGGAACCTGTTGAGTACGCTAACTCAGAGCAAGCTTTCGGCAACTCTGAGAACTTTGCAGGCAAGATGACCATTACCCTCGATATCTCTTCTATCTTTGCTTGCTAGTTGTTCGTTCTATCTCTATGTCGCGCTACCTACCACATGTTTATCATGCCTCCCATATTGCCATGTCAAGCCTCTAACCCACCTTCCAAGCAAACCGTTGTTTGGCTAAGTTACCGCTCTTGCTCAGCCCCTCTTATAGCGTTGCTAGTTGCAGGTGCCTTGCAGGTTGTTTCATGTTGGAACATGGATATGTTGGGATATCACTTTATGTCTTATTTTAATTAATGCATCTATATACTTGGCAAAGGGTGGAATGCTTGTCCTTTTGCTCAATGTTTTGTTCCACTCTTTCCGCCTTAGTTTTCGTCATACCGGTGTTATGTTCCTTGATTTTGCGTTCCTTGCGCGGTTGGGGTTATGGGACCCCCTTGACAGTTCGGCTTGAATAAAACTCCTCCAGCAAGGCCCAACCTTGGTTTTACATTTGCCTAACAACCTATAACTTTCCCTTGGGGTTGCAAACCCGAGGGTCATCTTTATTTTAACCCCCTCCCCCACTCCCACCCCGGGCCAGTGCTCCTCTGAGTGTTGGTCCGAACTGGGCGATGCCCGGCGCCCCCTGGGCAACTGGGGTCTCAGCCAACCCGACTTCTTGCCCATCTGGTGTGCCCTAAGAACGAGATACGTGCGACTCCTATCGGGATTTGTCAACACATCGGGCGGTCTTGCTGGTCTTGTTTTACCATTGTTGAAATGTCTTGTAACCGGGATTCTGAGACTGATTGAGTCTTTCCGGGAGAAGGAATATCCTTCGTTGATCATGAGAGCTTGTGATGGGCTAAGTTGGGACACCCCTGCAGGGTGTAAACTTTCGAGAGTCGTGCCCACCGTTATGTGGCAGACGGGAATTTGTTAATATCCGGTTGTAGAGAACTTGACACTTGACTTAATTAAAATGAATCAACCGCGTGTGTAGCCATGATGGTCTCTTTTAGGCGGATCCCGGAAAGTGAACACGGTCTGGGTTATGTTTGAATGTAAGTAGTTTCAGGATCACTTCTAATTTCATGACAGTTCCATAGCTTCTCATCTTACACTTATTTGTGTATGTTGGACACCATATTTTCTTAGCGCTTGCTGCAACTCCGCCTCATTACCTTATCCTACCCATAAGCTTAGATAGTCTTGTTCTCATGGGTTTTGAGCTTGCTGAGTCCTCATGACTCACGGGTACTACCAAAACAGTTGCAGGTGCCGATGATACCAGTGCAGGTCATGCTACCGAACTCAAGTGGGAGTCCTATGAGGAACTTGGTCGTTACTATGTTTCGTTTCCTGATGATCAGTAGTGGAGCCCAGTTGGGACGATCGAGGATCTAGAATTTCGGGTTTATCTTCTTTTCATTTGGATTTGACCGTAGTCGGTCTATGTGTGTATTTTGGATGATGTATGAATTATTTAAGTTCTCTGTGACATGTCGATTGTAAGCCAACTCTATTTATCCCTTTCTTTTTCATTACATGGGATTGTGTGAAGATGACCTTCTTGCAACAAAACCACAATGCGACTATGCCTCTAAGTCGTGCCTCGACACGTGGGAGATATAGCCGCATCGTGGGCGTTACACTAGACTAGTCAAAATGTTAATTGGGATGCCTCTTTGTAAACAAATGCACTCCTAGCTTAAAAATGCACTCCTACGTGTACCCGCGAGTGGGTGTGAGAGAACTAGTACATGCGTGCACCGCTTCTCTTCGTGAGTGTACAATATACTACGCCCAAAGAACGTTCTCCACAAGAGTAATAGTATAAGTGTGTGACGTGTGAGTTAAAATAAAAGGTGTGCGACGTCTTTTATTTTTTAGAAGTTCTTAGGGTAGGGTGTGAAAAGCACATATGTGTGTGACGTGTACCTACAGATAGACGGTGGGTGCGAGAAGACTCAGGAGAGTCGTGACTCGTGAGGGTGGTTGTGTGCGCGAGAGAGAGGGGGCACGTATCAATGCAATGCATGTGTCCGTAAATCATATCTGACAAACGTTCGCCACAAGCCGTTTCCTGACAAACGCCACAAGAAACGCTAGATCGGCATCCGATAGTGTTAGTTTTACCATGGCATTTAACAAAACAACCACTCTTCTGACACACAAATCTTCCACGTGAGTGTTAGCAACTGCCGTATGCTCCTCCCTCCATTTCAAAATGTAGTGCATATAGATCTATTGAAAATTCGAACCTCGCAAACTTCTACCGAGTTTTCGTATACCAAAATGCACATATAGAATACCCAATATATATCATTTCATTCATCTTCGAGAGGTAACTATAAAGATGGGGGAGGAGTGTACAAAGAAAGACCGTCATATCACCTGCAGTAATTTCAACCGTCCTTTGGTGTGGAGGAATATCACAGGAACTCTATATGATATGATTTTTATAGGATTTTTTTCCTTTAGAGCCAATTGGTTCATAGGAATAGATTCATATACTCCACATTTCAAAGGAAAATAAAAATGATATCATTTTTATAGCTTTAGAGCAACTTGGTTCATATGAATGGATTCTTATACTCCTAGAATTTCAATAGAAAACTTCCTATGATGCGAACTAAATGCCATCTCTTTTTCTAATCCCTCCTCATAGGAATTGAGATACATGTCATCTCTAGATTCAATAGAAAAGTTCCTATGATGTGAACCAAATGACATCTCTTTTCCAATCCCTACTCATAGGAATTGAGATACATGTGATCTCTTTCCCTACAACTTCCATGTATACATCTTCTATTCCAAAATAGCTAGTACAACACACTAGTAGTTTTTTCCTGGGCATGCAACAATGGCACAAGAACACTTCATGCATGCAAGTCATAAATCACATTGTTTTTGTACTCTATGCATGCAAGCACCACATCATTGTGTCATGCATGTTATAAGTTATTTCTTGCATTAGATTTTGTATTGACAATGTATGTGTTGGTCACATGCACAAATATGTAGTTCACATTCACATTTTTGTTAGAAATGTCATTCTTTTAACTGCAATTCATTTTTTCTCTTTGTATTACATTTTCATTTTAAGCATACATTCACTTCCCATAAGTTATAGATGTTTTTGGAGGAACTTTTATGCATTATTTTAAGTAGCAAATTTCACACGGCCACTGGTATATCAACATGCGGGCCCATGCGTCATTGCCTTTCGGTTGAACCAATCTCCACAATTTTTTGTACGTATATCTCCACTGGTCCCCGAACCCAAAATGTTGCTTGCTACCTCTTGAGCATGCGTTGATTTTCCCTCGAAGAGGAAAGGGTGATGCAGCAAAGTAGCGTAAGTATTTCCCTCAGTTTTTGCGAACCAAGGTATCAATCTAGTAGGAGACAACACACAAGTCACCTAGTACCTGCACAAACAATCAAGAACCCCGCAACCAATGCGATAAAGGGGTTTTCAATCCCTTCACGGTCACTCAGAAAAGTGAGATCTGATAGAGATAATAAAATAAATATTTTTGGTATTTTTGTTGTATAGATTGGAAAGTAGAGATTGCAAAATAGTAAATGAGATGCGATATAAATAGAAGAGATGCAATATAATAAGAAAGAGACCCGGGGCCATAGGTTTCACTAGTGGCTTCTCTCAAGATAGCATATATTACGGTGGGTGAACAAATTACTGCCGAGCAATTGATAGAAAAGCGCATAGTTATGAAGATATCTAAGGCAATGATCATGAATATAGGCATCATGTCAGTGTCAAGTTGATCAAAACAATTCTGCATCTTCTACTATTACTCCACACATCGACCGCTATCCAGCATGCATCTAGAGTATTAAGTTCATAAGAACAGAGTAACGCTTTAAGCAAGATGACATGATGTAGATGGATAAACTCAAGCAATATTATATAAACCCCATCTTTTTATCCTCGATGGCAACAATAAAATACGTGACTTGCTGCCCCAACTGTCACTGGGAAAGGACACCGCAAGATTGAACCCAAAGCTAAGCACTTCTCCCATTGCAAGAAAGATCAATCTAGTAGGCCAAACCAAACCAATAATTCGAAGAGACTTACAAAGATATCAAATCATGCATATAAGAATTCAGAGAAGAACCAAATAATATTCATAGATAATCTTATTCATAAACCCACAATTCATCGAATCTCGGCTAACACACCGCAAAGGAGTATTACATTGAATAGATCTCCAAGAACATCAAGGAGAACTTTGTATTGAGAATCAAGAGAGAGAAAAAGCCATCTAGCTAATAACTATGGACCCGAAGCTCTGTGGTAAACTACTCATGCTTCATCGGAGAGGCTACGATGTTGATGTAGAAGCCCTCCGTGATCGATTCCCCCTCCGGAAGATCGCCGAAAAAGGCCCCCAGATGGGATCTCATGGGTACAGAAGGTTGCAACAGTGGAAAAGTGGTTTCGTGGATCCCTGTGATGTTTTTAGGGTATAAGAGTATATATAGGCAGAAGAAGTATGTCGGTGGAGCTACGAGGGGCCCACGAGGGTGGGGGGGTGCGCATACCCCCCTGGGCGCGCCCTCCTGCCTCGTGGTCGACTCATGGCGTTCCAGACTTCAACTCCAAGTCTTCTGGTTTGCTTTCGGTCCAAGAAAGATCATTGCAAAGGTTTCATTCTGTTTGGACTTCGTTTGGTATTCCTTTTCTGCGAAACTATAATAGGCAAAAAAACAGAAACTGGCACTGCCCTCCAGTTAATAGGTTAGTCCCAAAAATAATATAAAAGAGTATATTAAAGCCCATTAAACATCCCAAACTGATAATATAATAGCATGGAACAATCAAAAATTATAGATATGATGGAGACGTATCAAGCATCCCGAAGCTAAATTCCTGCTCGTCCTCGAGTAGGTAAATGATAAAAACAGATTTTTTTATGTGGAATGCTACCTAACATAATTATCAATGTAATTTTATTTATTGTGGCATGAATGTTCAGATCCGAAAGATTCAAGAAAAATGTTTAATATTGACATAAAATAATAATAATTCAAGCATACTAACAAAGTAATCATGTCTTCTCAAAATAACATGGCCAAAGAAAGCTATCCTACAAAATCATATAGTCTGGCTATGCTCTATCTTCATCACACAAAATATTTAATCATGCACAACCCCGATGACAAGCCAAGCAATTGTTTCATACTTTTGATGTTCTCAAACTTTTTCAATCTTCACGCAATACATGAGCATAGCCATGGACTTATACTATAGGTGGAATAGGATGGTGGTTGTGGAGAAGACAAAATGGAGAAGATAGTCTCACATCAACTAGGCGTATCAACGGGCTATGGAGATGCCCATCAATAGATATCAATGTGAGTGAGTAGGGATTGCCATGCAACAGATGCACTAGAGCTATAAGTGTATGAAAGCTCAAAAAGAAACTAAGCGGGTGTGCATCCCACTCCCTTGCTCATGAAGACCTAGGGCATTTTGAGGAAGCCCATCATTGGAATATACAAGCCAAGTTCTATAATGAAAATTTCCCACTAGTATATGAAAGTGACAACATAGGAGACACTCTATCATGAAGATCATGGTGCTACTTTGAAGCACAAGTGTGGAAAAAGGATAGCAGGATTGTCCCTTATCTCTTGTTCTCTCATTTTTTATTTGGGCCTTTTCTCTTTTTTATAACCTCTTTTTTCCTTTTTTTTCGTCCGGAGCTCATCTAGACTTGTGGGGAAATCATAGTCTCCATCATCCTTTCCTCACTAGGACAATGCTCTAATAATGATGATCATCACACTTTTATTTACTTACAACTCAAGAATTAAAACTCGATACTTAGAACAAAATATGACTCTATGTGAATGCCTCCGGCGGTGTACCGGGGTGTGCAATGATTCAAGAGTGACATGTATAAAAAATTATGAACGGTGGGTTTGCCACAAATACTATGTCAACTACATGATCATGCAAGGCAATATGACAACGATAGAGCGTGTCAAAATAAATGAATGGTGGAAAGTTGCATGGCAATATATCTCGAAATGGCTATGGAAATGCCATGAACGGTGGAAAGTTGCATGGCAATATATCTCGGAATGGCTATGGAAATGCCATAATAGGTAGGTATGGTGGCTGTTTTGACGAAGGTAAATGGTGGGTCTATGGTACCGGTGAAAGTTGGGCGGTACTAGAGAGGCTAGCAATGGTGGAAGGGTGAGAGTGTGTATAATCCATGGACTCAACATTAGTCATAAAGAACTCACATACTTATTGCAAAAATCTATTAGTTATCAAAACGAGGTACTACGCGCATGCTCCTAGGGGGATAGATTGGTAGGAAAAGACCATCGCTCGTCCCCGACTGCCACTCATAAGGAAGACAATCAATAAATAAATCATGCTCCGACTTCATCACATAACGGTTCACCATACGTGCATGCTACGGGAATCACAAACTTTAACACAAGTATCTCTCAAATTCACAAGTACTAAACTACCATGACTCTAATATCACCATCTTCATATCTCAAAACAATCATAAGGAATCAAACTTCTCATAGTATTCAATGCACTTTATATGAAAGTTTTTATTATACCCATCTTGGATGCCCATCATATTAGGACTAATTTTATAGCCAAAACAAAATACCATGCTGTTCTAAAAGACTCTCAAAATAATTTAAGTGAAGCATGAGAGATCAATAATTTCTATAAAAAAAAACCACCACCGTGCTCTAAAAAGATATAAGTGAAGCACTAGAGCAAAATTATCAAGCTCAAAAGATATAAGTGAAGCACATAGAGTATTCTAATAAATTATGATTCATGCATGTCTCTCCCAAAAGGTGTGTACAACAAGGATGATTGTGGTAAACTAAAAAGAAAAGACTCATATCATACAAGACGCTCCAAGCAAAACACATATCATGTGGTGAATAAAAATGTAGCCTCAAATAAAGTTACCGATAGACGAAGACGAAAGAGGGAATGCCTTCTGGGGCATCCCCAAGATTAGGCTTTTGGTTGTCCTTCAATTTTTTCTTGGGGTGCCTTGGGCATCCCCCAAGCTTAGGCTCTTGCCACTCAACAGAAAACTCAACAGAAAATCTCATGAGCTCCGTTAGTATAAAAAAATAAACCACCACTTTAAGGTACTGTCATGAACTCATTCTTTATTTATATTGATGTTAAACTTACTATATTACAACTTCTCTATGGTTCATACCCCCCGATACTAGCCATAGATGCATCAAAATAAGCAAAGAACGCGCGAAAAACAGAATCTGTCAAAAACAGAACGGTCTGTAGCAATCTGGAGGTTTCAGATACTTCTGTAACTCCAAAAATTGTGAAAAATTAGGACGACCAGGATAATTTGTAAAATGATCTATTGCAGTTGGAATTGGTATTTTATCACTCACAGGTAAAAAAACGAAAATTATTTTTGTGAGCGCATACTTTCTGTTTTTATCAGCAAGATCAAACAACAATCACCCAAGAAGATCCTAAGGGCTTTACTTGGCACAAACACTAACTAAAACATAAAAACACAATCATAATAGAAGCTAGATGAATTATTTATTACTAGACAGGAGCAAAAAGCAAAGAACAAAAATAAAATTGGGTTGCCTCCCAACAAGCACTATCGTTTAACGCCCCTAGTTAGGCATAAAAACAAGAATAGATCTAGGTATTGTCATCTTTGGTAATGGGGAAGAAAGAGAAAATTTCTTATCTATAGCATTTATCTTTCTATTTTGTGAGAGCACATGGCCATCGATAGTGGAAGAAAGATTAAGCACGTTGCAAAAATTTGCATCTAAACTTGCCTTCATCTTTTTAATTCTTTCGTTTTGATAGAAACTCATAATGGCGGTAGTTTCAACATCCTTTTCCATGGGGTGCCCAAATATGGTTTTCATCTTCTCATAAGTATCGATGGCATCCCCTCCAAGAAAAATGCTTTTAATAAATAGAATCCAAAACTTTCTTAAAAGAAGGAGGGAGGCCAAAATAAAAGCTCTTTAAGTAAACCTCAATTTGATATTGGGTCACATAGCTGGCTCGAATCCTCAGCATCCGATCCCAAGCGTCCTTCAAAGATTCATCAAGCAAATAGCAAAAAATTCCGAGATCATCTTCCTCAAGATTGATATCCTCCTCAACTGTCCCAGTAAGTTTTTCCATAGCATCATTATTTATGAGCTTGGAAAGGGTATGGGTTATCCAAGATACTTGATCCTGAGAGAAAATCCGAAGTTCCTCTAGATTCGGCCATGGAGAGACACGAATAAAAAGGGAATCAAGGGCAAAGAAAAGCCAAATGTTGTGAAGTGGGGGAGAGGAAAACGAGAGGCAAATGGCAAATAATTTAATGCGAGGAAGAAGAGTTTATGATGGGTACTTGGTATGTCTTGACTTGGCGTAGATCTCCTCGGCAATCGTGCCAGAAATCCTTCTTTTTACCGCTTGAGCGTGCGTTGGTTTTCCCTTGAAGAGGAAAGGGTGATGCAGCAAAGTAGCGTAAGTATTTCCCTCGGTTTTTGAGAACCAATGTATCAATCTAGTAGGAGACAATGCACAAATCACCTAGTGCCTGCACAAACAATCAAGAACCTCGCAATCAACGTGATAAAGGGGTTGTCAATCCCTTCACGGTCACTCGCAAAAGTGAGATCTGATAGAGATAGTAAAATAAATATTTTTGGTATTTTTTTGTATAGATTGGAAAGTAGAGATTGAAAAATAGTAAACGAGATGCGATATAAATAAAAGAGATGCAATATAATAAGAAAGAGACCCAGGGGCCATAGGTTTCACTAGTGGCTTCTCTCAAGATAGCATGTATGACGGTGGGTGAACAAATTACTGCCGAGCAATTGATAGAAAAGCGCATAGTTATGAAGATATCTAAGGCAATGATCATGAATATAGGAATCACGTCTGTGTCAAGTAGATTGAAACGATTCTGCATCTACTACTATTACTCCACACATCGACCGCTATCCAGCATGCATCTAGAGTATTAAGTTCATAAGAACAGAGTAACGCTTTAAGCAAGATGACATGATGTAGAGGGATAAACTCAAGCAATATTATATAAACCCCATCTTTTTATCCTCGATGGCAACAATACAATACGTGCCTTGTTGCCCCTACTGTCATTGGGAAAGGACACCGCAAGATTGAACCCAAAGCTAAGCACTTCTCCCATTGCAAGAAAGATCAATCTAGTAGGCCAATCTAAATCGATAATTCGAAGAGACTTGCAAACATATCAAATCATGCATATAAGAATTCAGAGAAGAACCAAATAATATTCGTAGATAATCTTGTTCATAAACGCACAATTCAACGGATCTCAGCAAACAAACAGCAAAAGTGTATTACATCGAATAGATCTCCAAGAACATCGAGGAGAACTTTGTATTGAGAATCAAAGAGAGAGAAGAAGTCATCTGGATAACAACTATGGACCCGAAGGTCTGTGGTAAACTACTCACGCTTCATCGGAGAGGCTATGGTGTTGATATAGAAGCCCTCTGTGATCGATTCCCCCTCCGGCAGATCACCGGAAAAGGCCCCCATATGGGATCTCATGGGTGCAAAAGGTGGCGGCAGTGGAAAAGTGGTTTCGTGGCTCCTTGCGATGTTTCCACGGTATAAGAGTATATATATATAGGCGCAAGAAGTACGTCGGTGGAGCTACGAGGGACCCACGAGGGTGGGGGCGCGCCTACCCCCTGGGCGCGCCCTCCTGCCTTGTGGCATTCTAGACTTCAACTCCAAGTCTTCTGGTTTGCTTTCGGCCCAAGAAAGATCATCGCAAAGGTTTCATTCCGTTTGGACTCCATTTGGTATTCCTTTTCTACGAAACTCTAAAATAGGCAAAAAAAATAGAAACTGGCATTGGGTCTCCGGTTAATAGATTAGTCCCATAAATAATATAAAAGAGCATATTAAAGCCCATTAAACATCCAAAATAGATAATATAATAGCATGGAACAATAAAAAATTATAGATACGTTGGAGACGTGTCACTACTTTGTTCTCGTAAAACAAATCGGCCCACCCATATTAAGGCATCGACTCAAACTCAATCCCTCTCCCATTTACTAAGGTGTGGTCCCGCATGCCGTAGTACTCCTACAAACCCTACCCGCCGCACGTATCATCAGTTTTCTTTAGGAGGACGAGGGAGAAGCGGATTTGTAGTGGAGGCTCCTACCCTAGGGTGCCCTAGGTAGTTGCCGCACGCATCATTGGTTTTCTTTTTCTTTATGCTCTTGCTCCCTAGAGTGAAATGATGGTTGCTTTGTCCGTCCAGCTCAATGCGGGAAAGGTGGGGCTTTGTGATTTGACCCCTCAACGCTCATTTACTACTACTGCGGCGCTACGACTGGGGTACCTCCAAGTCCAATCACTGCTCCGAACTATAATTTGGTGCATCGCACATGGAACAAGGCGGTGGATGAGCCGCATGTTGGCCAAAGGGTTCATGTTAAGTGTGTCGCCATTTCATGTGAGGACTGACCCTGCTGAGTTGCTACGCCAACACGACAGGAGCAGCCTACCAGGTTTTGCTCCTTGGTGAATCCTGAATATATTGATCTAAAAAGATACTACTCCCTCAGTCACGGTTTATAGGGCATGCACGTAGTTCTAGGTCATCCATTTGACTAACTAAATATGAGTTATATGTCACAAAAAGTATATCATTGGATTCTAAAGTGGATGTAGTTTCTAAACATATATTTTTTTATCACATATAATACATATATAGCTAGTTAAATTCTCAAACTAGAATGACGTGCATGCCTGTAAACCGAGACGGAGGAAGTAGTAAAAATGAGATGATTTTACCGAGCGGTGGGCAGGGGAGAATGGCCTGTCATGCGGTCCCACGTGTCATGATGTACCAAGGCAATGAGCATCCCTCTTTAGGTAGAACAATGGCGGAAGCAATACATACGTGGTTTTCTTGAAGGAGACGATGGCGAAGCGGATTTAGCGAAGTGTAAAATAATTGGTTGTGTCGTCCGTTTGGGGTAAAGGTGTGGCATTGTGATTTGATGTCCCATTGCTCATTACTACTACTGGGCGCTACGACCGGGGTGCGTCCCCCGTGCTGTTCGGCACTGTTATTTGGTGTATGACACGTCGACCCGGTTGCTATATGCCCCACATGTCGGCGAGAGGAAGTACATAATTCATGAAAGCGAGTGTCTCCACTCTTTTAGTACGACGGAGGAGTACAAGACACATCTTGGTTTTTGCTGCTTCGCATGATCCATTGATACAAACCCAGACTAAAAAAGGCGAGGGCGGGTCTTTTCCCATGCGACCGGCAGGGGAGTTTGGCATAGTCTGTTCGAGGCAACGAGGCATGAAGGGAAACAAGCAAATGAAGGTTGAGCGACTTAGTTTTGGGAAAATATGTTTTTACGGAGTACATAACCACTATGGAGGTAGTACTACTTACTATTCCTCCTTTCCAGTTTATAGGGCTTATCTAAATTTTTTTTTCCGTTTTATAAGTCTCAATTCTACTAGTAGTACTTCTACTTACCATCACATGTTTGGATTTCGAGGTGCATTAAATCATCAGATGCAAGCAGTATCAAGAGAAAACCCACCAATGCATGTAGAAGTTCATGGAAATTTAGTGGCCATGCATGCATTCACTATAATTAATGCATCGGTAAACATAAATTTTTGAGAAAAACGAGCGTACTAATTAAGTACTTGTGCAAACTATGAAATTAATTCCACCACTCACCGTCTACCTTGGTTGGAGAGATTTTGAAATTGATCCATAAAACCGGAAAGGAGGGAGTAGTAACATAGTCTAGGGTAGCTTGCTGCACCATGGACTCCAAGGAAATTGTTGTAGTACTACTCCTATGTACCACTATACTACTCCTACTACTAAAAGACATATATTTCAAACAATATGATAATATGTCTAAACAAGGTAGGGACGAAGAGTATATATATGTCTAAGCCTGGTCATAGTGGGGAGTAACTTAGACTACTAACATGCATATGTTACTAGGCTATGTTACTACCTTCATAATGGGTAGTAACATATGGATGGTAACATGCAAGCCTTCATTAATTGAGATATAGACTCATTTTACCTCGGGGTGTGTTATGTTAAGGTAACATATTATGTTACCACAAGCATCTCTCTCCTCATTAACTCCATGCCACATAAGCAAATTTGCCTTGGGATGTGTTATGTTACTACCTAAGTTACTCCCACTATGACTAGCCTAACGAAGGGAGTAGTAAAAGTTTCTCCTCGTCCTGCGAGCCACCGCGCACGTGGGCAAGGGAGCGGGTATAGGCGTAGTAAGCAAGCTTCTCCTCATCCCATGACTCTACGAGCCACTGCACCCATGGGCGCAGGAGAGGGCGTACTAAGCAAGCTTCTCCTCGTTCTGTGAGTTGACGGGTCACATAAAAAATAATACAAAGCATCTCCAGTGTGTAGAGCCTTGCCTCTAAGGTAGGCCCCACATGGTTTGCCTCTTATCAAATGAAACAACTACAATGTATAGAGACTCTAACCAACCTCTAAGGTGGGCCCTAGCAGAAATTTAAAAAGTATGATTAGCACCATATTTGTCCAATCAGTACTATTTCTATTGTACTCCCACTTTCTTGTGCTTCCTAAGGCTGACAAGTGGGATCAGATGGATTGTTACATTGTTAGAGGCAACCTCTAAGGTTAGACGCGATGCTAGCCAATTTTTGTTAGAGGCAGTTCATGCAATGTATAGAGGCCTGCCCCTAAGAGGAGAGAGAGGGCTTAGAGGAAACAAAAAACATACATTGTGATGCCCCAAGTGCCTACTTTCCGGTCTATATGACTGAATTTGAAATCCACAATGTGTCCATAACAGATGTTGAGTGGTGGAATAAATTTGTTACTTCCATAGTTCGCAAAAGTACTAAGCATGTGAGATGGTGAATGGAGGGAGTACAATACCATTAGTACTACAGTTCTTTTGGAAGGTTTGTAGTAGTCCATCCCATTCACATGTTCACATTTCAAGCTTCAATAAAAACATTGCATGCAAGGATTAAGAGAAACCTCAACAATGCATGTACTCCCTCAATCCATATAGGGTCTAAAATGTGTTTTGGAGGCTAACTTTGACCAGATGTTAGAGCAATAATATGACATCCAACTTATACAAACCTTGCCATCAAATTCGTATGTGGTCATTATACTGCTAACACGTGCATGCATTGCAATTAGTACATAGACACAGTAGTAAACACTCACTATCTAGTAGTACTAGTAGTACCCTACACTAGTACTACTATGAGGCCATCCAACTATGTCCCGACAAAAGACCGCGAACACCAATTATTCGTTCATATTTAAATTTTTTTCACACAACAAAATATCCATGAAAAAAACACATGTCAAAATTTCACGGCGAAAAAGGGATTTGAATGTGCTGGGAGCGGTGGGGCTGGGAGGGGCTGTTTGGATCTTGCCCGGGGTAGCCAAAATATGGCCGACCCTTTTGTCCACCCGTGCCTTTGCCACCGATGAACAAGGAAGAGGTCGGGTGCTCATGCATCCTCTAGTGCGCGGGTTGGAGACGAGCTCGCATGAGCTATGCTTTTTTGTCCCACCACGTCGCCCGTCCGGCCGCAGACCGACCGGCAACCCGCAAAATATGCCATCCAACCCTAGTCGCACACATTCTAACAGCAACTCAACCAATCAGATGAAATTCATGCAACACGGCGATATTTGATATAAACAATGACATAATTCATATAAAATACCAGACTTTCATATAAACATGACATATTTCATTACATTCAAATCAACTGAGCAGTGCTACTCCTGAATAGCACATGTATAATAATATCTAGACTAAATGGTCACCCACAAATCCATTTGTCTTCCTCATGTCTAGCAACATGATCACCGGACTGCTAGGAGCCCCCGAGGTATATGATTCAGCGCAAGGATGGCTCGCTTCCCCACCGTTCAACTGACATTGTTGGCTGATGCCCAAGATGGAGTCTGAAGGGGGCTTCTCCGCTTCCATGGAGCCCATGCGGGGTTGATGAAGGTCCTCGCAACAGAAGGATCCGGCAAGACACCTACGTGTGTTCGGAGTGGGTTTCTCAGCTTCCACACGGGTTTCATGGAGGCATTTGAATGCGGCAAGAAGGTGTGTCTAGTCGGGCGAGCAGCCAGTGGCACCCTCAACTCTGATGTATGACACATCACCGTTCTTCCACTGATGTGTGGGCTTGTTGGGTACCTCGCCTGCATGTCAGTGACCCAACGAAGGCTGCGCACGGCAGAGGAGCTTTTGGTGGGCCAGGGTGGTGAGAAGTGGGCATTTCATAAACCGATGATTGTTATTTGAGTGTGACATCATCTAATTCATGTAGGTTGATAAGCGTAGTATATAATGTAAGAGAATTTTAAAATTTTCATACATATGTTGATAGCCCGTTCAATACATTGTGATTCATAAAGACCGCTGCAAACATCAATGTTTTGCTTATCACAGATAAGATTGATTAACACCCGTAATAATCCATGTCCTTAACAAAGGGTGCATGCACGTATAGGTTGAGTGTGTGTCTTGCGTCGTGTGCTGTGTGCATGCAGGCGTGCGAGTGTTGCGTGTGTGCATGTGTATGTTGAAGTGTTGCATGCATGTGTGCTTGCGTGTGTGTGTTCGTGAATGCATGTGTACGTGTCAGTGTTGCACGCCAGCATATGTGCGTGTGTGTCGTGTCTGTGTGGCGTGCGTGCATGTGTACGTGTGAGTATTTCATGCATGCATGCGGGCGTGTTTGTGTGCATGTGTGATGTGTTTGTATTCACCATAATGGCTCGTGCGTGCGTGCAATTAAAACGGCCGCCTCAGCATATCATCACAAGGCGATCCTTGTCCGCTGTGGTTAGGCAGTGTGGGTTGCCAACCAGAGGTCTCATGACTTTGAATCCCCACCAACCACAAATTATTACCATTTCTGTCTTTCGTATATGCGCTGACGGGTGGGCCCTACGACAATGTGCGCTGGTGAATGTGGACCGTTTGACTGGTCAATTGATCGTGTCATCAATAAATTATGGTGTTGTATGGTGAGCCAGTGACCATATGATCACCATAAAATGTATTTTATTAACACAATACAAACTCAAACTACCATTTCTTTCTTTCATATATGCGCTGACAGGTGGGCCCCACAGTTACGCGCGCTCATGGTGCAACACTAGTTGCGCCACGTGGAACATTTGGCTGGTCAATTGATCGTGTCATCAACAAATTATGGAGTAGTACGGGTGAGCCAGTGACCGTATAATCACGGCATGTATATTTTAACATAGTACAGATGCAAGCGCTCATATATACGCAGAAACACTCACTGCTATAAGCGCGCGCGCACACACCCTACCCCTATGAGCACCTTCGACAGAGTGAGCCAGCATATGATCTTGAGATTTTACAAAGTCACCGTTCGTGCCTCGTAATCGAGGGGAACGTCTCCTCCCACTGAACGCACATCGCCAGAAAATACTGAAATTAATCCAAGATAAATGCGATCACCAGGACTTTAACCCTGGTGGGTTGGGAAACCACTGTCCTCCTAACCATCCAACCATAGGTTGGTTAGCACCACAAAATGTATATGGTAACCATGATGAGCTTATTCTGAAGTCCAGTGACCATATCATGCTTTCGCTTCAAATACAATGACCGTAAGTGTCGTCAACAAAATACGGAGCATGCATCAAATACAATGTCCATTAGTGTCATCAACAAAATACGGAGATGTATCGTGAGCTAGATACCGTATGATCACCACGAGAATGTACACGGTGACCGCAATGAGCATATTCTGAAGTCCAGTTATCGTATAGTGATGTCGCCTGAAATACAGTGACCGTCACGCGTGAATGTGGCAGGGGCATGCATACTTTTAGAGGGCCGAGAGATAGTTTGTGTGCATACGTGAAAGTGGTGTAGAGAGAGGGAGTGTCCGGTGGAGACAAGGAGAGGTATGCCCTTCGTTTGTCTTTCCCGTGACTAATATTTTAGGAGAAAATATAAACATTCACAATGTAGAACAAATATTATTAGATGCACCATGCAATTAACTTTCATGCATAACTTTGTACTATTGTATATGCTTATTTTCTTAGTGGACGATTGTGTGTTGTGGTGGGGACATCATTTCTAGTTGTGGTGGGTCAACATGAGGACTCATGGGTCGGTTCCATCCTGCGCCACATAGGTTGGACCGAGACGCATTATACGAAGACCCATCTGGAGTCGTGGAGGACTCTATCCCCACTGATGATAAGCCGACTATATATGATTTGTAATCCTAGGCCCTGAGTATGTTATATAAGCCCGGGGCTAGTTCGTCGATAGTATACACACACAATGCCTGGTATTCACATGTACTTTGTACACACCCCTATCACAAATATACAGTACCAGGAGTAGGCTTTTTCCTCAACTACAAGGGCCCAGACAAGGGTAAAACTTTACCTCATATTACCATCCAGCCTAACAGTCAGGGATATCCCACCGAATGATCTGATGGAATCATATCTGTCAACTACTAAGAGAGAGGTGTTTGTGTGGGGGGGGGATGTGTGCGAGAGAGGCCTAAAGATAATGTGCATGCAGGAGACACGTAGGCACATATATGTGCCTATAGAGGGCTAGTAGAGACCGTGCATGTGTATATATACATGTGAGAGAAATAGTGTTTTCCAACTGAGATTAGTGAAAAGAGTGGTCCATAGCAATAAGAAAGAGAGAGGGAGATATATAGAGAGTGTGTGCGTGAGACACCCCGGGTCACATTGTGAGCATGTGTGAGAGAGAAATGCCGATGTATATAAAGTGTGTGCACTTATGCGTCAGATAGAGAGATATATAGCGCGTGTGTGAGAACGGGCCGAGGCATAGTGCATCTACGTGTAAAATGCGGTTCTACACATTAAATGAAAATATAAATGGCATTATTATTTTTGGATGAGATCATGAATTTTGCAATTTGCGTATGAACGAACATCGGTCTATCAGACACCCATACTCTATTGAATTCTAGCATGTACATGGGTTTATTTCATATTATCGATCCATAGAGTGAGAGTGGTTTGAAATCCAGAGAATGCATTGATTTTGCAATTCATATATAAACATTAATTAGTGCACTCCATGTTGTTAGTGTCAAGCACTTTATAGATTTGTCACTTACATGGATACATACCAAATTTCTAGCTATGAAATAGAATACATGATGAATTCAACATAAAGGGGGTTTCAAAGGTACGAATTCTTAGGAAGTGCAATCATCTATTTGAATCTAAGATAATGGCATTTGTAAATCAGATCTAAAAGGGGGCATCAATCTTTGTTGTCCGTTTGAACATGCTATATATTCATACGCATGTCTAACTATTTTCTTGCAACCAAGGAGATTATATCTGGAACCATGCATGAACTGAGGTAAGTTGCATATCTTTTAATATATACTCATGTACAATGTATATTCAAATGTACCCCCTCCATTCCAAAATAATTGTAGTTTTAGTATTTTCAAGAGTCAAGATTTGTGAAGTTTGACAAATCCTAAAAGTTCAATTCAAGAGAACTGAAAACGCTAATGCTTCTGCTCCCAAATATTGAACGAAGCGCCAAATAAGTCTCTGGTCACCTGAAGCCGCATGAGACTAATGTTTGGTGGTAGGAAATTACCGTCCTGACTCTGACCCGTGTAGCCTATCGGCCCGATGTCCAAAGGTCTAAACCGGGGTAGGTTTGTAACTTCACCAAGATGCTAGTCTCAACCGCCTCCGAGAAGAATTCATACGCCATGGGCACCTAAACACCCATGAGCTCGGCCGAAATCTATCCCGCCACCATTTGGGACACCTGAGATTACTGTCCTACCCCCGACCCACAGTATGTTCGAAATTTTAGATGGGGGCAAATTTTGTAACTTTCCCTAAATTTCAAACAAGCGTGTCCCAAACCGAAACATTGTTCCCCTTAGTTCCCCCTCCCTCTGTTTCCCCATTCATACTATGTGGGTGCCAAAACGCCCTCTCCACCATCCATGAAACACCAGCCTCCTCCGTCCTCCACCCCATTGCGCCCAATCCACCGCCGCCCTCCTCCATCACCCCGGAGCCGTTACCCCAACGTCATCGTCCAACGCAACCGCAACGCCCTCAAAGACTTAGCAGCTGAAGCCGAGGCAGAGCGGCCTCCACGACGCCGACGCCAACGTGTGCCCTACTAGAACCACTTCGACCACGTCGTCCTGCGCCTCACTGCTGCCGCTCCACTGTCGCAAATGTCCACCACACCGGAGCTGTTCCCGCTACGCTGTCATTAGCCGCCTCGGATCTGGTTCCCCGCTGCCAACAGATGGCTACCACACCACACTTAACAACTTGGCCATGTGTTCGTCCAAGGCTCCATCATACTACACAACTTCTCGTTTCCAGCAAACCACAAGAAGATCGTTGGAAAAACAGAAGGAGGACACAGCACTACCAGCAGAAACAGGTACTCCTCTTCCCTTATTCGTGCAAATCTTACGTCTTTGCTCACACTGTATTCATCCCACGAAAGAAACTAGTTGAGCACTTCTTACTGCACCTTCTTTGTGATACTAAATGCACAAGGCTTCCTCCCATTTACTATTTCACCTTAGCTAGAGGTCAGTAGCCCGCGAGGATTTCAATTCAGGGTCAGTTGATTTGCAATTAAAAGAAGCAGCACCTACTTAGGCGCGCGGAGCACCTAGTCCGCCTGTTCGCCGGGGAAGCGGCGCATCGGTGTCTATCATAGGATTGTGAGGCGCAGGAGCCACTTACACCCGATGTGGAGGTCGGTAGGGCTTGAAGGGATGGCCGGGTGCGGTGCCAAGCACGACGGTGCGGGAGGGCGGAGGCAGGGGACTTGGCCGGTGGTCGCTAGAGTTTCGAGGAAGTTTGTCAACACTGACTGCCCGGAGGTAGATGAAGGCGATCTGCCCGTTCTTTGTACATCGGACGGTGCAGAAAAAATGGACTGGCCTATTTGTTTTCAGTCGACTATTATTTCCATAGGACCACACCTTTTGGTGTGCTGGAGGAGCGTCTGCATTTCCCATCCATCCCTTTGCTCATATTTCAAAATCCTAGAATCTAGTAATTTCGTGTGCCATGCATGTTGCAGAGCTATCATATGTCTCCCGTCATTTATTTCTCACCGACCTGCTATCTGCTACTTTTACACTGTACTACTTGTGCACACACTTCACCCATAGTCACACTATTGTTTTTTATGCATGGATATTTCAGACTCTGACGCAGTGTTGATGAATACACAAAAGAAAAGACAGAAGTCGCTCAAGTGTAATTCAAAGATAAGCACTAAGCATTTCAGCACTCTAAAGGGTCTAGTGTCAACAGATGGAGACAGTAAACGTAGCTATGCAATTGATGATCTCTATTTCCACACACAACCATCCCGGGTGCTTGCTTTAACTTTGCGCTATCAAATGTGGTTTCATGTTGCATAAGGTGTCTAGCTTGTATTGCTTCCAATTTGATTAAATTGCATCTGCCTACTTTACACATTATACCTTTGATAATGACAGGCCTTCCTATTTTTGATACATACTACGTATGTCTATTAACCATGTTTGTACATCAAACTAATGCTCTTTTGTATCCCTCATCAATCACTTATGATGAGACAGTCACCCCAGTGGGTTACTGTGAGACGCGCTACTCGTTTAAAGAGTGCAGTGTAATCCTCCCCACATGATTGTCAAGAAACAACAAGGCTAAATGAAGATAGTCAATGTAGCTCTCTAGTTGATGACCGCAATTCCCCTACACCACCATCGCAGGTGCTTGCTCTTACTTGGCAATGTGATATGTGGTTGCATGTTGCATATGGTGTTTACCTTGTAATGCTTCTAATTATGGTAAATTGCATCTGCTTAGTTAACACATTATACCTGTGAATATGACATGCCTTCCTGTTTTTGGTACATACTACGTCTTTCTATTAACCATGTTCTTACATCAAACTACTTTTCTTCTGTATCCCTCATCAATCACTTTTGACGAGACACCTTCAAATTGACAGTGTAATATTGGTTGCATCTTGCATATCATTTCAAACATGTATTGCCTCTAATTTGTTGAAGTACCACTTATAATGAGACACTTCTAACTTGGTAGAATGATTTTGGTTGGATCTTTCATATGGTCTCTAGCTTGCATTGCTTCCAACTTGTTGAAATGCCTTCTTCTTAGCATTTTTCGTACATATTCCATCCTCCTACAATGTGGTTGCCTTACATAAAAGTTGTGTTCGTCGATATCATGCGTCAATGAATTTGGAAGAGCGAATTTCATTCCTTTTTCTTGTGTGTTTACTTGATAAGGCAAAATCTAAAAGGACGAACGCACAGAATGATGGTGGTCCTCTAGAGCAACCGAAACAGATGATCTCTGCAGATTCTCCTGCTACTCCTACTGCAGTGCAAGTTCCAAATCTCATCTCCCCTACTCCGCAACCCCAGGTGCTTGCTCTAACATGGTAGTGTGATATCTGGTTGCATGTTGCATATGGTGCCTAGCTTGTATTGCTCCTAATTTGTTAAATTGCATCTCCTTAGCTTACACATTATACATGTGAATATGACACGCCTTCCTATTTTTGGTAAATACTACATCTGCCTATCACACCATGTCCATACATCAAACTACTGTTCTTGTGTATCATGCATCTATCACTTATGATGAGACACTCATGCCCGTGGGTTAGTATGAGATGCACTACACTTATAAAGGGTGCAGTTTCATCCTCCCCACATGATTCTCAAGAAACAACAAGTCTAAATGAAGATATTGAACGTAGCTCTGTACTTGAAGACCATATTTCCCCTACTCCACCATCCCAAGTGCTTTCTCTAACTTGGCAGTGTGATATCTAGTTGCATGTTGCATATGGTGTCTAGCTTGTATTGCTTCTAATTAGTGCAAACTGCATCTGCTTAGCTTACACATGATACGTGTGAATATGACACGCCTTCCTGTTTTTGGTACATATTATATCTGTCTATCACACCATGTTCTTACATGAAACTACTCTTCTTGTGTATCCTGCATCAGTCACTTATGATGGGACACCTTTAAGTTGGCAGTGTGATATTGGTTTGCATCTTGAATATGATTTCTAGCATGTAGTGCTTCAAATTTGATGAACGTGTCCACCTATGATGAGATAGTTTTAACTTGACAGAGTGATATTGATTGCACCTTCCATATGGTGTCTAGCTTGTAGTGCTTCTAATTTGTTGAAGTGCCTTCTGTTTACTTACCACATCATAGGTGTGAATTTGTCAAGTTGTCCTGTTTTTCATACATATTCCATCCTCGTATCATGACTTTGCCTTTCATCAGAGTAGTGTTCATCAGTATCATGCATGAATGAGTTCTGAAGAGCGAATTTTATTCCTTTTTCTTGTCGGTTTGACCTCACAATGCAAAATCAATAAATTGGAAGGAAATTGGAAAGGCATTGGATGATGGTGGTCCTTCCGAGCAACTAAAATGGAGGGTCTCTATAGATTCTACTCTGCCATCCTCCCAACAAGATTCGCAAGACAACACATGGCTAGACAGTCAACGTAGCTATGTAGATGATGAGCACATATCCCCTACTCCACCATCATAGGTGTTTGCTCTAAGTTGGCACTATTATATGTGGTTTCATGTTGCGTATGATGTCTAGCTTGTATTTCTTCTAACTTTGTTGAATTGCATCTGATTACTATACACATCATGCCTATGAATATGACACATGTTCCTGTTTCTAGAACATATTATATCTGATCACACCATGTTCTTACATCAGACTACTATTCTTGCATATCCCGCACCAGTCACTTATGATGAGGCACCTTTAAGTCTCCACTTTGATATTGGTTGTGTCTTGCATATGATTTCTAGCATGTACTACTTCTAATTTGTTAAAATGCCACACAGGTTGAACTTGGCAGAGTGATATTGGTTGCATCTTTCATATGGTGTCTAGCTTGTAGTGCTTCTAATTTGTTGAAATGCCTTCTGCTTAGTTACCACATCATAGGTGTGAATATGTCACGCCGTCCTATTTTTAGTACATATTCCATCCTCGTATCATGTGTTTGCCTTTCATCCGAGTAGTGTTCGTCAGTATCATGCATGAATGAGTTCTGAAGAGCGAGTTTTATTCCTTTTTCTTATCGGTTTGACTTCACAATGCAAAAACAATACAACTGAATGAAATTAGTAAGGCGGTGGGTGATGGTGGTCTTTCGGAGCAACTCAAATAGAGGTTCTTTACAAATTCTACTCTGCCATCCTCCCAACAAGATTCGCAACACAACTCAAGGCTGGACAGTCAATGTAGCTGTGTAGATGGTGAGAACATCTCCCCTACTCCACCATCGCAGGTGCTTGCTCTAACTTGGAACTATTATATGTGGTTGTGTGTTCCGTATGATGTCTAGTTTCTATTGCTTCTAATTTTGTTAAATTGCATCTGCGTAGCTTACTAATTATACCTACAACAGTCACTTACCCATAAGACACATTTAACCTGGGAGTGTGATGTAGGTTGCATCTTGCATTGTCTTCTAGCTTGGACTGCTCCTACTTTCTTCAAATGGCACTTACGACAAGACACTTTTTACCTGATAGAGTGATATTGGTTGCATGTTCATATGGTGGCTAGCTTTCATTTCTTCTAATTTTGTTGAAATGACTTCTGCTTACTGTTTTTCATACATATTCCATCCTCCTATCATATGTGTGAATATGCAATGCTGTCTTTTTTTTGTATATATTCCATCCTCCTATCATGAGCTTGCCTTACATCAAAAGTTCAAAGCTAATTTTATTCATCTTCTTGTGGTTTTGACTTCATAAGGCAATATCATAAAAGAGGAAGGAAAAGAGTAAGTCCCAAGTCTACATGATGAATTCATCTCCCGCACTCCACCATCGCAGGTGCTTGCTCTAAGTTGACAGTGTGATAATCGGTTTCATGTTGCATATGTTGTCTAGCCTGTATTTCCTTGTATTTTGATTAAATTGCACCTACTAAGTTTATACGTTATACATGTGCATATGACATGCCTTTCTATGTCTTGAATACACTGCATCTATCTATCATACAATGTTCTTACATCAAAGTACTGCTATTGTGTATCCCGCATCAGTCACTCATGATTGGATGCTTTTAATATGGCAATTTGATAGTGGTTGCATCTTCCATTGATTTCTAGGTTGTACTGCTTCTAATTTTCGAAATGCCACTTACGACAAGACACTTTTAACTTGGCAGAGTGATATTGGTTGCATCTTTCATATGGTGTCTACCTTGCATTATTTCTATTTTCTTGAAAATCCTTCTGCTTAGTTTACACATCGTAGTTGTGAATATTTCACGTCATCCTTTTTTTCTTACATATTCCATCCTCATACGGTTGTCTTACATTAAAGTATTGCTTGTCTGTATCATGCATCAATGAGTTTTGAAGAGCGATTTTATTCTTTTGTGTTGTGGGTACGGCTTGACATGGCAAAGTCAAAAAAGAGCAAGGAAAAGAATATAGTAGGGAATGGTTTTACTCGTCGGGTGCAATGGAAAAGGATCTGCCCTCCAGATTCTGCTGGTACTTATAATGCAGTAGAAAGTCCAAGTCCACCGGCTAAATCTACAAACACAGTATCACCTGGTCCACCAGCTACAGCATCCGCTTCAACTGTACCGGCATCTCAATAAGTTACTCATTCGTTTGCTCCGCAACTGGCTAGTTCCCAAGGTGCCTTCACACCTAACACTACTTCTGAAGAACTGCTAACACAACAGGACTTGGCAATATAGATGAACCTCATGAGCATCAACACCAAGACGGTACCTAACCGAGTCAAGTTGCAGTTGCATGCTCCTTTATATGTACTCTCATAGTTTGATGTGCACTAACACTTTCTGTATTCTTTGTTGAACTAGCACTACAGCACAAGCAGAAATAGACATCAGGGATAATGCTTGATAGAGTAACAAAATCTAAAGGAGGAAGAATGGAGATCCATTTTGAGGCAGGTTTAAAAAGGCCACGTGATGCTACAGAGTCAGCAAAGTTAGTATTAGAGGCAGCCGTTGCCGTTAGGTGTCATGCACGTATCCTCCCAATGTGGATCTAGTACAAGAATGAGAAAGACGATACCCAGTTTAACACCTTCCTTGACCATTTATCTGTAAGTAATGTTATTTATCGCAATTTGTAATGTTGTCTTGCTCTGTCCCATACTTTCTAGCTTCCTCCTAATAAGACTCACATTCTTTTTTCAACAGATGAGGTTCAAGTTGGAGCCGAAAGATGATGCAACTAAACAACCATGCACTCATGTTTTTCATTCTGCTCCGCGATAGTATCGGTATCACCTTAGAAAAACTCACTTTGAAGGGAAGTCTAACAATGAAATCGTCCAAACATCTCTAGTGGAATATATTACACATGAAGACCGGACAACCCTTGTTAAACACTGGTCTGATCGAAGTATCAGGTAGGGTATATGTATTTGATCAAATCACATATTGAACTTGTATTTACGTATGTGCCTTACAAGTGTATCTTCTTCTAGGCTAACTGTTTGAAGAACAAGACCAACCATTCTAAAGTGAAATTCCAATAGACAACAGGATCTCACAGCTATATTGCACATTGTGAGGCTCTTGTAAATAGCTGCTAGTTCCTACTTTTTTCTCTGCCATATTATCGTATCTATATTGACTTGTTCCAAATACAGAGGAAAGCCCGTGCAGACCAAAAAGAACCTGAACCGAATGCAGTGCAAATCTTCAAGGATTGCCACACAAGAAAGATGAAGGGCACGAGCACACCAGTTCAAGCCGCTGTTGTAAGTCCTTACTCCTCCTGCCTTTGAACTGCTTGTTACTATGACGTGTTTATTTAACTGCTTGGTTTGGAGCTAATGTCAGTTACTCTGTTCACTTTTATACACAATTTTCTTAACGTATCATTTCACCTTACACGGTTTAAAAGAGATGAGGATATTCTTTTGGTCTTGATCTGTAATCTAGTTGTGATGTTCATGTGCCCACACAATGATACAATAGCCTGTTTGTTTTATATCTGTTTGCGCATGATATGAATGATGTCATACTATGTTCATCCTACTTTAAACCATGTCTCTTTATCCTTAGATGTCAACGATTGTGAGGAAATAGACAATACAATAGGCATGCTACATGGACATATGTTCCTAAAGTAATTTTATTATGTAGTTGGCACTACAATACATGCTAATGTACTATAGTACTTCACCAAAATAAGTTATGTATAAATGTGAAACCTACTTTGTTTGTTTTTGTCTCATTAGTAACTTATCTGGTACACTAATCTACAAGTTCAGACTTTCAGCAAGCTATGGAACAAATAATTGAACAACTACAACCACCTAAAGGTGACGAAGCTACCACAAGCACAATGTCACCTCTTGCTGCAGTGCGTTAGTATCTGAAAGTGCAACTATCCCTGGGTGGTTTTGGTAATTCCTAACAACATATAGCTCATTGAGCTAATGCTACTTGAAGATAAATATTTCAGGAAAATCTCAATGATTGGCATGTCATGGATTAGAAAGTGGACCCCTCAAAATGCTAAGGACAAAGGATTGGCTCAAGCTCAAAGCACAAGACTCTACATTTTACTTTTAATGATCCAAGATCACATTGAGTCCATAGGAAAAGCCAATACTATTAAAAGGGGGTGAGGTGTTGCTAAATGAGTTGCCTGCTCAAAATGCTTAGTGATATGCTCCAAAACCCTTAACTACTTTCCCATATCCACATATGTCCCAAACCAAAAGTCAAACTCGTCCCCATCGAAATCTTCTATCCGACGCCACCGAGTTCACTTGACATAACTACTGCCATAAACCCTAGTCACTTCGGTCTCACCGATAGGGATCTCAGTCTCACCGAGATGGGATTGCAAACTCTCTGTTTCCCTTCGTAACGTTTTGGTCCAACCGAGATGAGCGATCGGTCCCACCGAGATTGCAATGCAAACTCTGTGTTTCCCCTTCGTAACGTTTCGGTCTAACCGAGATGAGCCAATCGGTCCAACCGAGTTTGCCTGACCAACTCTCTGTTTGCCTATTACCAAAATCGGTCCCATCGAGTTTGTGTAATCGGTCCCACCAAGTTGACATATCGGTCCCACCGAAAATCCTAACGTTCACATTTTGAACTAAATCGGTCTGACCGAGTTATATGATTCGGTCCCACCGAGTTTGGTGATTTGTGTGTAACGGCTAGATTTTGTGTGGAGGCTATATATACCCCTCCACCCACTCTTCATTCATGGAGAGAGCCATCAGAATATGCCTACACTTCGAACATACATTTTCTGAGAGAGAACCACCGACACTTGTGTTGAGGTCAAGATATTCCAATCCAACCACATAAATCTTGATCTCTAGCCTTCCTCAAGTTTCTTTCCACTCAAATCATCTTTCTACCAAATCAAATCCTATGATAGAGAGTTGAGTGTTGAGGAGACTATTACTTGAAGCACAAGAGCAAGGAGTTCATCATCAACACAACATCTATTACCTTTTGGAGAGTGGTGTCTCCTAGATTGGTTAGGTGTCACTTGGGAGCCTCTGTCAAGATTGTGGAGTTGAAACAAGGTGTTTGTACGGGCAAGGAGATCGCCTACTTCGTGAAGATCTACCCTAGTGAGGCAAGTCCTTCGTGGGCGATGGCCATGGTGGGATAGACAAGGTTGCTTCTTTGTGGACCCTTCATGGGTGGAGCCCTCCGTGGACTCGCGCAACTGTTACCCTTCATGGTTTGAAGTGTCCATCAATGTGGATGTATGATAGCACCACCTATCGGAACCACGCCAAAAATCTCTGTGTCTACATTGCGTTTGCTCCCTCCAAACTCCTCCCTTTACCTTTATATGCAATTGTTTTACATTCCGCTGCTATACTCTTAGAATTGCATGTGTAGGTTGATTACTTGGTTGTGCTAAGTTGCTAAAATCTGCCAAGAATTAAAATTGGGAAAAAGGCTAGATTTTTATTTGGTCAATTAGTCTAATCACCCCCTCTAGAAATACTTTTGATCCTATAGTATCTCTCCACTAACAGTGCAAAAAGGACCTTCCTCCATAATTCTGGGTTGGTTGTCAAGGTAACCTCGTCCAAATCGCCTACCGAACAAAATCTTCTAGCTAGGCAGAGTGATATGTCTGTGCTCTAGAGACAAGTCCAATCCCTAGTGCTCATTGTTTCAGAAACAAGAATAGTGATTGACAACTGTCGTCAAGATATGAATGGTTTTGAAACCAGATAATCACACATTTGCTTCATTGTTCAAGGGCAATGGCAGAAAAAGGGGAAGATCATGCTGCTCCATTAGATTCTACAGCCTAAAACATTAGCACTCAGGTCAAATGATCTGTGCTTCTATACATCTGATGGTGCTTTTATCTACAAGGACTGTAAACTTTATGCTGACACACCTTTTGTTGTATGGCTGGAATTTATGATGTTGTGATACAACATTCATTGTGCTACCAAAGGCTATAGAAATTACGACGCTATTTTTGTATAGTTTAGATAATGTACTCGGCCGAAAGCTTCGTAGGAGCCCAACGTGCCAACATTCGTCGGACCCATTCCAATTGGGCTAAAAACGATTATGGGTCATAATTTGCATGTATCCCACTAAAAAATCTGGGCCTAAATCAGCATAAGCTTTCATATTTTTGGTAGGCCTTTAACAGGCCGAAACATAATTTGGGCCCTCAGTAACAATAGGCCGTTAACATGTGTAAATATCTCGAGCCCATAAATAACATGGGCCTTCAATAGGCCGAAAGTGACATTGGGCCCTGATTGTGCCAAATTACCCACTAGTCATTAGCAGGATGAAATGTATCTCAGCTCGTGGTGGCCCATTTACAATGCGGATCGTTCAAACGCCGAAATTTAGACGGGCCATAAATGTTCCGACCTACTACATGGGCTTTTAACAGGTCGAAAGTTCGGTCGGGCTTGATTAGTATCAGTTTTATATGGGCCGTTAATAGGCCTGATGTGACATTGGGCCACATATGGCCCATGGATTTTGTCCGACGTTAACAGGCCAAAGATCACAACAGGCTGGAAGTGGCCCAAATCTACAGTGGGCCTCTAACAAACCAATTGTAAGACATGGCCGAATATGACCCAAATCCTTGATTGTCATTTACGGGCCAAAAGTTTCAATGGCCAATAAATGGGCTCAAATGAAGCGGAACCTTTAACAGGCCGAAAACACACCAGGCCGTAATTCGGCCCAAGTACTTAGCAGACTGTTAATGGGCCAGAAGTGACCATGGGCCATGATGATGACAAGTTTAGAACGGGCCATTGATGGGCCGATTTGACACTAGTCGTATGGGCCTTAACTACGAGTGGGCCATCTAGAAGCAGGCCGTTAATGGGCCAACCCACTAATTTTGACTAGGCCAGCCTTTTTAACCTAAATGGGTCGCCGTTGGGCCTTGCCACGTGTCGATGTATCATAGACGCCTCCTGTCCATTGGGCGGTTGACATCTGTCCTTTCGCGGTGCTTACACATGGTTGATATAGCCAATGATAATTTTACACCTGGAAAATACTCATTGGTCCCAGCTGTTAACGGGTTCTCATATCCAAACCGGAACTCGATAGCTTAACGGTGACACGGTGGATGCCACGTGTCGGTTACCCTTGATGAAAGCACATCTATTACGCGCGATTTATCGTCATGGAAGTGGACAGTTCCATGATGATAATTATGGTAATGTCATGGAACACTTCTACCACAGCACATGTATGACTATCTTGATTCTGCAATATAATCGTCATGGATGTACATGCATGACAGAAACATGACCTACTGTGACAAACACGTATCATCATGGAAGTGCTTTTTGTAGTGCACAATATGAAATCAATATCAGTAGATGTGGCATGACTTAAATTTTCATATTATATAACTTTAGCATGGTAGATGTTGATATTTTTTCATATAAATAAGGTCAAAATTTATGAAGTTTGACTTCAGACAATTCTGATATGCAGAGTTAAAGGACCGGAGGGAGTATTAACACGCCTTTCAATTTGATTTAACAATGACACTGTTTAGATACTCTAACTTAGCTAGAGGTTAGATTTAGTTTCTAGCTCATGACAGCTAAAAGGGAGAGAGAGATTGGTGGAATAGTTCATTGTATTGCTTAGCCTCATGGGCATATATATAGAAGTACATGGTCATCTTGGAGTACAAGTCAAGGTAGAATAAATCCTATGCTATCCTATGTTGCCTAAATAAGAATGATACTCAACAATGACTAACCCTAAACTAACTCTATCTAGAGGTGTTTTTGGAGGGTTAGACATAACTAGCTCAATCTAGCCCTCATGTTTGGATACTTTAGGGCTATTTGTGCCCAAACTAGCTCAAACTAACTCTAACACATGGATCTAAATAGGGCCAATAACTAGTGTACTTAAACCCGCACAATACAAGTTTGAATGACTATGTTTGCTTGTTTTTAAATATTAGGCATGTTGTAGTTAATAACACACCTTTCCAATTTTTGTTTTTAAATATTAGGTTTTTAACAATTTGGTCTTGCACATGTAGGTCCTGCTGTCACAGGTTTTGACCCACTGTTCGACACTTTTGCATATGGGGAAATGAGTTTTCCATGAATAAGTCAAGTCAAGAAACTCAGAAAGATTATTAGGATAAAGAAATTATCGACAAAAAACAACAAGACTTTGTCTGCACAATGAAGAAGACATCAGTTCACTGCAGCATGGTACTAACTATCATACCTTGTCTTTTTAATTCCTTTGCACCATTTCAAATCTAGAGAAGATTATTTAAGCATATCCTTGTTTTTAGGCCTTTCCAAAGCAGTTCACTTATGATTAACTCTCAAACCACCTGTATGGTCATGAGGCAAGGAAGGTATTCATACAACACCCACAGTTCAATATTGAAGTCTTCTTGAAGAGGACGAAGGATGGACGATCAGTCATCCACAGGCACTGGCCAAAAGTTGCAAAGACCTTCAACATAAATGAAGGCTCAATATTCGCCTTCCGCTTCAGTAGTTCTCCAAATGAGATTCATCTGTCTATGTGCCGTCTATGATGCTAATTTCCAAAGGTTATAGATGTTGCATGTCAAACTTGGTGCTGGTGCAGTTGTGTAATGGGGTAGCTGAGTTCTGAAGCTATATGATGTTGTACTATGATGTATTTCAATTATGAAATCCCGCTTCCTTAATATGAAAATGAAATATATTCTCTACTTAATATGAAATGTCAATTAGATTAATAAATGGATAATTAATAATAGGACAATTAGTTTCCTAATGGCCAATTAGCCTGCTAATTGGTTTTTTTATTGCAAACGTTTATTGAGAAAACACCGTGGGTGATGACCTCAGACAACGCACACAGTTTCTAGGAATAAAACATGTTGGATCAATCAACAATCGCACATGACTTCCTCTTGAAAACTGTTTGCGTTACGCCACCATGCGCAAATGTTTACCACATAATAAGTGTGTGTGATGGACAGCCTATGCCACACAATTTCTTCTGCACACCATGGATGATGCATTCAATAATGCAAACGGTAAAATTATTAATATCGTCTGCAATGGAAACACTATCACAAACGATTTAATGGGAAAAATTGTGTGTGATGTACATGCGAATGGAAACATTTTCCTTGGAGTGACTGTGTGGGATGTATATGCGAATCGAAATGTACTTCTTGGATTGACTGTGTAGGATGTACATACTAACAAAAACATATTCTTTGGATTGCCTGTGTGAAATGTACATACGAACGGATATGTTTAGCTGAGACTGACTGTGTGGGATGTACTTATAACCGAAAAGGATTTGACATGTATAATTGTATATTTTTGCACAACTGTATGTATTACAGTATTTGATTGCTCGTCCGTCGCACACGACCTCACTTTGTCGAGCGTGTGTGACCGGAGGGCCTACCCCTGATGGTTTCTGGGTCATGTGGGAAGGACCCCCCTATCGCAGTCACTCACTTGGCGACGGTTCAAAACGCCATCGTGGAAAGGGGTTAAAAACCGTTTGTATAGCACCTCGCTGTACCAGTGATGGCGTGCGTGAAGAAATGATATTGTTGCAACCAAGCAAATGATTGGTACAAGTAATCAACAAGTTCGATGCAACACACAAGGCATATATATCATGAGGCATAACAATGTGGAAATCATGAATGAAAGCACTATCTCTAACATGCGTGCCATCAAGTGGTCCAAGATGACCAATAAGTCCCATGGTGGAAGCAACACAAGAAGTATGATCCACAATATCCGTGCTCATGGTTTTGTGTTTCTCGAAAGAGAAGGATATCGCCTCGAAAGCATGTACGTGTGCGCCCTTCACAATGCCGAAGTACAAGCAAGTGCGATGTAGACTCGTCATGGTAGAAGGTGGTTCACTCTCAAGAGCTCGGATTGTCAACTCACGTGATGTGTTAGTTGTCACGAAGTACAAGTATCCTACACATGCACAAAATAAAGCAAACAACGTATGTGCATGGTAGATAAACACATCATCCATCATGATGGTTCTATTCTCTTGCACATAACCATTAGAAGCACAAGTACACGAATAATATGATGCAACAATGGCAATATTCATGGCACTGGATATATGGTGCAAATAAGGAAGCTAAGCATGCTTCACAAGAAATATGTCAAAAGCTCCAAACATATGGGGCAATATCATTAGTAAGACTAAAAGCATTGTTGCACTCAATACATGACAAATCATCTAGTAAGTGTAACATCCCAATTTTCAATTTGGATGTTAATCATTAGGTCATCATATGCATCCATATTTGAGCATTTTGAATTTGGTTTATTTGGAAATTTTGATCCTAGAGACCGTAAGCAACTCTAGGACCATTTGAGAGAGTTGGAGGTTTTCATAAAATTCCATTTTTGAATTTTCAAAATTTGGTAACTTGATCAAGTGATTTTTATTCGAAGTTATTTTACAATTATTTCAAAATAAATAAAATAAGGAGAGAATATAATATGAGTTCTTCAAAACAGAGGAAATAATGGAAATTTAATTTTGAATAAAATTATTTATATTTATTTGAGATTTTTTTTATTCGGTTAAATTAGGGAAAAATTACATTTTTGAAAAATACATTTTAGGCCAGAAAAATGTTCATGTGGTCCTAAATATTAGGAGAGGATCGTGAAAATTATTTTTGGGAATTTTAGGATTTTTATTTAATTTTATTTTGGATTCTTTTTCTCTGTGGAGGAATTATTTTAAAAAAATCGCGAATCGACTGGGCCAGCCTAGCCAAGCCAGGCCAAGGCCCAACTCGCCTCCGTCGCCTTCCCCGAATGCGGGAGACCGGCTCCCGCACGGACGCGCCGCCGCCGGAGTCCCAGCCGGACTCCGCCTCCGCCTCGACCCCTCCCCCCAGCCGGTCCTCCCCCCTCTTTAAATAGCCGCCCCGCCACCCCCACTCCTCCTCAAGTTGCCGCCCCGCCGCCCCAAGCCGACCGCGCCGCCGCCGCGCCGCACCACTGCCTGTGCCGCTCCCCGCCACCGTAGCCGCCGCCCCGCTGTCGCCGTCTCACCCGAGAACATCGTCGCTGCCGGTTTTTCTTCCCCGAACCGGTAAAAACCGATCGGTTCCTACATTTTTTCGGTTTTTAGATTAGATCGTTTTTTTAATTTTATTAGGTTATTTAGTGAACGTTCACCCGATTAGTTCTTTTAACGAACGAATTCATTCATTAGTCTTTGTTAGCGGACGTTCGTCTGATAGATTTTTTTCTATTTCTATTTTTTTCGGCCAGGGACCTATCCACGAATAGTTTTCTTACATATTAGTCCCTGATCTTTAGACCCTCACTACTTTTTGCTCGTTTATCCAAAGTCGGTGAAACCAACGCCAAAATCTTCGTCTTTTTCCCCTCTGTCCAAATAATCAACTTGAACATGATTTTGAAAACATAAAATTTGATTTCAAACAGTTTGAATTTGAACTTCTTCTGATCGTAATTTGACTTTCGTATCTTCAATATGATTTTGCAAATCGAAGCTCTTCACTTGGACTTTCTGTTTAGATCTTTTATTTTGGTTTTACCTTTGCATCTTATGCTTGAGTGCTTACGTATGCTATTGTTTGTTCATGATAGAGTTTCCGGAGTGCGAGGCTTGCTACTACGAATCACTAGGGTTTTCCGAGCGTCAGCAAGGCAAGTAACACTTTGATCATATTCCCTTTATTACCCAGTTTTTATGCATTAGTTTCAACCATCAAACATTGCATGAGTAGGACTTTGATGACATGTGGGTATTGGGAAGTAGTTGATGAGGTAGGAACCTATTGTCTTATATTCAAACCCCGGGTATTGCTACGTTATGCCTATTGTACTTTGCTATGCTTGTAGACATGGATTGGTTTGTGAGATTCATGAAAGATGTGAGAGTTATTTATAACTAAGGGAAACTTAAGGTGGCTACTTTAATACACATCTGGGTGGATTGGTTACGGGCACCTTGAGCAATCCAGTGTTGTCCTAGGATATCCCGGAGTACCTGTGCGATCACCCTATGGAATGCCACCCAGGCTCAAAGCGATCATAAGATTATTCATGCTAGAAACTTCCGTGTGCAGCCACAAGCCATTATGGGCTCTGGCATAGTTGAGTATGTTGTGTGAACTCTTTCAGTGGTAGGCTAGCAGATGTAGGGGATGTAGGTGGTACTGTCTACCTAGAGTAAAGAGTTAATGCTTCAGAAACACTATGTCTCGATCTTCCGATCATGGATGTGGTCGAGTCTTGTGAGGAAAAGTGTGCAAACCTCTGTAGAGTGTATAAACTAATCATGGTTAGCCGTGTCCCCAGTCATGGACATCTTGAGTATCTGGTACTTGAATTATTGATTTGATCTCATCACTTTACTTAATGAAATTGTTGGGTTATAATTACTATTTTTGGATTGAGTTGGAGGAACCTTATCAATAATGACATAAAATTTGTAGTTAACTGAAATATATTCCTTTGTTGTAGGGAAAAACTAGCTTTATGCAAATGATAACCGTAGAGCCTCCACCAGCCAAATATGCATGTAGTGATAGCTATTATTGATTCATTCCTCTATGGTGTTATCTTGTCAGCATATTCCATGTGCTGACCTACACGGCTGCAACGTATCATGTTGCAGAATTTTCAGACGAAGAGTAAGGTCGTTGACATGCACTCAGTTTTGTCGTGGAGTTGGATGGACTCATTTATCTTCGAAGCTTCCATAGTTATCTTATTTAGATGGCTGCTACTTCTTGAGCATGCGTTGGTTTTCCCTTGAAGAGGAAAGGGTGATGCAACAAAGCATGCGTTGGTATCAATCCAGTAGGAGACTACACGCAAGTCACCTAGTACCTGCACAAACAAACAAGAACCTCACAACCAACGCGATAAAGGGGTTGTCAATCCCTTCACGGTCACTTACGAGAGTGAGATTTGATAGAGATAATAAGATAAATATTTTTGGTATTTTTGTGATATAGATTGGAAAATAAAGATTGCAAAATAAATAGTAAACTAGAATTGTAGATTGGAAACTTATATGATGTAAAGTAGACCCAGGGGACATAGATTTCACTAGTGGCTTCTCTCAAGATAGCATGTATTACAGTGGGCGAACAAATTACTGCTGAGCAATTGATAGAAAAGCGCATAGTTATGATGATATCTAAGGCAATGATCATGAATATAGGCATCATGTCCGTGACAAGTAGACCGAAACGATTCTGCTTCGACTACTATTACTCCACACATCGACCGCTATCCATCATGCATCTAGAGTATTAAGTTCACAAGAACGGAGTAACGCATTAGGCAAGATGACATGATGTAGATGGATAAACTCAAGAAATATGATATAAACCCCATCTTTTTATCCTCGATGGCAACAATACAATACATGTCGTTTCCCTTTCTGTCACTAGGATCGAGCACCGCCATATTGAACCCAAAGCTAAGCACTTCTCCCATTGCAAGAAAGATCAATCTAGTAGGCCAAACCAAACTGATAATTCGAAGAGAATTACAAAGATATCAAATCATGCATAAAAGAATTCAGAGAAGAATCAAATAATATTGATAGATAATCAAATCATAAACCCACAATTCATCAGATCTCGGCAAACACACCGCAAAAAGAGTTACATCGAATAGGTCTCCAAGAAGATTGAGGAGAACTTTGTATTGAGATCCAAAGAGAGAGAAGAAGCCATCATGCTAATAACTATGGACCCGAAGGTCTGTGGGAAACTACTCACACATCATCGGAGAGGCTATGGTGTTGATGTAGAAGCCCTCCGTGATCGAGTCCCCCTCTGGCAGATTGCCGAAAAAGGCCCCAAGATGGGATATCACGGGTACAGAAGGTTGCGCCGGTGGAAAATGTGTTTCATGGCTCTCCCCGAAGGTTTTAGGGAATAAGAGTATATATATAGGCGAAAGAAGTAGGTCGGTGGAGCTGCGAGGGGCCCACGAGGGTGGGGGCGCATCTGGCCCCCCTGGGCGCGCCCTCCTACCTCGTGGCCGCCTCGCAGCTTCCTTGACGTCCACTCCAAGTCTCCTGGATCATGTTTGTTCCAAAAAGATCCTCGCGAAGGTTTCATTCCGTTTGATATTCCTTTTCTGTGAAACACTAAAATAGGCAAAAAAACACAATAATTTGCACTGGGCTTTCGGTTAATAGGTTAGTCCCAAAAATAATATAAAAAGGTATATTAAAGCCCATTAAACATCCAAAACAGATACTATAATAGCATGGAACAATAAAAAATTATAGATAATTTGGAGACGTATCAAGCATCCCCAAGCTTAATTCCTGCTCGTCCTCGTGTAGGTAAATGATAAAAACAGAATTTTTGACGTGGAATGCTCCCTAACATAATTTTCAATGTAATTCTCTTTATTATGGCATGAATTTTCAGATCCAAAAGTTTCAAGATAAAAGTTTAATATTGACATAAAAATAGTAATACTTCAAGCATACTAGCCAAGCAATTATGTCTTATCAAAATAACATAGCCAAAGAAAGCTTATCCCTACAAAATCATATAGTTTGGCCATGCTTCATTTTCGTCACACAAACTGCTCCCCTCATGCATAACCCCGATGACAAGCCGAGTAATTGGTTCACACTTTTTAACGCGCTTCAGCCTTTTCAACCCTTACACAGTACATGAGCACAAGAAATGGATATAGCACTATAGGTGGAATAGTATATGATGATGGGGGTTATGTGAGAATACAAAAAAGGAGAAAGTCTCACATTGATGCCCATCAATTGATGTCAATGTGAGGAGTAGGGATTGCCATGCAACGGATGCACTAGAGCTATAAGTGTATGAAAGCTCATCTAAAGAAACTAAGTGGGTGTGCATCCAACTTTCTTGCTCACGAAGACCTAGGGCATTTTGAGGAAGCCCATCATTGGAATATACAAGCCAAGTTCTATAGTGAAAAATTCCCACTAGTATATGAAAGTGACAAAATAAGAAACTCTCTATCATGAAGACCATGGTGTTATTTTGAAGCACAAGTGTGGAAAAGGGATAGTAACATTGTCCCTTCTCTTTTTTTCTCATTTTTTATTTGTGCTTCTTTGGCCTCTTTTTTTCTCACATGGGACAATGCTCTAATAATGATGATCATCACACTTTTATTTACTCATAACTCAATGTTACAACTCGATACTAGAACAATAAGTATGACTCGATGTGAATGCCTCCGGCGGTGTACCGGGATATGCGATGAATCAAGAGCGACATGTATGAAAGAATTATGGAAGTGGCTTTGCCACAAATACGATGTCAACTACATGATCATGCAAAGCAATATGACAATGATGGATCGTGTCGTAATAAATGGAATAGTGAAAAGTTGCATGGCAATATATCTCGAAATGGCTATGGAAATGCCATAATAGTTAGGTATGGTGACTGTTTTGAGGAACATATAAGGAGGCTTATGTGTGATAGAGCGTATCGGATCACGGGGTTTGGATGCACCGGCGAAGTTTGCACCAACTCTCAAGGTGAGTAAGGGCAATGCACGGTAGCGAAGAGGCTAGCAAATTGCGGAAAGGTAAGAGTGCATATGATCCATGGAGTCAAATTAGTCATAAAGAACTCATATACTTATTGCAAAAGTTTATTAGCCCTTGAAGCAAAGTACTACTATGCATGCCCCTAGAGGGATAGATTGGTAGGAAAAGACCATCACTCATCCCCGATCGCCACTCATAAGGAAAGCACTCAAAGAACACCCCATGCTTCAAATTTGTCACACAACGTTTACCATACATGCATGCTACGGGACTTGCCAACTTTAACACAAGTATTTCTCAATTTCACAATTGCCCAACTAGCATGACTATAACATTACCACCTTTATATCTCAAAACATCTATCAAGAATCATAGTATTCAATGCACTCTATATGAAAGATTTTATCATACCCATCTTGAATGCCTATAATATTAGGACTAGTTTTATAGCCAAAGAAAATTACCATGCTGTTCTAAAAGACTCTCAAAATAATATAAGTGAAGCATGAGAGATCAATAATTTCTACAAAATAAAAACCACCACCGTGCTCTAAAAAGTATAAGTGAAGCACTAGAACAAAATTATCTAGCTCAAAAGATATAAGTGAAGCACATAGAGTATTCTAGTAAATTCCGATTCATGTGTGTCTCTCCCAAAAGGTGTGTACAGCAAGGATGACTATGGTAAACTAAAAAGCAAATACTCTGATCATACAAGACGCTCCAAGCAAAACACATATCATGTGGTGAATAAAAATATAGCCTCAAGTAAAGTTACCGATAGACGAAGACGAAAGAGGGGATGCCTTCCGGGGCATCCCCAAGCTTAGGCTTTTGGTTGTCCTTGGATTTTACCTTGGGGTGCCTTGGGAATCCCCAAGCTTAGGCTCTTGCCACTCCTTGCTCCAAAATCCATCAAATCTTTACCAAAAAACTTGAAAACTTCACAACACAAAACTCGACAGAAAATCTCATGAGCTCCGTTAGTAAAAGAAAACAAATCACCACTTAAGGTACTGTAATGAACTCGTTCTTTATCTATATTGGTGTTAAACCTACTGTATTCCAACTTATCTATGGTTCATACCCCCCCCCCCGATACTAGCCATAGATTCATCAAAATAAGCAAACAACACACAGAAAACAGAATCTGGCAAAAACAGAACAGTCTGCAGTAGTCTGTAGGTTTTGAATACTTCTGTAACTCCAAAAATCCTACCAAATTATTAATACATAAATAATTTTTATATTGATCTACTGCAATTGGAATTGGTATTTTATCGCTCTCTGTTTAAAAATGAAAATTATTCTTGTGAGCGCATACTTTCTGTTTTTTCAGCAAGATCAAATAACAATCATCCAAGAAGATCATAAAGGCTTTACTTGGAACAAACACTAATTAAAACATAAAAAACACAATCATAACAGAGGCTAGATGATTTATTTATTACTAAACAGGAACAAAAATAAAATTGGGTTGCCTCCCAACAAGTGCTATCGTTTAACGCCCCTAGCTAGGCATAAAGACAAGAATAGATCTAGGTATTGTCATCTTTGGTATGCAATCCATAAGTGGCTCTCATAATAGATTCATAAGGTAATTTAATTTTATTCCTAGTAAAGTGTTCCATGCCTTTCCTTAATGGAAATTGTAATGTAATATTTCCTTCTTTCATATCAATAATTGCACCAATCGTTCTAAGGAAAGGTCTACCAAGAATAATAGGACAAGTAGGATTGCAATATATATAAAGAACAATAAAATCTATGGTCACATAATTCCTATTTGCAACAATAAGAACATCATTAATTCTTCCCATAGGTTTCTTAATGGTGGAATCCGCAAGATGCAAATTTAAAGAACAATCATCAAATTCACGGAAACCTAGCACATCACACAAAGTTTTTGGAACCGTGGAAACACTAGAACCTAAATCACATAGAGCATAGCATTCTTGATATTTAATCTTTATTTTAATAGTAGGTTCCCACTCATCATAAATTTTTCTAGGGATAGAAACTTCTAATTCAAGTTTTTCTTCATAAGATTGCATTAAAGCATCAACGATATATTTAGTGAAAGCTTTGTTTTGATATTAAGCATGAGGAGAATTTAGCACGGATTGCAACAAGGAAATACAATCTATCAAAGAGCAATTATCATAATTAAATTCCTTGAAATCCAAAATAGTGGGTTCATTGCTATGTAAAGTTTTGACCTCTTCAATCCCACTTTTACCAATTTTTGCATCAAGATCTAAAAACTCTGAATTATTGGGATGACTTATAACTAAAGTTGACTCATCTCCAGTCCCATCTTAATCAAGATTCATATTGGCAATCAAAGATTTAATAGGAGACACATCAATCACTTTTAGATCTTCATCATTATTATCATGAAAGCTAGAAGAACATGCTTTTACAAAGCAATCTTTCTTAGCACACATCCTAGTGGTTCTTTCTTTGCACTCATAAATGGAAATTCTCATGGCTTTGAGAGATCATTGATATCATGCTTAGGTGGAATAGGTATAAGTTTCAAAGAATCAACATCAAGAGAAATTCAATCCACGTTCCTAGCCAACTCATCAATCTTGAGCAATTTTTCTTCAAGCAAAGCATTGAAATTCTTTTGTAAATTCATAATTTCTTTAACACTAGTCTCAAAATCAAAGGGCATATTATTAAAATTTCCATAAGATTTGTTGTAGGAATTACCATGATTAGTAGAGGAATTACTAGGGAGCGGCCTAGAATTAAAGTTTCCTCTATATGTGTTGTTACCAAAGTTGTTCCTACCAACAAAATTAACATCCATAGATTCATTATTATTCACAATCAAAGTAGACAAAGGCATATCATTAGGATCAGAAGAAACACTCTTATTAGCAAACAACTTCATAAGTTCATCCATCTTTCCACTCAAAACATTAATCTCTTCTATCGCATGAACCTTTTTACTAGTAGATCTTTCGGTGTGCCATTGAGAATAATTAACCATAATATTATCTAGGAGTTTAGTAGCTTCTCCTAAAGTTATTTCCATAAAAGTGCCTCCCGCGGCTGAGTCTAAAAGATTTCTAGAAGCAAAATTCAATCCAGCATAAATTTTTTGTATAATCATCCATAAATTCAAACCATGTGGAGGGAAATTACGTATCATTAATTTCATTCTCTCCCAAGCTTGTGCAACATGCTCATGATCAAGTTACTTAAAATTCATAATATCGTTTCTAAGAGAGATGATCTTAGCGGGAGGAAAATACTTAGAGGTAAAAACATCTTTGCACTTATTCCAAGAATCAATACTATTCTTAGGCAAAGAAGAGAACCAAGTTTTAGCACGATCTCTAAGCGAAAACGGAAATAGCTTCAATTTAACAATATCATTATCCACATCTTTCTTCTTTTGCATATCACATAAATCAACAAAATTGTTTAGCTGGGTAGCGGCATCTTCACTAGGAAGGCCAGCAAATTGATCTTTCATGACAAGATTCAGCAAAGCAGTATTAATTTCACAAGATTCAGCATCGATAAGAGGAGCAATTGGAGTGCTAATAAAATCATTATTGTTGGTATTGGAAAATTCACACAATTTAGTATTGTCTTGAGCCATCGTGACAAACAATCAACCCAACCCACAAGCAAACAAGAGGCAAGCAAAAAGAGACGAATGGAAAAAGGGCAAACGGAAAAGAGGCGAATAAAACGACAAGGCTGAAGTGGGGGAGAGGAAAACGAGAGGCAAATGGCAAATAATGTAATGCGAGGGATAAGAGTTTGTGATGGGTACTTGGTATGTCTTGACTTGGCGTAGATCTCCCCGGCAACAGCGCCATAAATGGCTAGTTGACGGGAGATCAAATCTTGACTTGACTTGGCGTAGATCTCCCCGGCAATGGCACCAGAAATCCTTCTTGCTACCTCTTGAGCATGCGTTGGTTTTCCCTTGAAGAAAAAATGGTGATGCAGCAAAGTAGCGTAAGTATTTCCCTCAGGCTTTGAGAACCAAGGTATCAATCCAGTAGGAGACTACACGCAAGTCACCTAGTACCTGCACAAACAAACAAGAACCTCGCAACCAACGCGATAAAGGGGTTGTCAATCCCTTCACGGTCACTTATGAGAGTGAGATCTGGTAGAGATAATAAGATAAATATTTTTGGTATTTTTGTGATATAGATTGGAAAATAAAGATTGCAAAATAAATAGTTAGCTAGGATTGTAGATTGGAAACTTATATGATGTAAAGTAGACCCGGGGGCCATAGGTTTCACTAGTGGCTTCTCCCAAGATAGCATGTATTATGGTGGGTGAACAAATTACTACCGAGCAATTGATAGAAAAGCGCATAGTTATGATGATATCTAAGGCCATGATCATGAATATAGGCATCACGTCTGTCGGGGATATACCCCGCGGTATGACCCAGCTGGAGTTGTAAACCGGCTGGGACATGGTAAACCGGCGGATGGTAAACCGGCGGAGAGTTATGACAGAGAGTCAAGGCAGACAATGTTAAACCGGCAGACAATGTTAAACTAGGAGACAATGTTAAACTAGCAGACGTTAAGAAGCCCAGAAAGGGAAGTCAAAATAGTTTAAGTTAAAGTCCGAGTTGGACTCCACATGTAACCCGCCCCTTCAACATATATAAGGAGGGGCACGGCTCCTCAAAGGGGGACAAGCAAGAATCAATCTCTAGGGCTAGACACAACTAGAGGAGAGCCGGGTTACGACAACTCCCTCGTGATGATAATGAGATCTACCCTCAAACATCATGTAGGGTTGTTACCGGATGATGTTTCCCGGGGCCCGAAGCTGTCTAAACCCTTGTCTTGTGTTGCGTCTCTCGATTCCGCTCAACCACTCTCAAGCTACCACATAGATGTGTTGGCCTCGTGACTAAGTCCTGACACTAAGGACATCTGCCGTGACAATTCCACGACAGTTGGCGCCCACCGTGGGGCCGTGCACGGTGGTGTTGAGTTCTTGAAGGGATCTCTCCCCAGGATCGAGAGGTTCACAATTTTTCGGACGAAGAGAAGCCGGTTTGGAAGAATATGCATCATTGATGAACAATCGAGCGGTGCGAGCAAAATTGGGGCGAGAATTAAGGTTGCATATCTGTGCTTGCCGCAAGTCGCCAAGTTAACAGAAATTTTCGTTGCGGTTTCGATCTAAATCTATTGCGTGTCTATGGGTCAGAGGCCGCGACACCGATTCCAAGCAGAAGTCCAGGTCGTCGAATCCAAGATTGGCATAATACCAAACTGGCTGTAGCGTAATCGCAGCCTTGAGTTTGTACTAATCCGCCGAAGACCGAGTCACCTTGCTCCGCCTCCGGTTTGACTTCACCGCACCTACAAACCGTTGTTATTTCTTAGTCCGATGACCGGAAGACTGCAAATCGATTGGCAAGTATGTCTTTATGAGCAAGCACGTATCAATCAGACAAATACTACTTGTCATATCAAGTAAAAATATTAGGCTGGACGATTATTCTCTCAATGGCTAGAGCCACGTTCGATCTGCTTGCAAGATCTAAATCGAAGAAAAGTCAAAGTTGAAAAAAAAGAGGGAGCCACTACGAGAAGGAAGCACGAACGTGGACTCCTCGAACCGGCGACGACTCAAAAGCGAAGATGGGCGCAGGCTCTGCTGCTGTTGTGCTGCGGCCGCGTTTCGCAGGCACCTACCCACCTCCGTCGACCGCCGTCGCGTCCGTCTTGAACTGCCACACCTCAACCCGCTGTTATGGCGTGAGCTGCCTCTGTCATGGCCCGCTCGCCTGCAAAACCGTCGGCAGCACCG
This sequence comes from Triticum aestivum, assembly GCF_018294505.1. NCBI lineage: Eukaryota > Viridiplantae > Streptophyta > Magnoliopsida > Poales > Poaceae > Triticum > Triticum aestivum. Next base: position 324,193,069 of record NC_057800.1, read on the forward strand.
CCATGGGTTGCCTCTGTGATGAGGACATCAATACCATTGTTACACCCACAGCCCCTACTGTTACATATACTGGACCAATTACTAGAGCTCGCGCACGCCAATTAAATTACTAGGTACTTTCGTTTCTTGGTAATGATTCTAATGTTCATGAGATTATGATGCTGCCTAAATTGGATACATTTGTTTTGCTTACAAATGAAGGCCCTAGCTTGGAGAAGGATGAACATTGGAGCAAGAACACACATGGAGTTGATGGCATGCGCAAGGGGATCAAGAACGGAGTTACAAGTGATGATTTCAGGACTTTAAAGCCACCATAAGGAGTGCATGAAGCCTTGGACGAAATATACAAGATGCCACTTCATAATATTCGTCCATAGGCTATTCTAGGTGCTGCGTCACCTTATTAATGGGCCAGGCCCATGTAATTTCGAAATACTTAAGTATAGGCTATTTTTAGAGTCTGTATGTGTGGGGAAACAAGAGTTAGGGTTGGTTTCGGACCCCACCCTCAAGGGCCACGAAATTCCCCCTCTTCCTCCATATATACAGCCCTTAGGGCGTCGTTTAGACTTTGGGTTTTGTTTAGATCAAAAGTTCGCCATAGCTGCAACTTCGCGTACTTCGTTTGTGTCCAACGACCAGACCAAGACGTCACAGAACCCCACCTTGATCAATAAAGCTTTCATCTTATATTGACAATATCCAGATTGCAATCTCAGTTTCTTGCTTGTTCTTCATTTGCTCGCAGGAAACAGACCCTCGTGGTCAGGTTGATCGTGCTCCGGCGTGGTCAATAACCCTCGGAAGTTGGTTTAGCGATTGCTAAGGCGCGACGTCTCGCACGTTCATAGTCAGATCGTCAAAGTCGACTCCCACAGAAAACGATAGCCACCATCTCATCGAAACATCGGGACCCTCGCCTCTATCAAGTGGTATCAGATTTCCAGGTTGCTCGGTGAGATTTTACAGTTTTTCGTAGATTAGATCGAGTCTGTTCTTCATACCTACAGTCCACGAAAAAGCCACAAAAATTTTTTAGGGTTAGTTCATCATATCCGAACCAATATGAGCCTTTGCATAATCTTTTTAGGGTTTTTGCTTTGTTGAATTTGCGGTTGCATCGTCGTGTCAAGTTGCTGGTCTTAGAGTCTAGTCTTTTAGAGTTTCGAGTTCTGGTCATAAGTTGTCACACCGCCGCCGCACCATCATCATCGCCCATCTACCACTTTTGCTTATCTGCCACCGCTCTGAATCCATATCCATATACCACCACCAATCCGTATCATATACCACCACCAATCTGTATCCATATACCACCACCGCTACCATATACCACCACCGCTGCCATATACCACAACCATATATCCACCACCAATCCGAGTTCTTCTCATATTAGGTTTGTTCTTGAGATCAATCTAAATTCTGATTCGTGTTTCCTTGCCTGCGTAGGTCTCGGAAAAAAAAAAGAGTCTGGAGACCCCCGGGCAGTTTTTAGGCCAAAATTTTCACGGGCAAATTTTTTTCCCTATCCTATTTTTAGGCTTTTCTGAGTCTTTTGAGCCACGTGCCATCATAGTGATTTTTTGTCGCACTTTTTCGTTGTCGCTGCCCTGATTTCTGAAAAAAAGTGAAAAAAAAATTCGTGCCCATCCTATCAGTTTGACGAGGGAAGAGTTTTGAGACACTCGCCATTATAGTGATTTTTCGCAAAAAAAAGAGGAGCACAAGCAAAAAAAAGGAGCGCAAAAAAAAGAGCGAAAAAAATAGTTCCAGAGTGTGCTTTTCCCTTATTTACGTGCAGCGCCATGATTTTGTTAGTGTTCTAGGCTCGCGTCTCTAGCACGGTCTAGCCTAGGACCAGCACAGTACCGTCGTTGAGCGTTTATTCAACTTTGCATCTCTGAATTGATTATTGCTGACCCTTTTTGCTACCATACTATAAGCCTTCCCAGCTCCACATACATCTACGTCGTGCATTTGACTCTCCCTGGCAATCGCTCTATCCAAGCTTTTGAGAGTTTTGACTATAACGGTTGCCGATCACCACCTGCTGCTTTGTAAGAACTGGTAAGAATTTGAGATTTGCTTGACGGCTTTGTGACACCCGCCACCACCACCACTTGTTAGTAGTCTGTAGGATCATATTCTTGTGTGTTTCTATTGCTGCTAACCATGCCAGGATCACAATCCGACGAGACTGACTGGGAGAACTTGACGAACAAGGAGCTTCATGATATGTTTCAGCAAATGATGAGTGTACAGGTGCAAGATGTGATAAACAGATTAGAAGAGGCCATGGAGAAGATAGATGGCATGGAGAAGACGTTTGAAACAAAGCTCGATAACAAGTTTGCTGAATTGCTTTCGCATTTTCCACCACCACCACCGGCTGCTCCTGCCGCACCTCTGCAACAACAGCAACAACATCGACTACCTCCACGTCGGGAAACAGCCCTCTGCCGAGCGAGCCGTGTCCCTCTTCAGTCGGGCCAAACTGCTGGTGCTGCTGTTGATACTTCTATGGCTCCTACTGCTGATGTGGAGGAGGATCATTATGTGGGAGATTATGAGGATGAGGTTGATCAAAATCAGAACTACGTGCCACCACCAGCACAGCAACCACCAGGTCGTCCACATGCAAATAATGGCAATGGTAGGGCTCACCCTTAGGTACGAGATCATGACCATCTCCCTAAACTAAAATTGAATATTCCACCATTTGAGGGTAGATATGTTCCTGATATATATCTTACTTGGGAGTTAGAAACTGAACAACGATTTACATGTTTACAATATCCTGAGGAGACACGTGTTCCTGCTGCTGTTTGTGCATTCACTAGTTTTGCATGTATTTGGTGGTCTGAGCATTGTAGATTATTTCCTATTCCGGCTACTTGGGCTGCTTTGAAAACTGCTATGCGTACTCGTTGGGTTCCACCATATTATCAACGTGAATTACTTCAAAAATTGCAGCGCTTAAGACAGGGAAAAAATTCTGTAGAAGAATATTATCAGGAATTACAAACTGGCATGATTAGATGTGGTATTGTTGAGGAGAATGAAGCTATGCTTGCACGTTTTATGGGTGGATTAAATAGAGATATTCAGACGATTCTAGAGTATAAGGAGTATACTAATATCTCTCGTTTATTCCATCTTGCTTGTAAAGCTGAACATGAAGTGCAGGATCGACAGGCATTGGCGCGGACTAACTTTTCTGCAGATCGACCTTCATCATGGACACCACGTGCATCATCTACTTCCACACGTTCTGCTACACCGGCGCCTCCGTCGGCTGCCACCTCCAACCGTGATACAATGAAGCAGGCACAATCACCACTATCTGCCAAGAGCACACCTTCTGGGCCTGCAAAGAGCTCTTCTTCATCCATGGCATCAACAGGGCAAACACATGATATTATTTGTCGACGTTGCAAGGGTGGAGGTCATTATGCGAGAGAATGCCCATCTAAGCGTGTGATGATTGTTACTGAGGATGGTGGGTATGAGTCTGCTAGTGACTATGATGAGGAGACTTTGGCTCTTATTACACGTGACGAACACGGTGGAGACGATTCTGATCATGAGATGCAATACATGGCTCCTGAAGATGCTGACAGGTATGAATGTTTAGTTGCTCAACGTGTTTTGAGTGTGCAGGTTACACAAGCTGAGCAAAATCAGAGGCATAATTTGTTCCATACAAAGGGAGTTGTGAAGGAACGTTCTGTTCACGTGATCATAGATGGAGGGAGCTGCAATAACTTGGCCAGCATGGAGATGGTGGAGAAGCTATCTCTCACCACAAGACCACATCCACATCTTTACTACATCTAATGGTTCAACAACAGCGACAAGGTCAAGGTAACACGTACTGTTCGTGTGCATTTTAGTATCTCTACATATGCTGATTATGTTGATTGTGATGTGGTACCTATGAAAGCATGTTCCTTATTACTTGGTAGACCATGGCAATTTGATAAAAATTCTGTACACCATGGTAGAAACAATCAGTATACTCTTGTTCATAACGATAAAAATATTACTTTGCCTCCTATGACTCCTGATTCCATTTTGAAAGATGATATTAATAGAGCTAATAAAGCAAAACGGGAGACAAATAAGAGTGAAAATCAGATTGTGGCAAAAGAATTTGAGCACCAAATGAAGTCTAATAATAAACCATCTACTGTTGTTTCTGAAATTAAATTGAAAAGTGCATGTTTACTTGCCACCAAATCTGATATTGATGAGCTAGATTTCAGCAAATCTGTTTGCTATGCCTTTGTGTGGAAAGAGGCATTATTTTCATTCGAGGACGTGCCTTCCTCTTTGCCCCCTGCTGTCACTAACATTTTGCAGGAGTTCGCTGACGTCTTTCCACAAGACGTGCCACCGGGATTACCACCTATTCGAGGGATTGAGCATCAAATTGACTTAATTCCCGGTGCTTCGCTACCCAACTGTGCACCATACTGTACCAATCCAGAGGAGACGGAGGAGATTATGCGTCAAGTACAAGAACTGCTCGACAAAGGTTATATACGCGAATCCCTTAGTCCTTGTGCTGTTCCTATCATTTTAGTGCCGAAAAAGGATGGTACGTCGCGTATGTGCGTTGATTGTAGAGGCATAAATAATATTACTATTCGTTATTGTCATCCTATTCCTAGGCTCGATGATATGCTTGATGAATTGAGTGGCTCTACAATATTCTCCAAAGTTGATTTGCGTAGTGGATACCATCAAATTCGTATGAAATTGGGAGATGAATGGAAAACAGCATTTAAAACTAAGTTTGGATTATATGAGTGGTTAGTCATGCCTTTTGGGTTAACTAATGCACCTAGTACTTTCATGAGGTTAATGAACGAAGTTTTACGTGCTTTCATTGGACGATTTGGGGTAGTTTACTTTGATGACATATTGATTTATAGCAAATCTTTGGAGGAACATTTGGAACATTTACGTGCTGTTTTTATTGCTCTACGTGATGCACGTTTGTTTGGAAACCTTGGAAAGTGCACCTTTTGCACCGACCGAGTATCTTTTCTTGGCTATGTTGTTACTCCACAGGGAATTGAAGTTGATAAAGCCAAGATTGAAGCTATTGAGAGTTGGCCGCAGCCCAAAACGGTCACACAAGTGAGGAGTTTCCTTGGCCTCGCTGGTTTCTATAGGCGTTTTGTGAGAGATTTCAGCACCATTGCTGCACCTCTCAACGAGCTTACAAAGAAGGATGTGCCTTTTGTTTGGGGTACCGCACAGGAAGAAGCCTTCACGGTATTGAAAGATAAGTTGACACATGCTCCTTTACTCCAACTTCCTAATTTCAATAAGACTTTTGAGCTTGAATGTGATGCTAGTGGAATTGGATTAGGAGGTGTGTTATTACAAGATGGAAAACCTGTTGCATACTTTTGTGAAAAATTGAGTGGGCCTAGTTTGAACTATTCTACTTATGATAAAGAATTATATGCTCTTGTTCGGACCTTAGAAACATGGCAACATTATTTATGGCCCAAGGAATTTGTTATACATTCTGATCATGAATCTTTGAAACACATTAAAAGTCAAGAAAAACTGAACCGTAGACATGCTAAATGGGTTGAATTAATTGAGACTTTCCCTTATGTCATTAAACACAAGAAGGGTAAAGAAAATGTTATTGCTGATGCCTTGTCTCGTCGTTATACTATGCTTTCACAACTTGACTTTAAAATATTTGGTTTGGAGACCATCAAAGGTCAATATGTTCATGATGCTGAATTTAAAGATGTATTGCAGAATTGTAAGGAAGGGAGAACTTGGAACAAGTTCGTTCTTAACGATGGATTTGTGTTTCGTGCTAACAAGCTATGCATTCCAGCTAGCTCCGTTCGTCTTTTGTTGTTGCAGGAGGCGCATGGAGGAGGATTAATGGGACACTTTGGCGTCAAGAAGACGGAGGATATACTTGCTACACATTTCTTTTGGCCAAAGATGAGACGGGATGTTGACCGTTTTGTTGCTCGCTGCACTACATGTCAAAGAGCTAAGTCACGACTCAATCCTCATGGTTTATATATGCCTTTGCCTGTACCTAGTGTTCCTTGGGAGGATATATCTATGGACTTTGTTTTAGGTTTACCTCGAACAAAGAAGGGGAGGGATAGCATATTTGTTGTCGTGGATAGGTTCTCAAAAATGGCACACTTTATACCATGTCATAAAAGCGATGATGCTGTTAATGTTGCTGATTTGTTCTTTCGTGAAATTATTCGCTTACATGGTGTGCCAAATACTATTGTTTCAGATCGTGATACTAAATTTCTTAGCCACTTTTGGAGATGTTTATGGGCTAAGTTGGGGACTAAGCTGCTTTTTAGTACTACTTGTCACCCCCAAACTGATGGACAAACTGAAGTAGTCAATAGAACATTGTCTACTATGCTTAGGGCTGTTTTGAAGAATAACAAGAAAATGTGGGAAGAATGCTTGCCTCATATTGAATTTGCTTATAATCGTTCATTGCATTCTACTACTAAGATGTGCCCTTTTGAAATTGTGTATGGTTTTCTACCTCGTGCACCTATTGATTTGTTGACTCTTCCATCTTCAGAGAAGGTTAATTTTGATGCTAAAGAACGTTCTGAATTGATTTTAAAAATGCATGAGTTAACTAAGGAAAACATTGAGCGTATGAATGCTAAATATAAACTTGCTGGAGATAAGGGTAGAAAACATGTTGTGTTTGAGCCTGGAGATCTTGTTTGGTTACATTTGCGTAAAGATAGATTTCCTAATCTGCGCAAATCAAAGCTAATGCCACGTGCTGATGGTCCTTTTAAGGTGTTAGAGAAAATAAATGATAATGCATATAAACTTGAGCTACCTGTAGATTTTGGGGTTAGTCCCACTTTTAACATTGCAGATTTGAAGCCTTATTTGCGTGAGGAAGATGCGCTTCCGTCGAGGACGACTTCATTTCAAGAAGGGGAGGATGATGAGGACATCAATACCATTGTTACACCCACAGCCCCTACTGTTACATATACTGGACCAATTACTAGAGCTCGCGCACGCCAATTAAATTACCAGGTACTTTCGTTTCTTGGTAATGATTCTAATGTTCATGAGATTATGATGCTGCCTAAATTGGATACATTTGTTTTGCTTACAAATGAAGGCCCTAGCTTGGAGAAGGATGAACATTGGAGCAAGAACACACATGGAGTTGATGGCATGCGCTAGGGGATCAAGAACGGAGTTACAAGTGATGATTTCAGGACTTTAAAGCCGCCATAAGGAGTGCATGAAGCCTTGGACGAAATATACAAGATGCCACTTCATAATATTCGTCCGTAGGCTATTCTAGGTGCTGCGTCACCTTATTAATGGGCCAGGCCCATGTAATTTCGAAATACTTAAGTATAGGCTATTTTTAGAGTCCGTATGTGTGGGGAAACAAGAGTTAGGGTTGGTTTCGGACCCCACCCTCAAGGGCCACGAAATTCCCCCCTCTTCCTCCATATATACAGCCCTTAGGGCGTCGTTTAGACTTTGGGTTTTGTTTAGATCAAAAGTTCGCCATAGCTGCAACTTTGCGTACTTCGTTTGTGTCCAACGACCAGACCAAGACGTCGCAGAACCCCACCTTGATCAATAAAGCTTTCATCTTATATTCGCAATATCCAGATTGCAATCTCAGTTTCTTGCTTGTTCTTCGTTTGCTCGCAGGAAACAGACCCTCGTCGTCAGGTTGATCGTGCTCCGGCGTGGTCAATAACCCTCGGAAGTTGGTTTAGCGATTGCTAAGGCGCGATGTCTCGCACGTTCGTAGTCGGATCGTCAAAGTCGACTCCCACAGAAAACGATAGCCACCATCTCATCGAAACATCGGGACCCTCGCCTCTATCACTCTGCTTACTTCGAGCCGCCACTGTACTCGCCTCGCCACCTCTGTCGCGGTCGTCTCTGAGCCGCGTCGGATCGTTTCTGCTGCTGCTGTGCTTTGCCAGTACACCTCTGTTCTGGGCCGGACCCGCACCCTTGAGTCGTCGCGATCTCCCTTTGCCTCTGGGATGAGCAGCCTATTCACCGTGGTCCGCTACGCCCTGCGCCGCCTTCGGCGACCCGTTAAGCCTCCTGCCATGCCGTCCGCCTCCACGGTCTCCGCGGTCTCCACTCGCCTCTGGGTCGCTATCGCCGGCTCGCCCCCGGCTCCTTTCTGCTGCACCTCTGTCGTGGCCGGCAGGTCTCAGCCGCCGTGGTAGTTTTTCCCTTTGCCAGTGAAATTTCCACAGCCGGAGTCGCCTCCATTACCGGAGCAGATCCTGCCTCGCGCCGTCACGCCCGCTGCTGTTTAAAACAAAGAGCAACAGTTCAGCCTGCAGCATCAGTGCATGGTCGTTAAAGAGCTGGTGATCAAATTTGGATTCGAAGGTTTTGAAGGGGCCTTTTATGCTACCAAGAAGGAATCACTTGGTCAGATTGCTATCACTACTAGTCCAGCATCAGTACAACTATTACCTCTATTCGGGATAGCCTACGGGTGTGGACACCAGCAAGGAGCAGAGGACCAAGGAATTTGGCTGAGTACAAAACAACAAGGGCCGAATATTTTAATGGCCAAGGGAACTTGGAAACAAGGTCTGCGTACGGAGCTTTCGCCTAAATAAATCAGGTGATATTTGTCCTATATATTTCTTGCTAAGTACATGATGATTTCTTTGGACAAACAACTACTCTGCCCTGCTGTGTGTTTTGTACGTAGGACAACTGTGTTTATACCGCGGATATGGAGCACGAGTTGGCAACATTCTGTACCAGCGTTTGTCTGTGTCATACTGCCCGAGGAACGAACGTGCGCAAACCGCCGCTCCTGACATGGATTACAATGAGCCGCCAGGCCGCGTTGGGCCGCCTCTACCAGGTTGAGCCGCCGGGGTTATGTTGAGCCACCGGTCTGCCTCAGCCGCCTCTGTCGCGATGAACAGATCATCCGTTGTCCGAACAAAAAAACATCAGGTGATATCCATCCGGATTATTTTCATATCACATATTTTTGTGTGAACAATTACTTGGGCATGTGATATTTCTTGACACAGGACAATTATTCATTACAAAATGGCATTATACCACGGAGATGGAAGCGTGCCGACATTATTTGGCACAAGTGGTCGTCCTTACTCAACGGACTCCCGCACCGGCTTACAATGTCATGGCCGACTCGTCCGTCCGCGCCGCCTTACAACACCACGGACGACTCGCTCATCTGCCCTTGTGGCGGGTCATGTGTCCGCACCGGTTTACAACACGGAGGACAACTTGCTTGTCTGCGCCGGCTTACCACACCGCGGCTGACCCATCTGTCTGTGCCGCCTCTAATGCTGTGGTCGTTTTACTGTCCGCCCTATGGTCCGGCTTATTCAACGCGCTGGGTTGACTAACAAACACCGCTAAGGATCATAAATACATCAGGTGAGATCCATCCAGTATATTTTTATTGCTTTCTTTAAAAGATCAATTACTCTGGCTTGCAAGTTCTCCAATGTAGGGCAAGTTATATCACTAAGATGTTGAATGACTCATACCGGTTTATATCACAGTTAAATATGGAGAATCTCAAGCCAACTCCTCGAGTCATCTTGAGACTTGGGGGCTACAATGACATGACTCGGGAACTCCGGGTCATTGGAGGGAATGATAACCCGGTTCCAGAGGACACACCATATTGGTGCAAATTTAAAGGCCGTCAGAAAATTTCCGGCTTAAAAAGAAGGATTCCGGTTTAAAAATTCGGTTCATGGGACGGCTGTCTCCCACAAAGCTTTGAAGCTCTCAATATCTGGTTTAAAATCCCGGTTCAAGAAGAATTTATCTCTTCCAAAAAGTTAAAAGTTGCCGAAGAGGACCTGTTGCCATGATGTACGGTTCAAACATGGGTATCCCGCCTTATTGGCTTATCATATTATTGATTACATGGGGGCTTCAGCTGACAAAGCGGAAGTTCTGTCCATTAATCTGGCTATCATGCCACAACAAAGCTCGGGAACTTCACACCCAAGGGTCCAAAGAGAGTATTGTTGCTATGCACAGCTCAAACATAGGCACCCATTGAGCACAGCTCACAAAGTTACTTGGGGGCTCTTTGTGTAAAGTAACAAAGAGCTTGAAAGGACCCTTGTAATTGGGTATCGACCCACAGCTTGGAAGCCTGGTGTATTCACCTAAAACCCCGGGTTAACCTGCCTTCATCACGTAAGCCACTCCTATCCACGTAATCCTGGCATGACCTGCCGAACGTTTGACAGTTACTCTCATTGAGACCCTGAACTTGTCAAAGTTAAAACGACGATTGGTTAGTTGGAGGCCCATCTTAAAAGGCTTTGTCAAATGGTTTAACTCAGCGGCCTGGCATCCCATGAAAAGCCTCGAATTTGGGCCTGGCAGCCCTTGAAAAGCCTCGACTACACGGCTTTATTTGCCTTTGTCAAGATTTTTCTCTTTTGATAAATTTTATGTTGAATCGGTGTCCACTGACCCGGCATGACTATCAGTCATCAAATTAACCCGGTGTTCGTTAACCCGGCTCGACTTTCAACTACAAGTTGTCAGTACATAATCACTTATAATTCGGTGTTTATTTACCCGGTCTGGCTTTGGACTATAAGTCGCCAGTATATATTTGGATTGCGCCATTGGAATTTTGCACTTATAAATCATTGGGTATATTATTCAAATAGCCAACGTGGCTGGATTTTTATTATGGTTATTAATAACCAGTATTATGATTAAGGTTTTCAAAGTCGCTTTAGCGCAAATGACTATCATATTATCAATAGATATGATTTATTCTACAATTGAAGGAATAGTCCCGAGTTGCTGCAGGCTTCCTTGGGGGCTACATTATTTCAGTTGAAATTACATTAAATACACAAGTCTCATGTCACTGCAAGCATGCACCATGACACATGGGGGATAATGCAAAGTAATTTTTTTGCTCACCTTATTGAAGACCCGACTCATCACATGGTAATGAGCCGGCCCTTGGGGGCTACCAATTGCCTTTGTCAACAATTTACGGTACAAAGCTTTTTATCCATTACATTGAAGGGTCCACTGCTCAGTTGGTAAAGCACAAGGCTCTTAACCTTGTGGACGTGAATTCAAGCCCCATGATGGCGGTTACATCATATGATGTTATTTTCATTGAAGAATATATCAAAGTCCCAACTCAATATTATCTTACTGAGCCGACCCTTGGGGGCTACACGTTGATGATCAAAGTTTACAAGATTATATTTACAAAGTCCCTGCTCATTATTGCATAATGACCCAGCCCTTGGGGGCTACACTGGCTGAAGTTTTTATGAGAATAAGGCAATTTCAAGTACCAGGTTGCTGCAAGCATGACAACCCGGCACTTGGGGGCTACATATGTAGAATACTCAATTCTGACTAGTGATTGATGAACAACCTGGATTTCTTCAAGATTGTGATATTCATATTCAAGCAAGTCTTAAGCTGTTGCTATGCTACCTTCCTAAGACTTGGGGGCTACAAGTGATAGGCATATAAGAGGTATATTTTCAAGCTTCATGTTAACTACAATTATGACTTGGTGCCATCAATATTTGTAAACCGGCAATGATAAACCGGCAAGTTCAAGTCTTAAACCGCCACAGTTCTACATTCTCAAACCGGCAAGTTCTACATTCTTAAACCGGCTGAAGATCAAATGAGTATTTCAAAGGCCAATATTTTTGTTAAGCATTGGGAGCTGAAGTCAAAGGAGTTATTCTTCACAATATTTCTCTATGACAAACCGATTTCAGCAAATTGATTATGAAGCCGGTCTATTGACTCGGATTTTATAGAAAAAGGAAGTGACAAGGACTTAAGGATAATCAAGATCAGTTTAACATGGATAAATCCAAATTAAATTGGGGGCTAATGTCAGGGATATACCCCGTGGTATGACCTGACTGGAGTTGTAAACCGGCTGGGACTTGGTAAACTGGCGGATGGTAAACCGGTGGAGAGTTAAGACAGAGAGTCAAAGCAGACAATGTTAAACCGGCAGACAATGTTAAACCAGCAGACAATGTTAAACCGGCAGACAATGTTAAACCGACAGACGTTAAGAAGCCCAGGAAGGGAAGTCAAAATAGTTTAAGTTAAAGTCCGAGTTGGACTCCACATGTAACCCGCCCCTTCAACATATATAAGGAGGGGCAGGGCTCCTCAAAGGGGGACAAGCAAGAAACAATCTCTAGGGCTAGACACAACTAGAGGAGAGCCGGGTTACGGCGACTCCCTCGTGATGATAATGAGATCTAGCCTCAAACAACATGTAGGGTTGTTACCGGATGATGTTTCCCGGGGCCCGAAGCTGTCTAAACCCTTGTCTTGTGTTGCGTCTCTCGATTCCACTCAACCCCTCTCAAGCTACCACATAGATGCGTTGGCCTCGCGACTAAGTCCTGACACTAAGGACATCTGCCGTGACAATTCCAAGACAACGTCCGTGACAAGTAGACCAAAACGATTCTACATCTACTGCTATTACTCCACACATCGACCGCTATCCAACATGCATCTAGATTATTAAGTTCATAAGAACGGAGTAACGCATTAGGCAAGTGACATGATGTAGAGAGATAAACTCAAGCAATATGATATAAACCCCATCTTTTTATCCTTGATGGCAACAATACAATACGTGTCGTTTCCCTTTCTGTCATTGGGATCGAGCACCATAAGATTGAACCCAAAGCTATGCACTTCTCCCATTGCACTACATGTCAAAAAGCTAAGTCATGACTCAATCCTCATGGTTTATATATGCCTTTGCCTGTACCTAGTGTTCCTTGGGAGGATATATCAATGGACTTTGTTTTAGGCTTACCTCGAACAAAGAAGGGGAGGGATAGCATATTTGTTGTCGTGGATAGGTTCTCGAAAATGGCACATTTTATACCATGTCATAAAAGCGATGATGCTGTTAATGTTGCTGATTTGTTCATTCGTGAAATTATTCGCTTACATGGTGTGCCAAATACTATTGTTTCAGATCGTGATACTAAATTTCTTAGCCACTTTTGGAGATGTTTATGGGCTAAGTTGGGGACTAAGCTGCTTTGAAGCCACCATAAGGAGTGCATGAAGCCTTGGACGAAATATACAAGATGTCACTTCATAAATTTCGTCCAGAGGCTATTCTAGGTGCTACATCACCTTATTATTGGGCCAGGCCCATTTATTTTTGAAATACTTAAGTATAGGCTGTTTTTAGAGTCCGTATGTGTGGGGAAACAAGAGTTAGGGTTGGTTTCGGACCCCTCCTCCAAGGGCCACGAAATTCCCCCTCTCTCCTCTATATATACAGCCCTTAGGGCATCCACTACACCACAACACTGATGAAAGGGCAGAAAAACTGCCGGGAGAAGACTCTTTAAAGGGCAGACAAACTGCCGGGACAGTGGTTCTCCCGGCAGATAGAACTGCCACTAGAATGGCTGCCGGGGATTACTTCTCCCGGCAGATAAACTTATCCCGAAAGTTTTTCTGCCCTGACCCTTGTATTTGCCGGCAGTTAATTTTCTCCCGGCAGATTGGTCTAGGCATGTGAAACTACAATTACCGGCAGTTAAGCCGCCAGCACAAGCATGTTTACCTGGCAGATATTATGCCAACATGTTAATTTCACTAGTGAAATGTTCTAGGCATCCCTATTATGTAATATCCATCCATTATATATGTCCAGACAATCAAGACATATCACACAATTTATACACGCACTTCAATCAATGTAACATATAGGCCTCATCGAAAACCTTAAACTTGATTTGATAAACATAACGACAATATATACAGAGGTTGTGCCACGAAAGGAGTACATATATATGTTTACCCCACAACCAAACTAAAGTAGTGCCACAAAAGATGTACATATGCTTCTAGATGTGTGCCACACAGCCAAACCACCACCAAAATGAGCAGAGCAAATGTCTAGGTTCAACAAACAAGACGCATGACATTGTAGGTCTTCCAAATCTTCATCAGCTTGAAAATCTTCCAAACCTTAGTGAACTTGTGCACCTTTGGGAAATCTGCAGCTTCCATAGATCGTAAGATGTTACATACAACAGCAGCATTCAGAACTTAAGGAAGATGTTACAACAATCACATACAACAGCCGCATATTTTCTGAAATATAGAGCAACCAATAACATCTCTAGACTAATCTCTACTATAGTAGAGAACGTGTCCATTTTTTATCATCTTAACAGTAGCAAGCTTATCTTCTCATCAAAATGTAATGTGCAAAGTCTATAAACAGGAAGATGTGACAACAACCACATACAACAGCCGTATATGTTCTGAAACATAGAGCAACTAGTAACATCTCTAGAGTAATCTCTACTTTAATAGAGAACATGTCCATTTTTATCATCTTGACAGTAGCAAGCTTCTCTTACTTCTCATCCAAATATAGTGTGCAAAGTCTGTACAGATATTAACAAATATCAACATTAATTAGTAGGTGTACCTATCTTGTACAGCAGAAGTGAGGCTATTCCTGTACCGAAGTGAAGCGAACAGAATTGATGACCATTTGATTGTCTTCTGCATTTGGAAACACAAGCACGAGGCCACAATCACACACTAAATATTACACAAGCGCATTTTGAAGCTACTGTATTGAACAAGCGCATATGCAAAGTTACAGCTGCAGCTTCAAGCAGGATTGGGAAATAGAGTGATATAAGTTACTGCAATAAGCAAATTAGTATAAGCAGGTTGCATGCGCTAAGTTACTGTACTAGCCAGTGAATTAAATTAGCTTGTATTTGAGCTTGCTTTTCCTTCTAAGCTCTCTACATGTACTACACAAAATAAGAGGGAAACTAGCTGGAGAAATTAAGGTCCCCTAAATGGTATCTGATTAGTGACAAGCCCACAGATTTAATCCAGTGAAACACTACAAACATTTGGTTCAATAAACAATTTTTATTGGTTCACTTTCCTACATCTCGCACAAGTTGAATTAGCCTAGAAAATAAAACCAAGGCTTTCTACAAACAAATAAGCTGAAATAATTCATGTACATGAAAGAAAGAGGATCCAATTATGAGAAATGACTCAAATTATCTTTTTTATACATGCTGTAGGAGTATCTATATATACAGAAGTTAATCATTATCCTTGCGAGATCAGAGAATCAGATTTATTCAACTGACATCTCTACAAAATCATGGCTGATGGACACAAAAGCCCACTTCTAAAGAACTATAATGACACTTCCAAGTACAATTCTGGATGTACAGTAAATAGTAAGAAGTAAAATGCAAGGTCAAATGAAATTTACACATGAGATGCTTCCTTTTTCCCCCAAAACTGCATGCAAAGCATATCATGTTTATACTCATGAAACATAGCACGATGCAGTGTAAAAATAAAATAAACTAAATAACCATCATAAATTCACACCAAGAAGTAGAGCTAATTTTGCTGGCTGCTACACACTGGCATTAAAGACAATAAACAAGAGCTTAAAATGTCACCGCAGACCACTAGCATGTGAGCGCCTATCTAGTTCACTATAATTATAATATGCAATTATAAGTTAGTACAGTTTATATCAAAACTTCGACATCTTTGTACTGAAGTTTGTTATTTGCAAAGCTATTCCCGAGGTTCAACAAACAAACATAATACATTATCATTCCACCACTTAAAACAACCAAATCATGGGAACTGAAAAGAAAATTAATGGCATGGTATATCACCTTCTTCCTTTTAGTTTGTCGCTGACTAGCTGGGTTCCAAATTCTTCATTTATATTTGAAAATGTAAGGCGGCCAAACCGTTCAAAATCCTCGCCGTTTGTTGTTCTAATTCTCGCTAGCCTCTCTTCCTCTCGTTCTTGAACATTGTCTTAGTCTCTTTCTTGTTCCATTCTTCCTCTCGTTCTTCAACATTGTCTTAGTATCTTTCTTGTTCCATTCTTTTCCCTGAAAAGAAAATTAATGGCACATTATATGTCAAGTAGGTAAGCATGTAGCTATTGGGAAGGCCTCTTTTAGCAACTCTAGCATCATGTCAGAACTTTTATGAAACCAACCTCCAAGAGATTTGATATGGAGTAATCTAACAACAAAACATAGCTTTAAGAAGGTTGTGTGCACCCTGGATAAAGCTCCCCGCTATCATTAGCTATGAATTGTCGAAAAGCATCTGCATCACGCTTCTTTTTCTTTTAGAAGGGGACCAATGCTGCCTGGCTCTACATCCTCATGAATTGGATCCTCCCCACCGCCACTATCACGCAAATCCCCAAGTAGGTGTGCCATATCATGAATCATTTCAAACATCTCTGTCATAATTATCTAGTGACAAAATGCATGTCATTCATATCTAGTACAAGCAAGGAGAAATACAATATGGACCAGGAATGCTCTAGCACAATAGAATAGTCAATTGAAACATGTCATTTCAGGAACAACAAAAACTAAAATAGTAGTAAGAATATCATTATTTATATCATAAAAACAAAACACTTCTTCTGTCCACAAATCCGATTTTGCAAAACACAAACAGAGAAGCTACAACTTTGAGGCATCAACTAAACACAAAAAACAATTGTTGTAAAACCTAGAACTAATCATCTGCCAAGTACATAGATTAAACTAACCCATCTAACAATTTTGGATGTTTGGATTGAATCATCTGCCATGTTCACACATTGGAATGAACCATCTAACAATTGTAGAAGTCAGAACTGAATCCAAGTACACAATTTGAATTGAACCTTGGCTGCAAAGAAATCTCACCAAATGCTCTTGATGGGGCAGAGGAGGCAGACAGAGGATGTTGATGTGGTAGTGAGCTGGTCACGGGAGAAGAGGGACGCTCCACTGCTTGGGGGATCGGAGAGGACGTCGAGGAGGCAATCCCGCTCGGTGCTCGCCTGCTCAGGTGGAGGGAGGAGGCCTGCTTGGGGAGGAGTTCTGCGGTGGAGTCGCTCGGCGACAGTGGTCGTCCGTGGGGGTGCTCCGTGCTCGGCAGCGCTGATGTGGGGTGGTTGGGGGCAAAGGCGGCAG